>NW_023998414.1:18495160-18531690 GCF_014805625.2 Glossina fuscipes | reverse complement strand
CAGTTTTCGCTAACATACTGAATTTCAAATACCGTTAAAAATAGTTTCCATAAGCAGAATTTGAATTTTTTTAGTTTGTTTGAAAGGTAGTTTTATATGGATTCATGAAATGTCCACAAAAATATTTTCTTTTTTTTAATATGGACGGATTAGGCTTTCAAACCAACTATATCTCAATTGTAAGTACTTAACATGAGCTCTGTTAAGTCGTTAACAGCGGTATGTTAACAGAAATGGTAGGTGTCTTTACTAGTTAAATTCGAATTTATCTTCACACCCTTTTTAATTTCTGCTTTCATTCCATGGAAGCAACATTCTCGACATAATTTACGGCGAATGCACTTATCCTACGATGCGCCCAATAAATATTTTTTTAATCTGTAATCTGCACTTATTCATTTCTGTCCTATCTATAGGGTGACAGCATGAAATGTTTGCTATGACACACAAGTTTTTGAAAAGATGCTCAATAGTTCGTTTATCGGTCATAAGTGCATCTGAGGGTGTGTTTTCTTTCACGGTATTCTTCAAATTGAAACGATAAAAGAAGTTAAATGAAAATAAGGCACAGAAGGCTGCAGAAGTATCCCTACAGAATGCTGCTTTAAAGTTTGAATATATTTGGAAATTGAAAATTACTTCAAGTGTTAACTGCATTGCGAGCTGCAAGCAGTTCATTATCGACATAGGTTTGGTGTGGTCTGGCCACAAGAGAAAAAAAAAAAGAAAAAAAGCTGAAAAGGCGCTCTAATCACAAAGAAATAAGCTAAACCAGGAAGTTGCTGTCCTTTATCATAGCATAGTAAGCAAATATTTGTGTAAAGTAAACGGAGACATCATTCAATTCTTACTTTTCATATGAAAAACAAAGAAAAAACAGTAACGACCGAACGATTTCATGCAAATGAAGTCAATCTAAGAGAGAGAGAGAGAAAAATTTTTGTAAAGAAAATCTTCAGTTTATAAAAAAAAAAAAAGAAGAGGAGAAAAAATTTGTAAAAACATTATGGTCCGACATGGTCTATTATTAGATACTCTCCACTTGTTCGCGATGAAATACCAAAAGTTATATTAAATTGCTTACAGAAATTTCAACCAACAATGACATTGGAGTGCATAGAAAACTCTTAGATATTTGAAAAGCTATATAGTAAATATCTAATGGTTATATACAAAAAAATATAGCTGCGAAGACAATGCAGTGGAAATACTTTAAAAAATAAAGAATAAGATTCAGCGATCTGGGCTAAGGTTTTATGCAACCGATTTATAATCGGTGGTAAGGACCATAACTGGATTTGTAGCTTGCGAAACTAACGACACTTTAAATTTGCTCGTCAGCTTAGTTCAAATATGACATCGGTAGATTGTGCGAATTTAGGAGCTGACGCATTTGCGATAGGGTTTAACGAATACGCTATTGAAATTAGATTATAGACATCGTTTGGGCTCTTACAAAGGGCCCTGAATGTTTTAAAAGGTTCGAAGTTATAGGTAGATATTGGTTAAACCCTTTCAATATTAAAGTCCTTGAGGAACGATTACGTAGATTAAGGTTTGGCTTTCGTAGTAAGACCAACAAGTCAATAACGCCATTTATTATTTTAACGAGGAAGGAGACACGAAGAAGGAAAGGCTTATAGTAGCAATCTATTCTATGAAGACTAACGGATCCTAACGCAAATTCCTTAGGGCAAATAGTAGCAATTGTTGCTGAACTGACTGCACTGAATCGGACGATCTAAAATCGTTTCCCCACATAAAAACGCACACGTTTTGTGAGACCCTTTAATATGGTCTGTGGGCAAAACACAGAGACCTATATGATACAAATTGGATACAGTTAAATTTTATTTCAAGTCAATACTATGAACTAAACTTTATCATGAGATATTGAAAATTTGACATAAAAGCTCAGTTTGCGTAGGTAGGGTTTTATGAGAGGGACTTTGAAATATTGGCTCATCCGAATCAAACTTTTCGGGTGAACTTATCAAGTTAATATACTACTAGCTATAGAGTCAACTGGAGCGTGCATGGACAGACATGACTAAAATCATTCAGAATCACTCGTTATGATAAAAGATAATGAAGTGTATTTTAAGTTCTTTTGAATGTTAAACTTTATAGATAGTGTACATCGCAAATGGTATAGGGTGTAAACAGACGAAAAAAACAAACCCAAACAAATCACTGCAAGAGGCTATTGTTGAGGATTCTTTGTGTTTCATTTTTAAAACTACTTGATATCTTAAGACTTAAGTGCAACAATAAGGAATTGTTGTATAGAATTGCTGATGAGTTTAATGAACCGTAAAATACTTAATAAATCGATTCAATGGGTTTTAGAAAGACAATAGAAGAGATATAAAAATTTTTAATCGTTTTCTATTTAAATGTATTGTTAACGCAAATACAAAAAGCAAATACAAAAAGCAAATAAAAAGAAAAATCATATAAAGCAAATTATGAACATATACAGAAGTGCTCAGTTCCAAATCTATTTAGGAGACGCGATTGCTATATGAGCATCTTCTTCTTCTTTCAAATTCTTGTACGGTGTGATCATTTATGTTGTAAATACCGCTTAGGCTTATATACGAGACTTTAAAAGCACTTGCGCTATATGTAGCGTATTTAAAACAAGATCATAAAAATCTTGACGATTAATTAAAACAAAAAAAAAAAAAACAAAGAATTGACAATGCTTTTTATTTTTTGATTTTTTCCGTTTTAACACTCTTGATATTGGAAGAGATGGTTCGGTCCGTTAAAAGATTACTATAAATGCCATTTTATGATGTAAAGCTATATATCGTATCGCTTAACAAGTTTTCGATCTGATACATATATGCAGATACGGTTGACATATGATTTCTGAATAGTGCCAATGTATCGAAATCTCATGACTATCCCACAACCCTTACTTTACAGGTTACGGTTGTTTTAATCAGACTACTTTTTTCCATTTCGATTTCTGACGACTTTCGCCAGTCGCTGTCCACATGCGAAATTCAGAGTTTTGCATTATTTCAAAAAAAAGGGCTCTTACCAAACAACTTCAACTTGTATACTAGTTATAAAAATCACTGGTACTATCCAGCAATTACCTGAGTCTCCTAACAGTGACCGGAGACTTATTGATTGATGTGTTCTAATCTAAACACATCTATCATATTAATCATAAAAATTAGGTAAACAAGGGATAAACATAATCTTTTATTTTATAGCAAAACTTTAAATTTAACATGTTCATGGCATCGCAGACTTGCATTTTGTATATATATTTTGTAATTTTGTAAAGAAAAATCCTTTCATTTTGTTTTAAATGGCTTTTCAAATATTAACAAAAAGCATTTTTAATTCTAATGCATTTCAATTTCCGACTTTTGTCACCCAACAATTTTATTTAAGTTTTAATTAGAAATTCCATTTTGTCTTATATGCCTTGTAAGTCCTTGGGCGTCTGCTATGTTATCTCAATCATTTAGTTATTTATTTGTCGTCGACTTGACTTTACACGAAACCTTAAATATTTTCGCACCCCCTTTCTCTCTCTCTCTGTCTCTCTCTCTCTCTCTGTATTTATTTAACTTAGTTTGAATTGCCCTACAATAAATACATCTGTGATTTGTGCATTTTTCAGTTTCAGTTATGTCATGTCGGATAGTTTAAGATTCAATGTGTATGCGTAACGTAACCAACGTAGGTCATTTCAAGAAATTTGCACCATACTTCAAATGCTTATAATAATATTGAGAACATTTTTAAATAATGTCAGAATAATGTTCACATTTTTCTCCCCTTTGAAAGTATTTGTAGAAATTTTTCAAGATTTGCTTGCACTAACCCCGATAGCAAATAGTGATTTCAGAACAATGGCCGTGAACGGTACATTTCATGTGTTCTTGGATTGCTAGAAAAATAATAATATATGTGCTCGTCCAATTCACGATTATCATTGACCTTTTTACAGAGCAAATTCATAGTAGAGGTTCAGCTTCTTCCTTTTTTCTTATGCAAGTAATCAACTGTGGTTTTATCCATTGTTGTATTGCAGAATTCGAGATGGAGAAGAAGAAAAATCTTACATAAAAATCACTACAAATACCGCTTTAAGCCGTTACTTTACAGGTTCAATTTATTTCAAATTCTAGTGATGGTAAGAACGAATTGGAAAGGAGAAAGAGATGGAGGGAGGGCGGGTACAGGCTTATATAAGGCCAAGTATGGTCAAACTACACTAATATGCGAACCAGCGAACACCAATTGCGCAATCGCGAGTGTCATCTTTAAGTTATATAAACTATTCCTAAGGTGGGCATAAACTGAACATAACTGTTGCTTAGTCCTTACCAAAAAAAAAAAAAAAAAAGGTTCCGTTCCGCTGAGTTCTGGCCTCTAAACAATTAATTAACACGTAGCTGCGTTTCACCCGATGCACGCCTGTGAAATAAGTGAATAAAGTGCTTAAACGAATCTATTGTCCATCTTTAGAAATACATTTTTGCACTACGAAAAAATATTTGCCTTCGCCAAGAAGTAATGGAATGCGAATCGACGTAACACACAGACGATTCAAAATTTCATGTTGGAGAAAAATATCCTTCAAATTTTTATTTCTCTGGATGCTAAACTCTAAGCTCTCTGGCTAGCTCTCTAGCCAGGCCTTAAGTCTTTAAATAATATGAAAATTGTCTTGGAAAATTTGAAAAGAACCATTTCGTACTTTTTAACCGGCAAGAAGACACCTTACATGCACCTTTAAGAACTATAATTATAAAAGTAACATAATTAGTCTTCACAAACACACGCAATGATTACTTCATCGTCTGTTTGTCAGTATGAAAACTTTATTAATTTGTATGATAAACGTGATCCCTAAAGAAAGTAAAATCATGAGCGTAGAAAATAATTTTAAAATGATGTCAACTTGTTCTTGTTCATTACGCACCACATCTTGTCGGAGCTCATTAGTATGGACAAAAGCAGACTTGAGCATATGTACATAATATGTGCGGTTCGCCGTTAAACGATTGTGTATACAAAGGTTGTCCAATCTTTTTAAAAATTTCCAGCCGAATTAGAGCCAGGGATAAGTTCGCTTTGCACGCTATCGATTGATTATTTTTAGACTGATTGATTAGTTTCGGAGACTAATCTTAGGCCTGGCTTCAATGGGAAGGTATTTAATCCGAATTTTGAACCAATGTGGCGATATGCTTTCTTTCAAGGCCACGTTTCTGTGGCTGTTTGAAAATTTAACAGACACCCACCGCCCGTCCGTCCGTCTTAAATTTTTGTTTTCAATCGACAGGTTTTAACATTTTTGTGGCATTTTGATAAAATCGACCTATTTTGGCCCAAGGACGAACCCTATTGGGTCGGTTCGAAGCATGTTTTCGACCACTTTGCACATAATGCGTGATTTTGAAAAGTCATTATAAAAATGAATATGTTCAGTGTGGTGGTGTACGGTATTTAATAGTGGGCCATGACCCATTGTAATATTTAAACTGTTCTTAAATAAAGAAGTAATTGTTTGGCTAAAAAAAAAATGACTAAAAAAATTAGCCCACAATGACGCCCTTTCATGAGAAAGATGCCCTCTAGGCCTTACAGCGTTCATGTATATTAACTAAATCTATAGTTGTTTCTGTAGCTGTCATCGCACCTGCTTTTCAGTTCGCATTTCGAAAATCAAGTGAAAATTTCACACTTTTTAAACAAGTTGAACTTCGGCAAGACCGTCTCTGTAAGTATGCAAATTAATATGTGCATTGTGTCGTATATGAATTCGTTTGCGAACACTTTTATGTTCAAGAAGCTTCTTGATCGAAATCATCATTTTTATGAATTGCGGGCAGAATTTTCCCCATCTACGAAGACGGAAAAGAGACAATCTCGAAAATGGTTAGTCAACTATTTGAAGATACTTTGTTTTTGGCAATGGATTTAGGCGCATGTTGCACATTAAACTAATTTATGTATCCTTTGGCGATTGCGTCAATTGTTAACACTTGTATGCGATCTGTGGGCCCTATATTGGCCACCTCTGCTATACATAATAATACAAAGAAAGAAATAAAGAAAAAAAAAAAAAAAGAAAAACGACTGAATGAATGAATAAATGAATATGAAGTTGTAAGTTGTTGTCGTTGGTAGTAGTAGCCAACCTGTGACATAATAAGACATAATTTTATTAATATAACGGTAGGTAGCAGTTGTTTTGAAAGCCAATTATTTATAAAATGTAAATGACCTCTAGCTGGAAAACGAAAACAAAGGAAGTGAAGGAAGTGATTAGGTAGAAGAAGTAGATAAAATTTTTTTATTTTAATCTTTTTTTGTTTTTTTTTTTTTTTTTTATATACATACACAAAAAAAGACTTTTAATTTGCCAAAGTTATAAACAATATTTATATTTTCCGGAAATATAGAATTTTTTTTTTTTTTGGTGCGAATTTTGCATTTGTTATACAATAACTTGGGAAAGATCAATGATTTAATCGTCAATATTCTAAATATATACTCGAATAAAGTTTTAAGATTGATATTAATGTTGTTTATTTCGCATCGTGTACGTGTATAATCAGGCTTGAAACTTTTCCTAATTTAAAGAGATAATGCTTCATCAGCTTTCCAAGTTTTGATAACTCGAAGAACAGTTACAATTGGTACCGGACGAAGGAATTTACGGTTATAAATATAATTGAGCCCACTTGGAATTTTCCAGTCGTTGAGAAAATAAAAATGATTTCTATACAACAAATTTGATGATGATGACAATTGATGATGCGACTATGGTTGAATGAATACGATATGATGCTACTTTCAATGAAAGCTTTCTACCTATCTCAATAGCAAGTCAAGTGTGCAAGAAAAATCTTGCTTTCCGAAGAAATCTTTATTATTTAACTTACGAGCGACTTCCACATAGAGCCGTCTTATTGGGGCGCCAGTCAGTTTCTAAGAGTCTGCGCGAAGAATTGCAAGTTCTTGCTGATTAACTACAATCTATTCTACCTTCATTTGGTTTTCTTTTTTGCACGAAGATCACTCCTACCACTTTAAGCGATGAGATTTTTCATTCTTGACGTCTCTGGAGACCTAGAAGGGCAGCATTTTAAGGCGTTCTGAGTAGTTGAATCCGATACAGAAAACTCATCGATGTTTGTTGTTTTCAATAGTAAACCATTGTTGGATGAAACGAAATCCTTGATATCCTTTTATAATATTAACGATATTAACGACTGTGTTATGCTGCAGTGTTTGGAATTCAAGCAGCCACTTTTTATGAATTTGCGAGATGCAATCGTCATCCGAGAAGTGTAGATTTCAATCAGGTAAATATATATCAAGCAGTTTTGTCGATAACAGTGATCACGTGGAGGGCACACCGTAATAATAAATTTTCATGATTTCGATTAGGTTCACATTAAATATGACGATGATCTAGCCTCGATACGATATACGTTTCCTCAGCAACCCCAAACTTCTACATTCTACCTCAAACATAGAAATCCACATTAAACGGAAGCGGTTTTCTTAAGTAATCTGGATTCATTTATAGGGATTGTCTGGAATCAAGTCGATATATGAAAGGAGCTTAATGCACAGCGATTGCGGCAATCATTTACGCTGCGTTAAGCAGCGAACCTAGAAAACAATCCGGAGATTTTCTTTTCGCAGTCCTAATACTTAATGGGCTCTTGGCTCTGATAATATTCTAGCAACTAGTTTAGCTTGCGTGTGACACCCCAAGTTCAAGTATCTGATTGACAGTAAACACAATGTTATGGCTTAAGACACGAGCGCCCCTTGTATGTAACCGGCACAAATTGCGAAATTCGGCCCACAGACGGCAAGTTATGACTTTATTTTTGGATTTCGACATGTTGAAACGACCTCAATGTGATATTGATTTGTAACGTGACACTTAAGGCAATGTCGCCAATTCTATTTGAAAATTGATTGATTGTCTGTTTTTGCCGAAGCAATAGTTTCGGAGAATTAAAATCCCTCGACTCGTCTGCATTAATTACAAAGAGCTACTGGACAAGCTAAACTAGCCTATAAAGTGTTCGAATTGCGGTCTCCTATCGGGATAATTGCAACGATTCCGTATGTGTGAATAATGTATGACGAATAACCACAAATTTGAAAAACAACTTTTTTCTTTCTACTTTTGAATTTAAATGAAAGTAAGCAAAAAGGTTTGCCCATATTTCTGAGAAATCCATTATAAAACTTGGAAATTTTAATTTATGAAAACTTGTCGTGATAAGTTTTACTGAAATAGAGATAGTGTTACCCTTGTGGAAAAGCTTTATCGCATGAAAATGTTTGAAGTAACAGGCCAGATTACAATAACCTCTTCACCCCGAGTCGAATGTATTTTCTTACCGCGTATTAGATTAAATAAGTTAAACGTTAAACATTATTACATATGTATTTTCCCTAACGAATATGTATTTTGCTTGCAATGTCACCCTTTCCGTCGGCCGGATTTCATTCAAATGCCCTTTACAGGGAATTAACGGGAGGGTACATGACTGTTTTGAAAACAAAGACATGAGGTCCTTAACACTTAAACTGTATTTAACTAATTGCTTTTATTTCTTTAGTTACACTGGAGAAGAAACTCTAGTTATATATAACTAATCACTTCTACTTCTCTGGCTACACAGTGCACATTAGGCAAGGGCAACGTGTCGCATGTCGGCCTGCCGCCCGCATTCCGACGGCAACGTTCGCCGATCCTGCCCGCTATGTTTAAAATTTCAAAGAATTCAATTCGCTCGCACATAGAAATGCTGCAAATGAACTATGTCTGCCTTCACTGCTGGCCCAGCCATCTAAATGTGAAACGTGTTTATGGGGATTTTTGTGCGTTAGCCCATAACATGAGCGATTTAAAATGAAGAAAAACTGATGGAGATTCTTGCATTTATTTAAAAAAAACACAGGTAAAAACATTATAGTGGGCCATGGCTGACTATTAAATACCCCCTTCCCCCCCAATAAATTGGCAAAGTGAATGTAATGTTCCTTTACAGCGTCCTTTACGCTAGATGAAAAGTACAAAACCCAGAATAGCGAGTTCAAATTGAGCTTGGAAGTACGTATGACTGCGGTACGTTTCAAGAAAAAAAAAAAAAAAGAGAAAGAGAAAGACTTCATAATAATCGGATAATTCTGTACAAACCTTTATCAGGGCCGAAAAGTCGAAAAGTTCGCTTGCTTCGTTGATAGTCCGTGCGATCAAGTCAAAAGCTTTGTAAATAGTATCCATCTAAGGTTCGTTTTAAAGTATAATTTATTTATTATATTTGAGGCTTTTAAAGATAACAACATTCATAAAATTATCCGGTATTTTAAATAAATAAAATTACAGTGTATTAATATCTTCTTTCTTTCGTTCTATTGTAGGAGCATTTATATGTAAACCAACAATTTTGCAGTAATAGATGATATGCGTGCTACTGACTTTGTAATTATTTCGCTCTCAACTTAAATAAACCATAATTTAAAAGAAAATTACTGCCAGTTGAAAAAATGAAATGAAGGCGAGAGAAGACAACAAACAGCAAAGGAAAAGATAAGTTAAAACGACCGACATTTAAATACTCTACAGCACTTTACACAACCACTTATTTGCTTACTACGATCTAGAGTTAATAAAATAATAAAAATTCGGAATTTTTTGTCGTAATTACCCGCCTGAGTGGCCGAGTGTCCAAATCTCAAGTGCCCTAGAGTTTTCAATAAAGCCGCTAGCCGCCTTAGATGGTAGTATTTATCTGCCTAAAATAATAATAGTCGTATAAAAATTATTTGTTGCGAAAGTCTTAGATGGGAAAAGATGCGAAATGTGAATTGATGGGGTCCAAATTTAGTATAGGCAACAGATTCTTTTTTTATTATTCTTTACTCACATTACTTATAAAAAAAAAAATAAAAAGAAAGAATGTCGGCCCAAAAGGTTAGGTTTAATATGAAGAGTACAAATAAGTTTCCGCCGTTTTCTATCTAAAAATTCAATCAAGAATTGATTGTGAGGTGACCGTACATTACGTTTTATTAAGTCGCTATTGCATTTTCCCATCCCTCTGAGGCTAAACACGAATCAATGCAATCGAAAGCGGCAATGTCTGCTGATCACAACGGGAAGGGTACGACATTACAAGTTAGAATTGCAAACGTTTCCTAAACGAGTTCTGCTATATGGATTCAAATCTCTTCATACTGAAAATCGAAAGATATCTGATGTATGACTTTTTGGCTTGTTACGCAAAAATGGAGTAAATCACTTAATCTGGACTAACTTTCAATATAAAATACCAAAGAGTCGATTTTGTCGGTATATGAAAGATTATCTTTTTTTAAGAACTATATGCATGAAAGATGATTGAAAATTGATTGCATTTCATGCATGCAATATCTCAGATGCATCTCTTATGTGAAAATATCATAATTTTTTTTGCCTGGGAATGAAAGAAATAAAAACTGTTTTTCAAAAACACAATACATTTTTAAGATAGAGCGTGATATGCAGATGAGAGGTGGGGTTGTGATAATCAAAATAATTCGACATCCGATCAGGATTGAGCACAAAAATATACCGAAAGATAAGTACGAGATTTGACTCATAAAATGGATTGATTGTGCGAAATGATCGTAAGAATAAAGGGCGAATGGATAAATGATAAGTAAAGTAATAAGTCTTGGATGTAGCATATATCTCCACAAACTTAATTATTTACCCTTATTGCAGGTAATGTAACCCTTACGGTGAATAAATAAAGGATAGAGTGAACGGGCTCAACTGTTCCAATAACAAAAGAGAAGAGAAGGTGGATAACAACAATTTAAATGTAATAAAGGCTTCAATTATAATCATATAGAATAATAGAATGAGAAAATCTATTAAAATAAAAATAAAAAAAAAAAACAAAAGAAAAAAACGTTTACAAGAGCCAATCTTCGTATTTACGTATTAGCTACGTAAGGAAGAAAAGATAATAATAATCATAATAAAGAGAAAGAGAAATGGTTCACATATCCCATCTCCGATATATGAAGGCACGTACGTTGGTTGCATTGTTTACAATTCCATTGCACATAATAAAAGTAACCTTGATGTTCTGGTTCATCCATTTCAACTGAAATGATATTATTTTGTTCAATGCATTCAGAAAATGTTCCTTATAGTTGAGAAATTTTATTCATCCAGGTATAAATATGTAAAGCGCATGCCTTGCTTAGAGGCTTTGCTTTAATGTTTATATTTTGCTTTGTTCGTTTTTTGTTTTTATTTTATTCTTTCATAATAAAATATCATATTCATTATGTTTTTTAGTGATGCAACCGTATTCTATCCACCCTTATCAAAAAAAAAAAAAAAAACAAAAAAAAACCAACCCTTAAGCTTATTTTTTTTTGCTTCTTCTATTTCAATAAACTTTACTTTGTCCGCCAATTTGGCGTCAATTTTATTCTTTCACTCTTTTATAGGGTTTCTATCAGTGATACACAATTAAATTAAAATCAAAAGGACTTTCAATTTTTATTCGCCCATGACTCATACGATTATGGTCTGCCAGATTTTGATGAATGTGAGGGGGTATAATAGACTAGTTTTACTTTTGTTTAAAATGTTTGCTCTTGTTCGCTGCGACTGCTTGTTTCAAGGATGTTAAGATAATCCAAGAAGATATTTTTACAAGTATATCTGCTGGCAGCAACTTGAAAAGGACCAGAAATTGATAGTTTTTGTAATAGGTTTTCTTTGCTGTTTTTTTTTTTTTTCTATATTTTGCTTCTTTTCTTTATTTATAACCATTAAGTCAATGCAGCCTTTAATGCTATTACGCAGCTATTAAGAGATTTATTATAAAGATTATTACACTAAGAAAATATTATATGGATGACTGAAGCAAGTACTGCTTACACAATTGGGTAAATTGATTAGAAAGAGCGAGCAGAGGGAATGATCCGGGAATGCTCTGGCGGACGAGAAAGTCTCCATTCAAAGAAAGCTTTCATTCATCGAAAAATTTGATCAATCAATCTGCAAACATAGACGTAATTATGAGATATCAAAAGGGATTATAGTGCGTAGTGAGTGACTTTAGCATTAACGGCTAAGTTGTTCTACGCCTGCGTTTCAAAGAACTAGGCCCCATCAAATGGATCTAGTGTATGTATATTTAAGACAAACAAAATACTGTCATCTCAAGCGAATTTACTCTTCTTCAAAATATATAGTCTCATCCGTCCCTTGTCAATGGCATTTATATTTTTCATCATTTTTGGTACAGGATACAGGAAAAAGTTTTGTTGAATATGATGATATAGATAAACCAATCCGATTAGACTGTCTGTCCATATGTCTTTCTGCGTTCATTTAAAAAAATTTCGGTTTTCAAGATATTTGATGAAATTAGCTACACTGACGTGTTTCGATCCAAGGTGTGGATTGTAGCGAAAATTAAGCCCTATTCTGAAAACCTTCTGAACCTTATTTTGACAAAATTCATAACATATAAAAAGATTTGCAACTTTCAAAATTTCTTGTCATATTAAGTTGAAGTGAAATATTCGAATTCGTTGAACTGATTCGTGAGTTCTCTTCCCGTAATCAAAATTGGTCCATAGCGTTCCGTAATTTCATACGAAATTTTGAGCTCGCATGCCTGTTGTTTCGACTCATCTGCATATAAAGCTTGTCAGCAAAACGAATCGCTCAAGTTTTTCGTATTTCAAGACAAAAATGATGTGAAAGATAAGGTCACTGACAAGAAGGTTGGGCTACTTCGCATATAAGGGCTTTTGCGTAATATATGTAGATTGGGTGTAGACTGGCATTGTGTACTCGGTCTTCTGCGATCATAGTGCTTTTATGTTCATCAAGTTGCTAACAAAGGTTATAAAAATTTCAAACTTTGTGCGTAAATGTGTTCTTAATTCATGTCAAAAAAATCGGATTTAAATATCGATCTTTTCTAGCGTAAGTGGTAATGGTATGTAAGGAACTGTAACGCAGAGATTTTATATAAAATTTTGTATTTTTTTTAGATGAAATTTAAATGAAGAGTTTGTCGACCTAGTTTTCTTTTATTATGCGCCGGTGCCACAGGAGGTGATAGAATAAAATCAACAATAATTCAAAAACTATTTTTAACTGCATAAACATATATGAAATAAGCTTTAGCGCGTTATAACAAATGATATTTTCATTTATTCTTTCGGGAGGGATTAGAGGGTGAAAGCAAATCATTGTAAAATTTTTCACAATTTTCTTCTTCTGCCTGAAATTTGAGGTTTTTCCAGGAAAAAAGCGTCCGTGACAGGAACACTCTGTTGGAAACTTACAGTCTAATGGCATTTTAATATATCTACTGATTGTTAAATTCATTGTAAAATCTTATCGATCAAAAGACATGATTTCCTCGATTAAGGTTTCGATTTTTGCACGTTGTGCGGATTTGTAGCAACAATTTATTGCTAATGTCCAGCGTGCTTGTAAGTTGCAATGATTAACGGAATAATCAACAAGCAAAGTTATTAGATATGGTAAGTTGCCAGCAGGACTTTGCTTGATATGGGCAGGCGATCACCGACGAATCACCGGTTCGTAAAAGTTGAAGATCTGCGAAGATCGTTCGATGACTATACCGCCGCGAAGCGATGTAGTTTCTCCGTGGGCTGCTCGATAAAAGGCAAAAGACAGGCAAAAGATAGGGTGTTTTTTTTATTTTTTTTTTTTATTTTTTTTTTTAAATATGACCAATTACTCAGGGGACGTCAACCTTATGCGTAGCACAGTGCTGATCGGAAAGAGGTGAGGAAAGTGTAATAGAAATAGCGAGCGGCCGCAGCCTAGCTGTCGCGAACGCTGACTTGGTGTATTGTTGGATTAATAAGCTTTGTAACCAGTTAAATGTAATCAACTATTGACATACCTATTATATATATAAATTAATATTAACCCCGCCGCCTTTCGTTCTTAGGAATGATCAGTGCATCTTAACTGTCAAACGTAAGGCATTTTATGCATTTAGATCCAATTTGTTGCATATAATGTGTGGAAAAAGCATCCATTCAATCATTTTTACCATAAATGTCGGTATTTGTAGTGAGTGTTAATTTTAAAGTAAGACCAAGGCTAATTGGCAGCATTTAAGCCTTTAATATAATGTATAAGAATCTTATCATGTTAGTAACTCTAACAAAGATAGCATCTCTCGTATTAAGCCTAATAAGAGGTGTAACGTTAATTAATAAGCGAATGCCATTTTGTATATGAATGAAATAATTTTTAATGTTTTGAAAGCTCGACGCTTCAAAGACTATACAGGCGCGCTAGTTGATATAAGGTATTCGGGGGATGGATTTTACGAATATAATAATAGAATTATCGCGCTTTTTCACTGCTTCTATTATAGAAATCTTTTAATTTTTCACTTTTCTCGCTTTGCTTTTAATTGAAATTTATTTCTACTTATTCTCTAATGATACCCTTGAGCCATTTCAGAGTAATTGGTATCGCATTGAATGTAGCAAATTTGTGCTTTTAGTTTTCTATCAACACTCTCCTTAGTAAAAATAGAATGTGTTTGTTGGTGTATATTAATAACGTCAAAGTCGGTTTGAAGAGTGCAAAAAACTGCACGATGACAAGATAGTTTTTAAAGGAAGAAGAAAAATTAGCAAATTAAACGAGGGTGAGGACAAAATACAATATATAAAGAGACCTAGGTGACGGTGAGCAAAAGAGCTAGCTATCTTCGCCTTTAGGTGGTATGCAGATGCCAATAACCTCAAGCGAATGTGTGAAGAAACGTGACGCTATTTGTCAGTCAGTTAGTGGGGCTGTCAGGAGTGTTGGCATTAATTTCACGATGAACTGCTAGAGGGCCCTAACTTTTTTTTTTTTGCTCAAAATTTTGTATTTCTGACTTGAAGCTGCTATACCTTGAAGCTTCGGCTATTTTTTCCTTTTTCTTTTCATTAATTGTAGATGGATTAGTTAAGCATTAGGTATAATATATCAAACACAGGCACAATAGGCACAAACTGTAAAAGTATTTCCTCTTATCAATTTTTGAAACCATTGGAATTTCAACCACAGACGGGTGGGACCAAGATCCAAGATTTTTTTTAGCCGAATGGCAAACTTGGGATGGTACAGCCTTCCCAATGCTTAAGAAAGTATCTATATTTCGAGACTACCTTTAACTGAAAGTAAATTTTAATGCCGTCATATCGGAAGCATTTTTATCAACAACGTTCATCCTATCTCGTAAGATGACATTATTTTTGTTGACACGAGTACTTTAGAATTCATAATGATTTGCCTTTTCGGTGCTTTATGCCTCATTCATCGGCCTAAAATTTTTCCCAGCTTTTCTACCTCAATTTATTCATTTGCTGTTCTCGGGCAATAAAAGATACGTTATGTTACGACTGATGTAATTGTGTTGCTTTTTTCTCGCATAAGAAAAGTAATGAACGCTTTTCTTTTTTGCTGACGTCCGTAGAAAAGAATTGGCAGCGTTCGATAATCGAGGCATAAGAATGCAAAACGATGTTCGTTGAATAAAGCACGTGTTCGAAGTGCCGAAAGCAGTAAGCTATGACTTCGTGCATGACATCTGCGCCATTAACATCGCCTAAATTTGGCCAAAGGTAGGATACAAGAGGTTCTCGTATATAAGCGGAAACTTCCAGTTTCTGCCAACGCCTCTTCGACCACGGACAGTGAAGGTGCTCGCGGGAGGCACGAGAAGGTGTCTAACATTGTTCGCACTATCGAGCAATCGCATAATGCCGGATATGCTGTGTCTATGTACAAATATTTCCACACCAGGTCCCCTGCAAATATCTCCACCAAATCAAAAGCTTTAATAGGCTTGCTTGGCTTACTCAGCTTTCTCACTCATTTTTTGGTTATTTTTTATTACTTCTTTTTTTACCGTTAGAGAATAAGATCATTTTTAATTTAAAAAAAAAAATAAATAAATAAAATAACAAAAGACATACCTATTTCTACTAAAGTAGTAAAACAATTTGATTGACTTTCTGTATGGAATTATCGTAGCCGCAAGGATCCAAGAGACCAAGAAACTTTTGATCCCGTGAAGATATTTCCGATATTTTCCCTAACTAGATATACGTCAAATAACCGCCTGCAGTCACTTTGATAGGAATACGAATATATATGCAAGACGTGAGCGGTTCTAGTTTTATTTGTTATGTAAGAGAAAATTTATGATTTTTGAAAGTAATTAATGCACGTTTTTATTTGCAAAAACAATAATCTTTTTAATTGTGAAAAATTCATAAAAACAACTGACTTTTTCTTCCTAATTGCGTTAAGCCAAATAACAAAGCGAACAACTTCCCCAAACTCAACAAACTCAAGCAAACGTGTGTCATAAAATATTTATGTATTGCACTGTGTAGATGCAAAACAATTTATAATCAACACAACTCTTTTTCACAACCAATAATAATAAGGAGGATAGCGTGTACTTTATGCCTTGCATGATACACATGAACACTAAAATACATTTTTTTAAACCAGGTATCGGTAAACTTTCTTACCAACAGAATAGAGCACCTTCAATGAAATCAAAAAAAAAAAAAAAAGTTGGCCGATTACAATGGAAATATAAGTCCTTAGAATTATATCGGGGCACACAGAAAGGGTTTATGCATAACTTGGAATTAAAAATGAAAGAATTTGTTGTGTAAATCAATCTGTTTTACAATCTCAAGCTTCTCGAAATATCGCAAAACAGTTGAGTGGTTATAAGGATGAGGCCACCTAGAACGGATATCGTATAAAAGCAATGATAGATCTTCATTTAATCGATATTGATATCGGATAATCAAATAATCGGAAGCATTTTCATATCGTAGGTACCTTTTAGACTAACTTAAACGCGTATCGTATCAGCATCCCAAATTGATATTATAATGGCACGCAAGCAGGTGTGCCTTTAAATAGTATTGCAGTTGAGACATTTAAAATCATGTATTCATCAGCGACGTGACGGCCGTGGGCCGCACGCTTGCCAGCATCTGGCTTAAATATTTTCAGACTTTTACATTTCCAGATTTCAATCTTGCAAATTATTGTGTGAAGGGAAATGATTTTCTCTTCTTTTCTTCTTTTTTTTTCTTCCATTTATTTATTTTCTATCCACCCATGGCATACATCCAAAAAGTCTTTTATTTGAGAAAATGTTTATATCGCTTCAAACTTTTCAGTTTCATTGTCGTTATAATTATAAAATTTCTTATTTTTTTGTTTGCTTTTGTCCATTTATTATTCATCGTATTTTACGTTATTAAATAAAATAGAAACGACCCTTTGCGTCATATGCATACACGAGATAAATTTGTTCTTTATTAAGAATTTCAAGGAAATGCATTTTTGAACCGACTGACTGACTAAGCAGATTCAATTTTTAGAATTGTTTGTTTGTTTGTTTCTTTTCATTTTTCTTTTACGAAATAAGTTTCTAAAGGATTGATAAAAATTTTTCCTCTGTTCATGATTTCATTTTGATTTATATTTTCAACTGGAAATGAAATGCTATCTTATTATATGTACGCTTAACCGAAGGTCGCGCGATACGTTTTACGTTTGCACGCCCAATCAACAACTTAGGGTCACTTTCAATAGATTCTTCCGTTGCGTTTGAAATACTCTTTGGAATTCATATAGTTAAGCACCGCTTAATTGCTTTAAAAACATTACGAAGAGCGCATGCATGTACGTTAACATCCGAATTTTCGCCCAGAACACTCAGTTATTTGCTTATTGGAGACGACAATAACGATAATAAATTTTTCATTATCGAATGTATACGTATATGCAGTTTCTGTAAAGAAACACGAATTTCGTTTAAAAAAAAAAAAAGAAAAATATGATAGTCGGGCAAGGCCGACCATCAGATACCCTACACCACTTCGCTTAATATTCGTTTTGGTAAGACACAAAAAATTGCAAGTTATTTTGATGCAAAGGCTGGAATGGGGGTTGTATAGGCTGCGCATAGGCAATGCATAGGCAATGCATGGACGGTGCATAGGCTTTGATCTAGATGAACATCATTGGAATTTTTTCACTTGGATGCACCAGCTGTTTTGCCCTAGTTGGCATATGCTAAAGTAGCAAATTTCAAAGCATTGTTAAAAATATTTCCCGAGAGAAAAGTTTGAATTTTTTTTGCTCATTCGAAAGGTATTTTCATATAGATTCATGAGGTTTCCATATGAATATGCTACGTTTTTGCCCGTGCATCCTTGTGTTCAACCTAGAAATCGCGATTTTCGAGATACGCTAACGTTCTTGGGCTCAGGGACAAGTACTATTAAAAATGGTTTCGATCTGCCCAATTTTTTAACTACACCCTACATAACGCCTCTTATATGAGCAAAAAAATCGTGGTTTTCGAAATTTGTTTGGGAAAAGTCTCTGAGTGATAGTATTTCGTTATTCTAAATTAATATGAAAAATTTTGTTCGGCCGGGCCAATTTTATGAACCCCCTCTCATATAACCGTTACTACGAAAACTGAATTCTTATATGATAAAAAGGTCTAACCTTCAATAAATTGATGGAGAAATCAACCTTATTGAGTTTGGATCATCCGAATCTATTTTTTAGATTTATAAACATATATACGGGTCATCATGCAGCCCTTAAATGGAGAGAAAGTCTGACAAAAATTGAACAATAATAACATTTTTAGCGAGTAAATTGAGTTTGCGAAATCGGGTTTATATCGTATGATGTTCCGGCCGTCTTCCAATAAGCAGGTTTTCATGAAAAGTGTATCTTCGCGTTACAATAACGTGTAATTTTTTGTGTCTTATTATTAAAACGAGTGAATGACGGCATCAGGGGAATTGATGTAGGTTATCCAAGGGTCAATTTTGCTGGACTGTAATGTTCTTCCTGGTTTGTTGCATATTATATTCATATTATAATTTCTATCATAATTTGTACTGTAATTTTGTTTATTTATATATAAAATTCAAGAATTTGCTTTTCTAATATAAGTTTCTAATATATGTTTTATGGGCGTAAGGGAAGGCTTCTCATATTACTGCAAGCTCATATAAATAAATAATTTATCTCCACAGTGAGTGAGAAACTAAAGTGAGATGGCAGATGATAAACAAATGATGAAAGAAAATGTGACTCTTGGAGCCACACTAATTTTGTGTCACCAAAAAAAAAAAAAAAAAAAAAAAAAAAAAAGTACTGCTCAGAGGAAATATCGTTCAGCGCCTCCGGTTCATATAACTTGTGTCCACCATTTTTGACATACATATGGTGTTGTCTCGACTGAATTTTTGTTGCGCATAATATTATGTTTAATGGAAATGTGATTAGTCGTCAAGCGTGCACATTTTGCCTGAATTCCAAAAAAAAAAAAAAAATTGACTATGAAAGCACTTTTGTTAAGAAAAGAAAGACAGAAATATTTTTTTTTCTTTTTGAGATTTTCTCTTTTCTTTTGTCAAAAAAACAAACCGCAATAAATGGTGGACCATGAAGCTGTTTTGAAGAGAAAATATTTCACATGACTCCTCTATCTATCACTGCACTATCGTTAGTTACGCTTCTTTCATCACTTCGTATTATTGTTAAATTTGTTCGGATCTATACACTTATGCCGCACTATTGCAAATATACACTGATCTTTAATTACGCTGGCTAAATTCAGAATCATTGTCTGATTCGATTTACGAATGTCTGGCCGTCTGTCTAACCAATACATGTTCATGTATTCTTGTGCTCAGCCTGTAGGTCACAATTTTTAAGATACTTTAATGAAATTTCGTATAATGGCAATGGTTTTGCTTCAAGGATGAAAGCTTTTACAAATGGATTGAATAGGACGGGTGTGAAGATCTATTCACTTATTTACAACTCTCTTACCAGGGCTCTGTTAAGTAGTTACGTTCTAGATATGGTTGGATTTGGATGTATATTCTTCCTACTTCAAATTAAGAAACGTAAGATACTCCTGTGCATATGAAAATACCTCTCAAACAAGCGAAATGAATTTAAATTCTTTACAGCGCTCTGTTAAGCGAGTTGATATGCGTCCTTGCTAGTTAAATTCGTATTTATGCCATACACTTTGCAATAGGGGCAATATTTTGGAATATTTTCCATACATGTCTTTTTAAGCAAAATTAACTTTCATATGAAGATCGTATCTAATCTATAATGTTGTATTATAAAAGCTGGCTGGCACAAGGTAAAGAGTTGATACATAATTATACTGTGGTAGGCTTAAATAAAGAAATATATAAATTTTTTCAATCGTAATTCATAGCAGGATTTCCACGAGTCTTTCTCTCGCTTGGATAAGGATGTAACTTTTGATATATTATGCAGCAAAAATTACGTAAAGTGGTGTATACGATATAAGGTAAGCTTAATATTCGGCTTTGTCTGATTGTAACGTTCCAACATGTTATTGTTGTTGTATATTTGATTATATTTTCTTATTTTATTATTTCTTTTTATAATTTTATTAGATATGAACTGGGTTTTAATATTTGTATATTTTATGTGTTAGTGGGTTAAGAATGTGAAATCAAGCAAACAAAAAAAAAAGAAGACGAATTTTACTTTAATGTAATTTAACACTTTTGTCATAACGTAACCATTAACAATGTTAAACTGTCTTAATAATGGGTTAAAAAACAAAAAAAGAATAGCAGAACAGATCGAAAACAAGAGAAAATAGAAAATATTTCATTAAACCTATCAAATGTCAAGACAATATTTTATTAATAAAAATATAAAAAATAAAAAAAATAAGGAGACTTTGTTGCGGTTGCTTTAATCCGAATCATTCTAGGTATCTGTCTATTCCCAACTGCTGTACGACAGTGAACTGAAAGATAAAATGGAAATGTATTCACTTGCTGTGTAGACCATATATCACGTTACATCGCATATCGTATACATTTTTAAATCGCCTATTTTGAATGACTGGCATCAGCTGTAAGTGTTTGCACAAACTAAAAAACACTTTTTACTTACTTCGTCGTATTTATGTACGATTTCTTGGTAAGATCGTGCATGCAATCGCCGCGCAATCTATAGAAATGCGAAGAAATGGACTGGCTAAGATGGTCATTCCGTCATTCAAGCTAATCGGGCGTGGTGTACTTTTGGGCAAGGTTTAACATTTTCTATGCTATGGTGGATACCAAAAAAAGAATCATTTTCATAAAACATGCTTCATAAGTAAATTGACTTTTCTATCGAACTCATTTTTTGTAACATAACATTTTCGCTTTATTCGAAAGCGAAGACGTCTTTTCGATTATATATAACATTCCATCTCTGGCAAATCAGTGACGTGGCTTTCGCGGCATTTGTTTAGTTTCTTCGTAAAATTTTCGAATGCATGCTTCAGCAAAGTTTACTTAGAACATAAGCGACATGAACAGAGTGAATGTGCGCTTACATGAGTAAAGAAATATTAAAAAAAATAAGGTGAACACACATTTGCCGTAGATCTAGAATTTACTATAATATATTATTATTGTCAGCTGGTGCACTTTCCACAAGGTTTGATCATCTCAAGGACTTTCCAGCTTCATTTACTCTGCCAATAACTTATAAAATCATATATTTTCTAAAGACCTTACCACCCATACACAAAGTCACGAACCTTAATTATCTCCGCTAGCGCACTATGAAAATTTTAATTTTCAAATTGCTAGCTTTCATAAACAAACGTACAAATCAGTTTAGCGAAAGAGAGCAAGAAGTAAAAACTGATGGGTTAAGTTTGAGGTTCTAAGTCCATCTTTATGAACTGATAATCACGCTTCCATCGGCTAAATGGATGCAAAAACAATGCTGTTATCATGTTGTTGTCAATTTAGATGAAGCTAAAGGCTTTCTTTCAATTCCTTTAAGTAATTTTACTTAGATTACTATTAAAGCACAACAATGGCTTTCTTTTTATATATGTAGATATCAGAAGAGATATAACGGTTTTGTGAGATGTAAGATAAATCTCGTGTAAGATAAATCTTTGATCAGGAATCATGATAGCGGGTATCGCGTCATCGAAATTTATTTACTTATTACATCAAAATCAACATTAAATTGTTTCCGCGAACCAGATAAGTCGACCGACCAGCAATTTATTAGCTAAGCAGCTTTCAAAAATTAGATTACATCAGATTACAGAAAACTATTTACTTATCTGCTTAGAACGTAAGAAAATATTGGAAAAGAATAAACGATGTTAGTAAATGTTAATTAAGAACATAAACACAGTTTACACAAAACATTGAACATTGAGGTAAAGCCAAGTTTAAGAAAAAAAAAACAAAAAAATCAATAATTATTACCTTACAAAGTCTTATTTCAAATAAAAAAACAAAAAAAATAAATAAAAAAAAAGAGAAAGAGAAAGAAAATAGCAGCAACAACAAATCGAATTCGTTCTAGCACAGAACGCACAACGAGTATTGCTTTTTTTCCCCATAAATAGTTATAACTAGAAATGGCTAACACAAGCGCACACGGAACGCAATCTTGTTCACACAACAGCAAAACACTAAAGCAGAGTTAAGTTGGAGCGTTTGTCAATGGAAAATGAAAATATTGTCGTTAATAATTTACAATTTAATGATTTTTCTGTTATCGTTGGCGTTCTCGTTCTCGTTCTCTTTCTCTCTCGCTGTCTCCGGCACTGCCTCTGCCTTTTTCTTTGTCACTGTCACTGCGCTATGCGGTTACATTTAATTGTCCATGACTGTATTTACTATAATCCGATGCATAAACGAGTATTCCATTTGTATGTGATATTTATGGCCTACCATTGCCGTTCGCTTCTCAAACATTGCATACCACTCTCTGTATTCGTATTTTATATGTGCTTTTGTTTGTGGAGACGTAACGACGTCATTTGTGCCACTTATAAATACTATACGATTTTTGTCTTTTTTTTTTTTTTTTTTTTGTTGCCATAATATTGCTTTTGATTTTATATTTCAAATTTAGAGTGAATTGTGTGAGAATAACTACATAGCGTGTATGATGGGTGCTGCGTAAGTAAACGATTTCAACTATTCGTATCATAATGCGCTTGATTTACTTTTTATACCCACCACCGAGAAGCTTGAGAGTGTATTTATTGCATCAAAACGTTTGCAACACATGGAAGGAAACTCCAGAGATCCAATAAAGTATGCATATGTCCGCGATCAGCATCACAAAGTCGAATCGTTGCAGCTATAAATAGGTAAAGATATGCTCTGGACAAATATGCAACGTAATTGCTCACGCAATGAAATTTTATTTTATATTTGTCCCGATCAGTATCAGGTATTGCGTCGATCTGGACATGTCTCTCCTTCCGTTTGTCCGTCTCCGCGATTTTGCATTAACCATTGTCCCGTGCGCAAGAATGAATATATCGGTTTCACATTTAGTAAATACGTTGCAAGTTCTTGCAGATAATTTGGTATCAAAGGTGGGTAGATATCGTTTAAAGGTTACGCCCACAGTATAAATTAAGCTGAGAACAGCTCTGTGTTTAATGGCAAAGTTTTTTGCTCATCACTACGGGTGTTTCTATAATACCTGAACAAGAACGGAAAAAATCGGCCACGCCTACGCAATATTATAGAATACTTAACTTGATTAATATTTTTTTAAAGAAAAAATTGATGGTTATTAGTCGACCGACCATAGCCAAATATACTGGCATTTTCCATCTAAATTTTCAATTTTCCAACTATAAGAAATGTTTAAGTTATTTAGGATACTAATTTTAAAACAAACTTTTTTCTATAATATGTATGACAGGCGAATGAAAAGCATATGGTAGCGGAAATAAATGGTGTCTCAAAATAAACTACTATTTGCAATTCGGTGGAGATGTAGAAAGCAAGAAATTGCAAATTGCATAGCGTCAAAGATATCGCACGCAGTAATTGTAAGAGAAATTTAATGATCGCGTTATCTTTGCAGAAGAGACAAAGTTTATTAGATGCCAAAACCGTGTGACTTGAGACGGTTCGATTATCTTTATAGGGCCGGGGGCCATTCTTTATTTTCCCTCAAATTTTCACACTGCAAACATAGGCTAACATAGATTAAGGCCTCGGCATTGGGTTTGAGTTTTAAAAAAAAGAAAATTTTCTCTAATTTTTTTTTCTTCATTAATTAATTAACCTATTTTGTTCCTATTTTATTTTATTATATTTTCCTAGCGGTATAATTTTGGAGACTCGTTAAGAAAAATATGTTCTTGCTCGTCATAGTACTTTATGTTAGGTTCATCAGACTTTAAAAAAGTAAATGTTTGCTATTAGTACGACAATATGCCTTGAGATAAAACGAAGGAACCAAAAAAAAAAAAGCTTCAACTTTTTGTATAAAATAATATAGATGTACCTGAGAAATACTAAACGATCGGGTCTAATAGCCGAAATTTTCATTACGTCTTTCTTGTTACGTTAGTGTACCCAATTCCTTCAAAATATCCCGAAAATCGCGACCTGTAGGTTGACAATATATGGACAGATAAGTTTATATCGATCGAGAAAATGATTTCGAACCGATTGGCACACTAAAATCCTTCTAGGTGTTGCAGCCGCCCGCATAAGCTACATCATGTAGGGTAAAAAAGGATTTTCTTAAAATGACAAAACCCACGTTACCTGTTAAGCAGTAATGCTAGCGCAGTTTTAGCAAATAACTAATAAAATATTTAATTAATTAATTTTTAGTGTATGAGAAGTTAGTTCATTATTATTTATTCACATATTCAGTTGGATTGAATAATGGGGAAAACAAATAGCAAAAATAAACAAAAAAAGTATGTGTACATGTCTAGCCCAAAAGCACGCTCAGCACGTAAACATGTGAAAGCTTAGCAAAAGTATGGCAACATTATTTAGGATTTTTTTTTTATATAAATGGTAGCGCAACATGGAAAAATTATAAATTTTACTTGAAATATGACATCGGCAATAAGCGGATACATAGGGTATCTGATAAAGGGTTTAGATTATAAATATCATATAGAATCTTAGAAAGGAGCTTGACAAACGATTGCAAATATTAAGGTTTGTATCAATTAACAAAACCAGCCAAATAATGAAATCACATTCATCAGCTTCAACAGAGAGGAAATATCTAGGACGAACCTACGTTTCTCGAACGAGGACAACTAGTAGTAATCTATCTATTTCAGTAGAAATTCAATTGATAGCAACATGGAAATGATGGTGAGAAGTTGACCATAGAACCGAGGAGGCTTATTCCAGTATATAAAATTTTAATGCTGTATGGATCATCAAATTCCCTAAAGCCTAGCACTGATCTAATTTTATTTTATCTTTGCACAATACATAAGCTCACAATCGGACTTTGCGCCTAGAACGAGTCAAGATTACCGAATTTATGTGAGTCACTAAAATATTCAGCTATAGGCGAATTTCATGTTGGAAACGACATCTTCTCACATTACGTTTGATTTAAGTTCGTACAATTGCATGAGTGAGTAAGGTTGTGCGTTCGAGGAAGAGAATAGTTTAATTTTATGAACGTACACTAACATATGAGGTCATCTAATGGTTGATGAAACATCATTAATGTGTAGCGTAAATAGAATGGATCCTAAGTGACTGACTTAAGGCACTCTTGCTGTGACGTGGATTACGACAGATTAATACGAGTTGAAAAGCAGTTTTAAGGTCTAGCATCATTTTAGTAGGATAACCAATTGACTAAATATGACGAGAACTCTAAGCGACGCAATTTTCGTAATAATAATTGGTGGCTAGTTCTGTTGAACTCCTCGCTGAGATCGGTGTGTATAACGCCTGTTTGTATACCTATAGAGAAGGCGCAGCAAGCGGATTCAAGGGAGTTTGCGAGGTGGCGCTGGCTAGGAGCAATAATTGACTCGACCGCGTAAATATAATTGAAGACGTCTTGAAATGCCTCTTATAGCGTTCTACTTGGATTTTTTTCCAAATGGCAGAATAAAACTAATCTTACAACAAATAGGAAATGAGTCTTTTTCGAGAGAAAGACTTTAAAATGAATGCAATGATGTGCCCAAGTTTTATTGTACGTTTTTGAGGATACCAAAGACAGTAGTCCGACCAGATATAGCGTATAACTGTGCTTTAGCGATTCCAAGCCTTGTAATACTCCATTGTTATTCTTCGATTGGAGACACAATACAAGGATTTAAGTTCATGTGGTTAAAGTTAAGTTGACAGATTCTACCGGAAATATTCCAAATTATATAACCATCGGACGTTTCACTGCCATTAAAAGAGAATTGATCCATAAAGGATACATTGATTCAAAAAATATTGGGCGAAACTGCACAAGTTCACGAATCCATAGCCGAATCGGAATCACAGAAACGACTTGTATGACAAAAAGTTACATTAACTCATGATATGCTGAGCCACGTTTTCCCTATATCGGGCCGCCTAGTTTTTCTATAAAAGAATAAAACTCGTCGACTAATGGTTACAAGTCATAAAATTTTGATACCTTTCGTTCGAAGATTGATAGCATCTAAAAACGATATGATTCGTCAGCCGTTCTCCTACATCTGTATGCCAAGGTATACGTTTAACGAGTGACTTATTACTTTCCAGAATCAATTAGTAAATCGATCTGGGCATGTCTGCCCTGATGCGTACATCCTGCGGTAAACACTTTTCTATTCGCAAATATGATCTTAAAATTTAGGGGAAAAAAAACCATTTACATCTCTTGCACGCAAGGATTAAAAATTGTCGACATCGGTCGGAAGATACATAAACGGAGAAAACATAAATTGAGAAGATAAGCGTTTTCAGTGCAGCTTTTTTTTTTTTGCTAATTACTTATAAACTGCAACAGACGCAACGCTAAAAATCTTCACGCTTGTTTCATTGGTAATTCCCGTCGATATATTTGCGAAAAATTTGAAAAATGCAGCACGACTATCTAATATTGTAGGGTATCAAAATTTCATGTTTTTTTTTTTTTTTATTCAACATTTATATGTACAGGGCACGTAAGTAAGGTAATTGTAAAGAATAAAGATTCGGCCACAGCTGAATATAATTTTCTTACTTGTTTTTACTTAAGAGATATCAATCAAAAGTTTAACGCAGGTCGCCTTATCTAAGTTTAGCTAATCGAGACGGTGGTCAACAAAATGAAACATTGTTTAGAGAACTATTGGCGCAAGCAAGAATATTCATAATAGCTTTTCTTTTTTGGCTTCGGTGGAACGATAGATGCTTTGTTCTTTCAACTATCATGTGTCGTGGTTTTCAAGTTCCATATACATATACATTGTAAACAGTGATGTTCTTGCTTTACTTAGCAGCTAATCATAGACAAAAAGTTCATTATAAAAATTTCTTTTAAAATTCCAAGTGTTTCTTGAGGGTTAATAAATTGTCGCCTTGTTCGTCTTTTTTTATTTATTTATTTATTCATGCATTCATTCATTCATTCTCTTGTCTCTTTTTTTCGTATACATGAAAAGATGATCCAAATTTTTCTTTATTACATATAAATACTTTTCAACACGAAAATGAATAAAAATAAAATAAACAAAAAACTTGGTCAAGGTCTGATTCATAAAAAGGAAGAAAGAAGACAACGCAAACTAATAAGAGGGTTATGTGAACCAAAATATGTTCAACTAGAATATACGTTTAGATGAAATGATGAGAAAATATTTTTATAATTAACCAACTGACATTTCAAATGTACATAAAATGAAAATACGTACGAAAAAAAGCGACAATTAAAACCAGAACAACAAAATATTAAAGTTCAACGGAAGGTTAGTTTTCATATTACATGCACACACACACACACACATATATATATATATATATATATATAAATTTAATCAAAATCAGCAGTAGTAAAAAAAAATGCACAAAATAAATACATAGTGACAGATAAGCGTAAGGCATTTCAATAGAAAAGTTCATTAAGAACAAAAAAGAAAAACAAAAAATAACGAAATAATTGCGGATAAAGAAGAGATTCCTTTGGAAAAATATACGAAAAATTACAAAACAAACTTGGCATACTTTTCTATATTTTTCCAACTACACACAGACACACACACACACACACACACATACATACACTTTCAAATACTTATCGAGCCGTAGTATGTGATTCAGTAGCGAGCATCCATGGAAACACTAATCTAACTCTAGATATCGTTCAAGCATTTATCGAACATCATATCCTGCTTGCTTCAATCGTGTTCAATCGATTCGACTCGTACTTCCGTGCCTTTGGTTGCTAATCTTAAACTCAAGTTGGAAATAGAAGACTTCTTTCTTTGCATTGTATGCATTGATCACATTTGAAGCGTAAAATCATCCGGAATATTTAATCTTTCTTGCCAATTAGATAGACTGAGGCGATTGTGGGCGAGCACAACTGTATTTGAGGCCTAAGTTCCAAAGAAGAGCATCGGAGGAATTAGTCGGTTTTGTTTTATGTTCAAAGTAACATTAAATCTTGTATATATCAAGAGTTTCGATGTGCATTTAAAGTAAGCTTCTATCTAAAATAAATTTTTTCTCAGTCCATGCGGCTACCTATGTATCGGTCGGACTATATTTAGCGGTATTTCGCTTCAAATTTATATATAAATGTAACAAATCAACTTTTCATACCATACTTATATGCCGAGGAATAAAAGCTTATGGAAGAAATATTTCGTATTTACATATATTTTATTCTATACTTTTAAGTCTCTATTACAAATCGTGTTTTACTCGCTAAACTGTCTTACTTGATACCCGTGGTAGAGAACATACTAACACATCAGGTTATGATGTCCGCTCAATTTTCAACTTTTATTTGATACGGATGCTAAGAGAATGTAAATCCGCCACTTTTCGGCACACAATAATTAATATAGAATAACGACATTTGGATTGGCGCACGCTACTCAGTAAGCGTTTTATTTAACTCCGATATCAAGAGATTGAATATACAAAAAATTTAACTATAACGGATTGCATTGTTACAGGAACGAAAGGTATATGTGTGTGTGTGTGTGTGTGTGTATGTGTGTGTGTACAATATTCCACCACAATCAGACATATGGAAGTGCCCGATGTATCGATTAATAGCTATCTCTATGGCACACCTTGGGATAACCGCCACTTTGTCATATACAATCCATGTGTGACTGTACCAGATTTCATTGTCTTTCTTAATTGAAGGTATAATGAGACGTATGGAAGTACCTCAAGTATCGATTACAGATCTAAGAGAGAGAACTAACAGAGTGCATTTTTAATAGGAATCTCTCTTCTTCGTTATACACGATATTTGGAGGTTTTTAAACCAAATTCAATAAAAGTATATCCAAGCGTTCGAAATAAATTTCGGTTCATAAGTACTATACTAAACGCATGAAGAAATAAAAATTATACATTTGAATTCATATTAATATCATAAGGTGTCTTTGATGATAAATTAGCTGTAAATCAGAAAAATCAAATAAGAAGGACTTATAAGGACTTGTACAATGTACAAAATCTCATCAAAATATCTCAAAAATTGAGTGAAAACACGGATAGCATCATCAGACGGACAGACAAACTGAGATCGATTCAGAATCATATTCTGACTAGGTGCAATTAGGAGAGGGTGGTTTTTAAGCCCCTTCTGGTTGTTACGTACGTCCGCAAGAACTTAATAAACGCTGCACCATAAATTGTGTAGAGTATAGCGAAGCCAAACTTGACTCGGTTTCATCAGCTGAACGTTGATTGAATTCACTGCAGTTTAAAAGCGTAAAGGAAGGAATTTTGATTGCTTACGACCTGCCCAAAAGCTAGTGCATAAAAGTTATTTGTTAACTATAGAAAAGTTCTACTTGGCCCCGCTTATTGTTTCAATGGTATATATTTTCAGCTAATTTAAGGTCGATATGCGGCAAAGCGATTCCAAGTCGTATATAGCGATATTTTGGAATTTTCCATTTTTATACGCTACATCAATTGTGATCGAAGGTACAATACTGAGAAGGAATTGAGATAGGCCGAGTTTTTGCTATAAAGATCGGATGTCAGACACACAGAAGAGCAGAAAAGCTTAGATCAATTCCGAATTAGTTATCGTATTCTTGTGTCGCGATTTTTAAGATATTTTAATGAACTTTGGCCCATTGAAGTGCTTTGGCCCAAGCACAAACAACGCTATTGAAAATAGTTGGGATCAGAACACTGTTTCGTTCACTCGCGTTATATAACGCTTTGTTTCCAAAAATCGCTATATAAATAACTTTATTAAGCAAAGTGTTGTTGGGCATTTAATGATGGACCGCGGTCCACTATAATGTTTTTTCTTGTTCAATTTATTTAGTTTTCCAGCAAATAATAATTTATTTTTGGGCGCACTACCCTCACTCGCGAGATATATCAAATTTTAGCTCTACGTCTAAGTTTTTGCTGTCGTAAGAGGTTTAAAATGAATACCGAAAGGGGGCATACGGTTAAATGGATTAACGAAAAACTGCAGGAGAAAAAACGATGATAAAAGATTAAGATACCTAGGCGTATTAACTATGAATTTGGTTTATTTTTCGGATTGAAATTTCACGATAAAGAGGTGAAAGAATCGATTTATGAGAAAGGGAGTTGAGCCGACGTGAAAAACTCTCCATATAAATCGGTATTTGAATTATTTAATGCATTTTTCTTCTTTTTTTTTTTTTGCTATGCTTCGCATATTTTTTTTACTTTTTATTATATCACTTATCACATCATATAATAGTCGTCATTATCAAATTTTACCGACCATCCAGCTAACCAACAAATCACTTTGAATGCTTAATAAAACGATCGTCTAGCACGTTTGATAAATCATTGAGCGGATGTACATATTTAATAATCACCCTACATATATACACTTCTATCGCGGCCAACAGTTTATCTATTTATTTATTTGTTCAAAAAAAAAAAAAAAGAAACGCGTTTTCAACGGTTGCGAGCGTTACACTGTTTTAAGCAATTTATCAATAATTTCAAAACACGCACGCACATAGTTAACATGCAATCAAACATACACACAGCAGTTTCACATGGATAGCAAATCAAAATTGCAGCCGTTTATAAAAAGATAAAAATGTAACAACAACAACAACAGTAACACAGCAGCTACAGCGAAAACCACTTTTCGAGTCTTTTTCTTTTTTCAAAGTACTGAGCGAATGTACTTTTCTGAAGTGGTTGGCCATTTTCCATCAACTGATTGAGTAATATCGCCTTGTTTCCCTTGTCCATCGGTTTCTCGATCTAATTGTCCGTCTGGTTTATTTTCCTTATTATTTTCAAAGTATTTGTGTTTGTCGTTGTTATTGTTGTTCTTATTGTTATTATTATTATTATTATTATTATTATTGTTGTTGTTGTTGTTGTTATTGTTCTTGCTGAGTTGCATCATTTTAAATAATTACAAATCATCAAATGACTTATTTAAAGATTAGACACACTGTTGATTGAATGATTGATGGCTGGAGAGAGAAATTAAAAAAGAACAAGTTTTTTTTCTCTCCCTCTCTCTCTCTCTCTCTCTCTTTCTAATGGTAATAGTACTTTTATATACTGTTAGTCAATAAGCAATAGGTGTGATTACGCAAACTATTTAACAAATATTTCATAATTTTTTTCTTTTTTTCTTTAGATATTCGTACTGAAGACCAGAAAAACTAGAATACACAAAACTAGAGAGAAAGAGAAAGAGAGAAAGAGAGAGAGAGAGAGAGAGAGAGAGAGATCAAGAATAGTTAGCATACGCATGGTTTCGTATCAAAACTTCGTCGACTTCCCTAGCATTTCATTTTTGGCTTGTGCATGTGTCAAAAATTTCGAGTGTCGCACATGAGCTGAAAGCTGCGATTATGTTGACTTATTAAAGGAACCGATCTCGAAAGAAAAAATATAGAAAATACGTTTGCTGTCTATCCACCGATTTAGTTGATATCTAAACTTGATCTGTCGATCAATAAAAGATCACATTTAAGACCAAGTTGCGTTTCACGTTTGAAGTGTTCAATACTAAAGACACTGTCCGAATGACAGTAGCTTAAGTGGATTTTCAAATTGTAAAGAGTTGAGATTGCTTACGCGTTGCTTTCGAAAATATTTGTCGATAATCCAGAAACAACATGGACAACAATGAAACTTATAATGAGAAAAGATATTAACAGATGGTTGCCGGTATATAAGAGTCTAACATAGGGTTATAACATGATGGTAATTGGGGCAAGGTTGCATCTTCGCATTCCGACCAAATAGTAAAACGGAAATATGAATGCACAAATCCGAGGCGTAACGTCTGCTTAACACTATAAATATAATTTTTTCATCTCAACAACGTCAACGGTCTAAAAGATATGCTCTGGTAATGAGCACATTTCAAGGAGCAGCACTACGAGCCTCTATCTAAAATGTCTAAAAGTGATTTTGAGAAAATGCAATGAAATTCATTAATAATGATAAGAATAAATGCGGACAATGTGTTAAGTAAATAAACTATTTTTTCGATCTCCGAACTTTTCAATTAGAAGGACACAAATCCACTCGCGTCGATATTGAGTAACTTTTTCATTTATTTTTATCTTTAATTTCTTTTTAATGATTCTCCTCACATATATATATATATACAAAACTTTGCTTACTTCCCGTGACATTTCCAGTTTATTTTCAAAGCATTCATCATAAAGATCAAAATCAAACTGAAATGTTTATTTTACACTTTGAAATCTTTTTCAAGATTTTCCGCTTAAATTTTGAGATAATGTAACAGTTTTTATGGTTCATTAAATAACCAAGCAATGGGGTCTTAACAATAATTATATATGCCTGTATATGTATCACATTGTTTGTCTTTGTCGAGCGGCTTTAATCTTTCCAATTCAAAATGCAATGCACTTGCCCGCCTCGCTGCACCTCTTAAGTGTTAGAGGAATTAATTTGCTAACTCCACTCGGCTTTAGCAAACAGCAAGCACATGCAATATGAAATAAAGTGTACAGCACATGAGATTTCATTAGAGTGTATCAAATGATGAACACATATAACGTAACATAACTCAACCAACACACATTGCAGCATTCACTTTACTTATAGACATCAATTTTTTTTTTTTTTTAAATAGAAATGTATATATGGGCGGTTCAGACACATGCAGTAGCTTTTATATATATATAAAGTGTAAAATTTCATGATCATTGTCATAATTTTGTATAGGCAGGAATATCGTTAATATATTATTTAAATAAACATATGCAACTATATATGGATGAGTTGGCAATTGTGTTTTGATATAAGCATTCCATCCATTCCATTCCGATTCTATCTTACTCGTTCATTTATGTTTAATTAATTTTAATTGTTTAAATATATATTGCATCTTAAATAAAATACACTCACTCTTTACATATACAACATATGTTTAAATGAATCACACTTCAATCAACTTTTTAGGGATTACTTAACAAAAACACCCACTTCTCTTGTCCATCATATGGATGGATGAATGGATGGATATATTATTATTAGTGGTGACACATATGCAACCACAGCACATTTTTCGAAGCATTTGAAAATGACTTGGACTTAAGGAAATGTCAGCATTTTGATAAAATGTCTGAATAGCTTTTATTTGATTTCGTTTCGGTTTTTGTTTCTTCGCTTTTTATGAACAATTTATTTTTTTATTCATTTATTTTTTCTTTTTTTGGTAAGTAAGTTTTTGTCATGCGTGCCAACAATTACTCACTATTCAATTTATTTATTGTATTGCAAAGGCATATGAAAAAAGAATGAAAAAAGCAATTAATTTCAACTTTGAGTTTAAATAATCGCTACCATTATGCAATCTATGCCAATTTTTATTAAGATACGATTTTTATCCATTTTCAATAGCTTACGAAACTCATAAGGTCAATACCATTGCCGTACCACATTCGTATATAAAATATTTATAAGATCCCGATAAAGTTAAGGCCGCCGCTCGTTATGCTCCTTACTATTTACAATAAATTTCACATTGATACCTGCCTACAGGTTGTAGTTTACGGGCAATAAATTGAAAAAAAGACTGAAAAAGGTCAGAAGGGAGGACATCCCAATTTAGAATCTCTCGTTAGTCAAAAAGCTTCTCTTGCAAGTAAAATCTTAAACGCGAACTGAACGCAACTAAAGAAGATGATGCGAACATTCGGGTGGCAATAGATAAATCCATTCGAAATCTAAAGAAGGCTTAGAACTATATATACATCATATACTTAACAATCTATGCCAGTCTATGATGAATATTCGTTATATCATAAACGTGTTGATGACACCATTGGTTAGTCAATATATTTCGAGGCTATAAATGGAACAGAGCGAGAGTTTGGTTGATCGATGTAAAACCTTCAAATTGATCATTACGACTTAACAAGAAATCGCATCAATTACAGAAAATCAATGCGTAGACAATTCTGACCAATATTTAGCTGTTTAGGAAATGAGAAATCAGGTTCAGACCACTCTAAGTGCATTTTCCGAAATGTTTTACATATCAAATGAAAACGTTAGTATACCGCCCTCCGCTCACTAATGCATGCAATGGAAATGAAAACTTTCTAATTTAGTTTTCGAAACCAAATATTTATTTTTTATTTTTTTGGTTTTTGAGAGGAATGAGAAAATTTCACCGCATATTAATTTAATATATTTTTTAAATAAATTTATTTAATTTAAAAAAAAATTGCAAACAATTTTTCAAGAATAATATTTATAATGCTTGCACGCTATTGTTATCAAACAATTTTTTCATTTTTTCTCTTATGCCTTTTATGCCTGCATTTTTATTGTTAACTTCTTTTATTGCACTTACATACATACGTAGGCTGTCTGAGAAAGGCGCGTAGTTGTTTGGCAACCGTTTGCCTGAGTCAAGGTTATAGTGTCTGTAAATATGGAAAAAATCAAGTGCTGGACTGTCATTAAGTATTTTTGCTTGAGCGGCACGAAGTCTACACCAGTTAAAGACGATTTGAACGCTGTGTGTGCAATGACTCCTGCACCATCATTTGCCGCGGAAAAACTGTGATTATTTCAATTGAAATATGGCCATGTCAGATTGACTGACGATGAATACTCGAGACACTCGGAACGCATAAAAGCTACAACCAATCAGAATAATGTAATTCCGATCCGTCAAATGTTTCCATCAAACTAAAGCTAGCGAGTTAGCAGAGATCATTCGACGGCTACAATGGCAAAATGGCATGAATGGAAGCACATCAACCATGTTCTCCGTAACTCCAAGAAAAAAAATTTCGAAATTTTAACATCGATAACCAGTTACACAGGGAATGTTCCCTCTGCATGTAACAAGATGACAGTTAGAAAAAAGCGCGGACAGAGGAAAGAGCAGAGAATGGCTGCAGCCTAGCGCCTACCCCTGAGCACTTACTATAGTGAGCTACTACTATAGTGTGCTCTACCATACTGAGATTTTAAGCTGCGAACACTGACTTGATGGTCGCGATTCATGAAAAAGTGGAGCTTTGGATAATTTCATTTATTTTTGTACTCTCCGTCGCTGGTGTTATGGGTATACGAGGTCATTGTTGTCATTGGGCGGATTTTTGGAGTTTTAACAAATTTTTTTTCTTACTTAGATTGGAAGCTTTTCAGCCAAGCCTCGTATGAGTTGCTGATATCTAAGAGTAGATTGACAATGATGTATGTCCGTCTGTAACTTTAGGATGCATGCATTTTAACTAATAATTTCAATATTAAAATTATAGTCAACTGCAAGTAATTACTTGCTAGAGCCATTAAGAAACTCCAATAAACAATTGTCTCGATTAAGTATGGAATTTCGATTAATAGAAAGCTTTGTAAATTTTATTTGCTGCTTTGAGGTAGCGAATATACATGGCTTTCCATAGCTTTCTCATTTATGTTTTTGGCTAAATATTGCTATGATATGATTAGTGTACTGACGAGTAACATAAGTCGTCTCTTCGCCGATAACAAAAGTTTTTGAAAATATGCTAAGCACCACCAAACAGTTAAAAAAAAAAGATTATAGATTACTTTAAAAGATTTCAAATTCTAATTGCATTTACATTGATATGATGGATACAGCAAACCTCACTGAAAACCGCACGCCAGAAACCCAACCGTTTTAGGAATGATAGTTTGAAGTTAAAGATCAAACCATACGACTGCGATCGGTAACACTATGACAAACGAAGCTCTGCGATTTGCACTAAACCAAAAAATCAAAGTCAAAAAATTTTATATCAAGAATCACTCTGCCCTTCGAGGAGTAAATTATTCATACACTTGCAAATCAAATGTCCGGTCGAGAATCGGAAAATGTAAAATTATATTTATATTTATAATTCTTATAAACAAAACATGACTTTATGTAAATTAACTAATATTCG
>NW_023998414.1:18438837-18485160 GCF_014805625.2 Glossina fuscipes | reverse complement strand
TAGTTTGTGTCTTTGCTAGTTATATTTAAATATAACTTCACACCCTTGCTATGAGACTGTCAAGGCAACGATAACAGCGATAGCAAGGCGACGGAAGATGCAATTTTACTAAATATCATAATGAGAAAGTTGAACCAGATTATAAAAAATTCGGGTTACAATTAAATTAAATTAAGATACGAATTTACAAACAAACGTTTTGTTTTTAACTTCTTTTTTTTACTCTACGAAAGACTTCAAAATTTTCCTATTCGAACCGTGGCGACTGTACGAAATCTGAAAGTTATTATTTACGCTGATTAAACAAATGAAAATATAATAATGGACCACGGTCCATCATTAAATACCCTACCCAGTCTTACGTTCAATACCGTTATTCATGTAATGACTTCCCAAAATAAATGAAGCGGTCCGATCCGAACACGTCGGTGTCTTGAATTTCATCAAAATATTTTAAAAGTTACGATTTCTTGGCTGAACACAAGGTAGGCAGACAAAGTTAGGGAGAGAGGGACTTGAGATAGATTCGCTAGAAATGATTCTGAATCGACCATTATAAAAAAAAAGTTAGATTTATTCCAAGTCCTTTTCGGTGTTGCATATATCCGCACAAACTTACTATACTGTACAGTACTGGACCGCAAAAAGTGCAAAGTAGAAAAAAAAAAGGACAGGCATCTAATGGATAAAAGATGAGCAAAATGAAATGTTTAAAGCAACAATTTTTATGACAAAATATATAGCCGCCCTTTGAAGATAAGAGAAACAAAAAAAGAGATTTCAACTATCTAAACCACCACCAAACAACAACAACAAAAGCGTTTAAAAAAGAAAACAAAGTTTGCCTAGAAATTAACACCGCATGAGTTCTTTCATCTTATGTTTTGAAAAGACTTTTAAAACACAACAACCTGTGCATGCATTTCCATTCTAAGCCAGTGGTTATATTAAAATACGCTGATGTAGAAAATTTAATGAACATTTTTTTATAGACTTTCTTATTTTCTAAAATTATGAGACAGTATTAAAGAAAACAAAATAGATACCGTACGTACGTACGTACGTACGTACACCTACACGCATGCATGAATATATATATACATACACACACATATATATATATATATACGTATATAGATAATGTAAAAGAATTTGTATGAATTTGTATAGGTATTCCTAGTATACTCGCAGCAGTACAATTACGAACAGATTCCGTAACATTTAAAAATTCAAAAACAGCCAACCAACCAGCCAGCCAGCCAGCCAGCCATACGAGCAAAAGGCTTGTCATTGAGAAAAATTAAAAAGGTGGAAAAATGGAAAGAATAAAAAAAATAAATAAATAAATAAACAAACATGAACACACAAACATATATGTACACATATAGATACACACACACAAATACAATGTAAACAACTCTTCAAATGTTGGTTGACTTGGTAACTGAACCCTTTTCATATTTATAATATATATAGGCAGTTAATGCAGGTCTTTGTTAAAATCTTTTTTTCTTTTTTTCGCTTTTTTTTTGCCTTTACTGCCTTTATAGACTTTTTCTCTTTCTCCATTCCATTATAAACTATAGACTTGAAGATTGCCCTGATACTGCTATATATGTATATGCATAGATTCGCTGGAACAATTCCCGTACAATGTATTCTATATGAAGAATAATAATCGTCTCCCCAGACTTCTCGATCGAATTGCCCGCCTGTTCGTTAAGTATAACGAACATAAATTAATTTATGTTAGCAATGCCAGAAGTAAGGCCATAAGTACAGTATCTCATTCATATCCAAATTTAGAGAAGAAAAAATCGATGACAAAGTTATTTATGTAATAAAATTGTAACATTGTTAGGGCATTAACATTAAACAAACATGCTAGAGAAGTTAAGTTTCATTAAAATGCTTTTTGTGTTTGCTTTTTATTGCAAATTTTATGAGGCGACTTTCTTTTATTTTTTTATTTTTTTATTTTTTTTTATTACACCTCTAACACGACATTTATATTTGCCTTTTTATGTACATGTATCTCCTCTTTTTTAATTATAAATCTTTCTTCTTTTTTTTTTTTTTTTAAATAAGTTTCATAAGATTTTGAAAGCAGGCAGTTTTTTTAATTACAAAAAGTCCTACTTACTTACTTTATAAGCTTGCAAAGAAAACAGAAAAAAAAAAATGAATTTTTGATACTCTATAATATTGGGTGGGTTTGGACGATTCTTTCCTTTTCTATACGCAGGCTGGAGAATGAGAGTGACAATTTTTACCGCTATTCGTGATATATTGTCGTTCATGAGTCATGGGTAAAAAACTAGGTTTTTTCGACTTTTTACTATTGGCGTGTCCTTTGTCCGATTTCGATCATTATTAATAGCAAATCGCTAAAAAAAGCTAGCACCGTTCGTATCAAATTTGAAAATCACAGCTTGATTTTTGAAAGACTGATGAACTGATTTGCCTAGGTGGACGCGGTAGTTGATGCTGCTCAAGGATACACAAAATTTATATGGTCTTTGAAGCTTCCTCCTTGTCGCGGCCGTGGCCCGTTTCTTTCATTTTTCTATAGGCACAGTAAAATTATTCGTAGAATATATCTGCAGATTTTCATTCCTGTATTTGACGTAAAATAGACATGATCTCAATTTATCTTTGACTTGGCCACGATGGCATCTCTGAGACTTACTTGTGAGCGTTGTAAACGTTACAACCCCCACCCCCCTAGCTTTCATGATTTTCATAAGATTTTGGTATTCGCTTAGCTGATCTTTTATATGAAATGCTAGTACATTCACAAAACTTGAATGTGTAATGAGGCATTAGATCTAATTGTTTTGAACTGAACAAGACTGACTCGCAACAATCAATGTTGTCTTTGAGTCAATTTGAGGTATGGCTTCAAGAGTATGACGATAACGCAGAGAGCCAGAGAACAAATCGAATTATTTCTAACAAAGTTCAGGGCAGATTGTCCGTGCTACGATATTGAAAATTTGGAGAAAAAGGTGTAAACTACTAGATACCTCTCAAATAGAATTAATTATGTAAATAAAATGATCCTATACATACGTATATAATTAGCTATATATATGTATACTAACTAAATACACAATATGTGCATATTTCTACCAATTATGTACATATATATATTATTTATATTAATATATATAATACGTCAGCCAACTATCAGCCAACATATAAATACAATTTCTTCTCGTTTTTCGCTTATTTTTTATTTCTATGATTTCCTTTTTTGGCCTGTTTTTGGAGTCAACCACAAAACAAGTATTATTAAGAACAAGTATTGCGAGCAGACATAACACAGTAATGTGGGAGCAATATAGTAACATCATCGTCATCATCGTCATCATCACCATCATCATCTTAATCATTACTCAACCGCTATAACATGGTTATTGAAAATTAACTGCCATAAAACTTGTTTTCCATATGTGTTCGAAAAGGAAAGAGAACACAACGCAACTTCAGGGATTTCTCAATAACCGAACCTCCATATCGCGGCATACAGATAGTGGTTTCTGTTTTCATTATAAATCACGTTTAAGTTTCTTTATAATTTTCACTTGATGTCTTTAACCGTTTGCTGTCTTAAAATCTTTTTCTTTTTTTCTTTTCTTTTGCTTGGTTTGCTGCTGGAGATTCTTCACAGAATGCATAAGTGCACACTATGGAATCTGGTTTACATTTATGTGGAAGCAAAAAGAAATAAAAAACAGCAAACGGCAAACGACACATACACACAAACACATACAAATGTATATATATATATATATATATATATATTGCTAGAGGTTTCCGCTTACATGCCTTTAGAGAGTTACAAAAACAATGTTAAAATACATTTTCTACAATATTTGCTGAAGTCTAAGCTGTTTATAGATCTTAATTATATACATTACAATATAATATAAATAAATATATATATATAAACAATATATTATATATACATTAAGGGCAAACAGCATCTTATAATAACTAAGTATAGCTAACGATTTCAATTACAGTGTTGCGCGCAAGCAAGATTTCTTTCGAATCGTAAATTATCTTGAAATGAATATGAAACAAATTGTCGTAATACTCGTCGAACGTCACCCCCTTTAAGCGATAAGCGGAAGAACGGCAGCTGTGTAATGGAAAGGATATGTTTTCTTTGGCTCAAACCATTTCACCTTTGCATAGTTACTCATCTAAATATTGTTTTTAAAGACCCGACCAATCACTGCTCATGCTTTTAAGCCTTGACTATGACCAGATTTGCTAGAAGGATTGCTCATACCTAACACTTTCTTAGTCTGCAACTTGAGCGGCAGTATGCCCAACGTAAATGGAAATCGTTCTACACTCGTTACGGTGCTTTAACTATCGATTATCGAATAAACTCAATGTGCCATCGGACGCCATAAGATAGGTATTGAAGGCAGAGAGTAAACTTGCTCATGCTAAACCAATTCTGATCTCGAGGTCAAACTTGACTCGATTTACTGGTTGAATTATCTGGTTGCGTGAAACATAATACTAGTTGCGTTGCTCGTCAGACTATTCTCAACTTGAATAAAGTGTGAAACGATCATCTAAAAAGTTTCCGCTAATAAAGTCTGATAGATGGCGTAAAGCCATCTTTAGTGAAAACCGGCCAAATACAGTGCCTTAGATAATTCAAAGTTCAAGCTATCGGTTACAGGGCAGAAGTTATCTTAACACGAGAGGCATCCTTTGTGCATGCAATTACAAATCAAGTCATCAATTGTACTGTTTAGTAATTAAACAAATGCCATTACTCTTATTAGGACATCTGAGGTGTCCACTGTTTAACTCTCATCCGGCCGATGATGGATAAAGAGTCAATCTTATAGTTATTATAAAATTATGATGGTTTTTATGTAAAATTCTTTTCTTTTTTTCTTAACTGACCTGAATTCAGGAAGTTTTTCTTTCAATCTCTTCAGTCATAAGAAATACATGATAGTTGGTTTTTTCTTTTTTTCTTTTTTTTCCAACATATATTTATCTGATTATTTAACCATTGGAGTGAATGCACGAATAAAAGCATCTACATATACGAGGGAATTAAGGGCTTAAGCAGGAAGTTGATGATTTTTTATGCATTGTTATTCCAATCTAGATTATTTGTCAGCGGCAAAACCGCACTGAACGGTCAGTTGTATTATGGGATACAATGCTGAAAAGTGTTTAAAGTGTGGCTGAAGTTATACACATAGAAGTGCAATAAATGTTGTACTGTCTGCAATAAACTTTAACAGCGATAAAGATGAGTGCAACGATTGCCTGAGTGGTGAAGAATGCAAAAGTAGAATAGAAAAAAACAAAAAAACAAAAAAACAAAAAAAAAAAAAAAAGAATTCAACCAAGACGCAACCAATTGGTGTATCGTGTCAAGCAAATTAATAAGCGAGAAAATTTATGAGAATTTTATAGGGAGTCATTTTTAAAAATATATTTTCAGAATAATTTCATTGGGTGTATAAATAAATTCCCGAAATTTTAGATATGTATGAATCCTAGAGAGATATGAAAAAAAATGCAGCTAAAGCTTGATTAAATTGACTTGGAATGAAAATGCAATCAACTACAAAGCAGTTACAAAGTAGTTTTCGAAATATTGCGCAAAACTTTCAATCCATGAAAACGATTAAAATTTTTTTTTATTTATTTGAAATACATTTTTGTCGCAGCTTGAGATACTCCCCCTTTACACGTAGCATCTTCCGATTACCGTTTATTCTGATCAACGCAGTCATAAGTTCACAGAAGTTGAACATATGCGAAAATGGATGCATGGGTATTTCGTCGCCTGCCAAACCTGATGCCCAATGCTGATGCATATATCGATTGTTAAGCTTCGGCTAAAATGTATTTCAAATACCGTTAAATTTTATCAAAAAAAAAAAAAAAAAAAAAAAAGAACAGCTGGAATCCATTCGCTTACCTATTAATTATTTAGAAATGCTTTTGGCTGACCGTTTCGTTTCCCTTTCTTAAATGCATTTGAAGAATTAAGTTAACGGTAAACGAATTATTATGAAAAGCTTAAAGCGAATCTGGAATAACCCATTAGCCTCGCAAAAGTAAACTCCTTCTATTAGTTGTGATTTTGTTATTTAATCGATCGGCCGTTTCTTTTGCGCAATGACCGTATTTGCACGAAATTTTAGAACAATAGCACAAGAACTTGTAAAATGTTCAAAAAGCTATCAGAGAGCTTTTGTAAAAGGAAGATCAAATTTATCCAATCATTTACTTCGTCGTTTATCTCAGTCGGAAATTCAACGAACAAAGAACCCGCCGGAGGAAAAAACAATGTTAAGCACGTTTCAGACTTTTGCAGTAATTAACAGCTGGAGTAAATCTCAGTTGCGCAAGAATCTTTGAAATATCTGCAGGTATGTCCTTAATCATTATTGAAATTACGCCTGTTGCCTGGCCCTGGCGGCGAATGATAACCGTTTTGAAGATGAAAATCTCCGCAAAATAATTTTGACATCTATTGCCGGTATACGTTCGTATGCCTTCGACTGGGACGCATACGCGCGAGCGGAACAGCGAAGGCTGAATCATATCGGGGCCATAAAACGTGCTTTTAAAGATTGCAAAGAGAATTTTTTATTTACTACACTTTGGTAAATAAGAGTAATTTACGAATGTATTAGCTTTGCATTCGCTAATGGTAATGGTTAAGTAACTAAACTGTCAAGACTACAGCGAAAGGTACCAAAGGTACTTTCCATTGGTTATATGGTTTACTATTAGCTATTAGGGGAAACGGAAAGTAGTGAATGTAAATTTTGTAAGCCTAGCAACTGGAAAACAACAAAATATTTGTTTCTGTTATTGCGTTTTACTTATCATCCTTTACATAACCGGCACATTTCAATGGTTCCCCATAAATGTAAGACTTGTTGTTGTTTGAGATATTATGCTTTGGCTCTTGTTATTGTTGTTATTGCTCGAGTTATGTGGCATCAGATAAACATGTAGTTCTATACACTTTCATTCACAACAATGTTTCCTAGGCAACCACTAGTTAAATTACTTTGTATGTCAATCGAATATTATTTATGCAAGTCTTCACTGCGGCAATACATGGATGAGTTAACGCTTCTGGCAGAACATTTATTATACTTGACCTTTTTTTTAAGGTAAACTGAAATTTAAGGTATGCTTATGCACATGGTTATGTTTGCTTTGCTAGTCAGTGTTGTTTGTTTATACAGGGGGCCGGGGCTTGTTAGCAGCAATACAAAGCTGCTTTCCATAGATTCATTTCAAAATTTTTCTTTATAATTTAGTTCAATCGCCGCATCGGTTCTTTTCACAACTATTTTCCTTCCACTCTTGCTTTATGGTTATGCTGAACTACTTTCGAATTTATGTCAGGCTTCATCTAAGGATAAGTCATGTGTGTTTTAAAGTTATGTCTTGTTTCCTTTGAGATTATATCATGATTCTTTTGAGGTGATGTCTTACTTTTTTCAAGGCCGTATTGTTTACTTTTGCCATTCATTTATGCTACTTATCTATGTTTTGCTATTATGTCATTATTCATATCAGACTATGTCACACTTCTTTCGAAGTAGCGTCGCGAAATTGTCTCTCCTCTTTTTAGAAAGTTTAGGTTTAATCAAACAACGGCGCGCAACTCTGCAAATTATGAAAATCTTGAATCTTAAGCCAGGATGATAAAGATTTTCCGATTAATCAATCGATGATTCTCTTGGTAGGCAAAATCGCTGCAAGCCAAGAAGACGAATGAAAATATCTTCACAAAAAGCGTAAGGTAAAGGAGAACATCTGTCGTCTGAAGAACGACACCAGATACCATTGGTCAATAACAACCGTTAATGCGGCATGCTAGCCGTTACGATTTTGGTTTTAAAAAGAAGGCATTGGAATATACCATATAGCAAGCGAGAAAAATCGAACGATCGGCAAAGAATTTCAATAAAAGGCTAACTAGTAAAAAAACTCTGTATAAATTTTAGCAACATTTTTATTCTACTTTCAAGATATCCGCGTACAAACACATATCTCTATTGATTTCAGTCAAAAGAGCAAAGGAATACTCTCATAAAAAGCTTAGAGTAAAGATGTATAACAGATACAAGGCACAATCAGCGCTTAACTAATGCACATACAAGAAACCTGAACACCTAATATTACGTCGTTTTCTCTTTTTATGTTTTAATAGAATAAAGTTATAAAACTTATTGACAGCAAAGCGCAGGCGCTGCGAAAAGGAGCAAAATTTATACCTTAACGCAAAGTAAATCAGGACAAACCAGCGTTTATTTTTAAGAAATTCCAATATCAATAAATGTTGTAAAACAAAATCAGAACAAAATCAATACAAAAATAAATGAATTTTAAATTTAAAACTTACTGGCATTCATTCATAATTTCTTCCTGGCTTCGGACTTGTACGGGTGCCAATGTTTCTACGTTCTCTTCATAGTTACCAAAACATTTGGTGATTTTCTCATCGAACGTATTAACCAAATCTTCTAAGCTGCCACCGAATGTTTCGCCGAAATTGTCGACAGTTTCCATAGAAAATGAGGCGGCCTTGCCCATGCCAGAAGTCATTTCGTTATTGCAATCACCGCCAGCAAAACCATCGAAACCCATTTCGGCAGCTAACAAACTATTACAATTGGGACTAAGACCTCCAGTAGCAAATGGTGAACCATTTTTACTGACGTGAGCATCACGTACGGCCTCCTCTAACAAACGCATCTTATTTTCCTGGGCAGCCAAAGGATCTTTGAGATTTAAATTTAAAGAATCGCTTAGTGTGTTTTGATTGGAGATATAATCGCAACCAGCCCAGTCATCGGTTTCGTCAAGTTTTGCCAAAGGAGCCTCAAATTTAAGCTCGGCCATCTTAGAGCCGAGGTCACGCATGGCCCGGAAAGGCGCACTAAACAGAATTTATTAATAAACGTAGAGTTTTTTTGCAATTTTTGAATTAAATAAACAATTTTTTTCTGCAATAACTTCTTTTATACTATTCACTTGTCCTTTAAATTTACTAAAGGAACACCAACACTAATATAAAGACCACTACATTTATTTACTGTCTCTTCTTTTTTTTTTCTCTTACTTGCCTCCCCTTCGAATTTTTCTTTTTTAAGGGGTGTTTTTATATGCGTGTGTATATGTGCGTGTTATATTTTTATTTAAAAAAAATTCTAATAAGAATTTGTTACACTTAGTATTTTTTGATGTTTATTTTATAAGACGTATAATTTTTCGCCGTTGATTATATTTTGGACAATATGTTTGTTTATTTTTCGTTCAAAATGAAAATGTCTTAAAATTTCTCTTTTACTCTCTTTTCTCACTCAAAAAAATGCTTTACAAATTCGAGCGGACTCACTAAAATCAAACGCTTTTCAGCAAAGCAAAATAAAGACTAAATAGTAAGTGAAGAAAGTAGCATAAAAAAAGTTCACAGAAACTTACCGACATACTATACGTCGTCCCTAAACAGAGTTACCGCACAATTAAACTATGATTTCGCCGCAATTTTTATTAAATTGATTAATTTTTGTTTAGAGGCTTATTAGAGTCCTCTTGATAACTATATCTAGCAAAAATTTAGATTTTTCAACAAATATAATATGATGAGATATTATTACGTTTTCAAATACATGTTTTTAATAGATTTAATGTAAAGTAGGCGTCACTGTTTAAATCTTTCATTTCGGCAATTTCATACATTGTCAAGTGTTCAACAAGAAAAAAAAATTGATTGTTATCTTCAAATGACGAATGGTCAATAAGAATACATCTCAATCGTAATTTAACAGTCTTAACGATTATTCGACATCATCGGTCGTTATTGTTTAATATTGTCAAGAATTCGCAATGGTCAGCGTGTTTGGAGATCTTTGTCACGGGAAAAACTTATAAACCATACGGGGTACGCACATATGCCGTACATATACAAAAATGTGTGAACAGTTATTTTTGCGGAATTGATTTCGAGTAAATGCAGAATATGGTTAAATTGAGATTGTGTTATCGTCGTATTTTTTTATTTGATCGAAATTTTTTACAACCGATTGCAAAATTTAATGAAACTGTCCTTCTAAATTGTCACCTTAAGATTTGGACCTTAAACGCAAGGACGCTTGATTACTTTTTCAAGTGTGGGAATTAAAATTGAGTATATTGAAAGTAATCTACGCAAACATCATTCTCGCGCTTCAAAAGGCCATGAAACCTGATTGCGTAAAGGCCTTAAATGATTTCAAAAATTTTGATCGTCTGTCGGCATTATTAGAAATATTTGAATTTATTTATATTTTCTTTCAAATTACAAAAAAGATTTCGGGAAACAAATGCCTATTTGCTGCAACAATTATTCTCATGGCAACAATTAAACAAATAGTCTGAAAAAAAAGATTTACGGAAATTTGGTTTCCTTGTTCGTACTATTACTAAAATATGATAAACATTAAGTTCCTATAAAAAGGTCTACGTAAAGTACTGCTGAAGGATAACTTCGAAAAGTTCTCTCAACAGGAAACGATCTTTGAAATTGTCATCGAAAAATATTTCACTTTGGAAATATTCTCTATTAGAAGCACTTCTGATGGAATATGGAGGCATAGTAACAGATCGAATTACAGAACTGGAATTTGTAAAAAAAATACTTCTAGTCCACTGGTCACTGCTCTTGTCGTGCCTGGTATGGGATATTACAACGGCTGCATTTTGGTAAATGACAAGACAGCAAATCGTTTGGCGAAGACTACGTCTGTTTGCGCTTTTCTAGTAGAGATGTAACTGCTTTCACCCGTCCTACGGATTTTGAAGAGGAATTACCGTAGGTGAAATACAGCAACGACATTTCCGTATAAAATATCTTCATTTTCTCAATTTACAGAGCCGAAGTTCCGCTTATTGGATGCTTACCTACGGAAAAACTTGCAAAAAGCACAGATCATTCGTTTGCTAAAACGATTGTTAGGCACCTGGCACTGATTACTAGCGGCGGTTCAGCGTATATTTATTTAACCAAATTACAAACGTTAAGATCGTATGTTCAGGTCCAAAAATTTAGCTGTTGTTACAATTTAAGCGAGGACAAGTAGGTTATTTTTCACACAAATACATCACGGGTTAAATTATTAATTTTATTTTTGCAGCCAGACATGCACAGTTTCACGATCTTGAAGAAATGCTACCAGATAAAACGGAACCATTAGTCGAAAGCGATTTTCCTAAAATAATGCATGACATTCGGAAAAACGCTGACCCCGAACGCTTTACCCATTGTAAATAGGCAACTACAACTTCTTTCTTTCGGTTTGACGTGCCAGTACCTCATATTCGCAACAAAACGTGAACTCCGCTCTGAGCAAGCTCTTCCAGTGATTTCGGACCGACGCAGCCACGACAAAACTTCCGCAATAAGACGTTCTAGCTCCCAAGTTTCTGTCAGCTGGAAGATTATTCCGATGCCTCGCAACTCCCGGCCGGAAATAAGCAGAGAAGAAAGCGAAAAAAGAAAGAAATAATTAAAGGTTCTGGTTAGATTTTACGGGCGCCTTACGACCTGAAAATTCTGCAGCGAAAAAAAAACGCTTTATACTACGCGTACGGGCATAGTATTCTCGTAGTATGGAGAGAGATCTACCTCTGTCTCCTTCGTTTAATACGAAATCCCGATTGTATATAGCATAGTTGATGAAACTATGTGCAAAGACACAAGTACTGATGAAATAGTAGCACTTGTTAATGGCTTTCATTAACCGTAGCCTTGATACGGCTCATTATTGATCAGAATTACAATTCAAAAAATTTTCTAAATATTTGTCAAATTAAGCTTTTAAAATTTGTGAGAAAGTGAACGTGGGTTGGGTTGAATGTTGTCAGCAGGCGTTAGCGATGATCCGATGGTGAATGTTAAAGCACATCAAATCAATGTCAATTCCAGAAAAGCTTCTGGTTTTACGCTGTGACAACTTGTAAAGCAGGTGATGTGATCTTAAGCTTCCGCGGAAATACGATATATGAAAGATATGCATTTAGTAACCTTATTCTAATATTGTTCAGAATGATATTTAAAAAAAAAAGTATCTAAGACGACCTACGAGTTTTGGTCGTGTATCAAAATTTATATAAACCGAAAACCACGTTCCATTTTCGGTGGAAACAATGTTCATGCTTTATACCATTGCGGAAACGATTTAAAATAGACTTTTTTCGATGCTATGGTATGTAAAGAGCTATTGAACTCGTCAGCAGGATACGAAAAACATGTATGTTTGCGCAAAATGGATATTGTATGAACGGCAGTTGGAGCAGGAACTTCCCGCCAAAGAAAAAAAAAGTGTATATAGGTAAATATATTCATAAACTTTTACTAATCTTGGCTTGACCTTTTCCATTTTAAAAGTTTCAAATCAGTAAGCGAGTAATTGTGTTGCGATTGTGCTAAATTGCTCGTTACGCCCTTCAATTATTTAACAGCCCCAGCCAAAGCGTTGTAAATTACTCTCAATTTTCTTGTGCTCCCAATTCCTAATGACAAGAGTGTTTGGGGTTCTTTATTGCGAAAAATTTACAAAAATATACAAAATATGCACACATGCACACATATGCACGTATATATATGTGAGCGTATGTACGCTCAATGACAAGATTGTATTTGTATCGAACAATTGAAAACTCTTCCCTAAGTATTTATCGCTAATAGATATTTTCTGAAATAAAGTAATAATCTATACACGTATAAATTGAATGACTCTTTTAGTTTTAATACCCATTTTGATTGTCATGTGTTTATAGCTTTTGTAATAATGACCATACATACCAACATGTGAACGACCATACGATTGATATTCATTTCGTTTGTTTTTGGTGCTTTGGTGCGACAATCTTCCTTCGCATAGATTATATACCCATCATACACCATAAATTCATCGTGTAACTACGCTGATTTCAAAGGCGTGGTTATTGGTTTGTCCAAAGGAATCAATGCACCATTCTTTCATATCTGGCATGGCTCGGCCACGAAAGAAGGCTAAACCTTTGGTAATTTTGCAGCATATTTAGCAGTGGTGAATACCTCTCCACCTATAAAGTCACCTTTGAGAGTAATATCAAACCAGTAGAATTTTGCTTACTACTGCAGTAATATTTCGCAGGCTTAGATACTATGGGGCGAGATACCTGCATAAAACGGGAGTCATGCCATAGCAAATGACGAGTGGATAGTTGTTAAAAAAGTTTAAAGTAGCAACTTTCAGCTTGACGGGATCTTTTGTACATATCCATCATGAGTATTTTGAACATATTTCTGTCCGTCTGTGTCACGTCTTCTGTAAGCATTCTTCGGGATGCGAGGATGAAGCTACCGAAAAAAACGTTGGAAGTTCTTCACCATCGATTAGTATTGAAAATGGGACTAACCGGTCGAAGCAGGTGCAGTATCCTAGAAGCTGAATATGTGCCTGTTCTTAAAAGCATAAGAAATAGTTTTTTGATAAATACTCATAAAGTCCAAAAAGCAACTACGCCCACACAATATTATAGTTTTAAGGAGCAAATTTCGCAGACTTCATAAAGTAAATACATTCTTAACCGGTTTCAAATTCGAAAATTCCTTAACCAAGTCCCTGTGTTCTTACTCTTACTGATTTATTTTTAGAGTCTTAGATGTGGGCACTGACTTGGTGTAAATGGTTTTCGATTTCGCCCGTTTTTTTTCTTCGCTTGAGATAAACGAACTGAAGGATCAGCGACCTAACTACGATGCCTTTTTTTCTATATATTTTTAAGGTTTTCCTCCTGGCATTTCAAATGAATGCAAGTGAATGGGAATCGTTGGGAACTTTCACCCATCATAATTTATATATTCTTCACTGATCAGAGTTGATTTATTTTTCCCTCTTAGCATAAAAATCAGAGTTAACGTTAATAGATCGACTGGTTTGTCGTCGCTCTTGAAACTCTCACAATCGTAAATAATTGCAATCTAAAGCACGAATTTTAATTTACTGTTAGTTTCGGTAAAAGTGGAAGCAATCGAAAACTTTGACGGTTATAATATGATAGCATGATAAAGGAACAGAAATTTAGAAAAATTTGAATTTAAAATGGTGCTAAACGCAATTATTTCTATAATATACTTATAAACATATAGTGCATACATAGGAAAATGGTTAAAAAAACTTTATTTCAATTTTTTTATCTTTGTTTTATTTGATTTGTTGTAGCAAAACCATTTAGAAATACTCATCTCCTAAATTGCGATATAAAAATTTTCTCCCAAAATCAAATCGGAAATGACTGTTTACATATTTTCACATAAGTGCATGTGCGTGCATATGTGCATTTTTCATATATATTGTAAATATCTTGCGATAAAAAAACTCGGATGTTTATCGTTACTAAACTATAACAATTAAGGATGCTTAATACAGTTGAAAAATAATCATTGAGATTTATTTTTATTAATCACTCGCCATTTCAGTTAAAATGTGTAAAGAGCGTGAATATTTTCATTTTCTCTCTATCCGTGCACAAAGAATAACGTTATGTTCAGTTTAAATATGGTAAGACAAGTATTCAATTTAGCAATATAAGTAACGCTAGTTCCATAGGTCAATATGAATAGAAAATGTGATAGGCTTGAGTTATTATGACTTTTCCATAGCCCACAAGTTTTTGTTGCAAACTTGCTTATATTTATTTGATGTGTGCTTGATAAAGGAGGAGAATAATTTAAAAAAGAAAAGTCTCTTCTTCTGGCGAAAAAGCGATTTTTTAGAACATTTAAATGTCATGTATTCAAAAAATTCAATTGGGGAAGGAACAGTAAAATTTGTTATTTTGATGATATACTTGCTGCAAGAAAGTTTTGTTGATCAAAAATTTCTTGGATAAATCAAACCACTGCTAATATTACAACGAAAATAAAATAATAAAAATAGAATTGAAGTTAAAATGTCGTCGGCTTGCAACAAAAGTTAAAAAAAAACTTATTCTTAAATTTTGAGGCTTATATATGTATGAATATGTAAGCTTAGACTTTGGTGTAGGTAATTATATCGTTTTATGAATGAATTATGACTTCGTAGTAATTAGATGCATTTTTATGAAGTAGGTAACTCTGTTGTTTTGTACTCTTTAGATGTCGTAAGGTTTGATACCGTATATCGTAGGTTCGATGTGAGACGAAAAATAAGACAAAAAGAATTCTTGTATTTTGGTATTTATTTTCTTTCAATAAAAATTATGAATAATTAATATAAAATGTAAAAATTATCATAATCAATAAAGATGTTATCGAATATATGACGAGAATAGAAAAAATGCAGAATAAATAAAAAAAATATTTTTAAATCATCTTTAAAAAGATGTTAAAGTGTTAAGAGAATAAGAAAAAGGTGCCTAAAATTCAAGAGCGTGAGAGAGAAAGAGAGATAAAAAGATTTGATATGAAGCAGAAAAAAGATTAGAGGATATGGTGTTAATTAATAAAGAGTTATAAATAATTAAGGAAAAAATTTAATTAGATCTAAAAAGTAGTGTAACTAAAAAAAAGTGGAAATGATTTATTAGTAAAAAGATGCAAGCATGAATTCGTGCGATAACTAAGCAGTTTTTTTTTTTTTTTAAACAAAAAGACCACAGTGACGTCAAATTCTCACAAGATATATTCTTCTGAATTATCTTAAGTCAAGTAAAAAAAAAAAGAAACAAATTAATTAGTGAACAAGAATTGTGAAATAGCTTGCAGAGTATTGTAACTTACAGAGCAGTAGCCATGACAGATTGCTTGGAAACGCTGCTTAGCAGCATGTCCAATACCTTCAATAGCGAATGTACCACGAATGCAGAGGTCGACCTCACCGATGATAAGACTGTTAAGTGGCGTAACTTGTCCAAGAATCAATTTGCCAGCAAAGATAAAGACAAGAAGATAATGAAAGTCAAAGACAATGATAATACTATCTCAAGCTCCAATAATTCTATTAACGGCGCATTGCCTAATAATAGTAGAGTAGAAATAAAAGCTTTATCGGTCGAAAACAGAACAAAAGATATAAAGGAAGAAGAGCACTTAATTAAAAATGATGAAAGTAATGACAAGAAAGAAGACGAGGAGCAGTTGCAAAAAGATGAAGATAAATTAAACGCTAACGTTGAAAAAACTTTTAAGGAACTATTAGAAGATCACGAGCCAGAGAAATCAATCGAGAATGTTGATAACGAAAACGTGGATCAAAGTTCTAACGCAGAAAAAACAGCAGTTTCAAAGGAAATATTAAATATCGCGTCAACAGCAATTATTACAAACGTTAACAATTTAAATCAAGGCCAACAACAATTAGCAAAATGCACTACGCAAACAACAACAACTACTATCACTACCACCTCCCCTATAAAATCATCTGCTTGCGTTCCCTCTACGACGTCTTCTACTTACGCCCCTGCTAACGATAAATCTGAAAAATTCATATTAAATATATTAGAAAATTTGTCCGATAACAATTTTACACAAGAAGAAACGAATGCAACAACAACAACAATAATAACAACAACAACAACGATGACAACAGCAACAACAAAAACCACAGCAATTAATAATACCACCACTACCACCACTACATTAACATCATCGTTATTGCCATCGACATCACCATCCTGCTCGTTTACTACACATAATGAATACACGACTGATGTAAATACTACAAGTACTGTTAGCGCTTGTTCTTCTTCCTCCACATCGTCATTGGCACTCACAACCAAAACACTTGTTGTTGTTGCTACAACTATTACGACCCCTACTACCACTGCTGCTGCTATTAGCACTACTACCAATACTGCTGATAACGCTCAAACATGCGAGAATATAAATCCAGTTAATTCCCAAACAAGCGAACAATGTAACACATGTACCACTGTTGCTTGTCTTCTTGATGATGCTGTCGGTAAATTTTCAGAAAATACGTCGAAGCATTTAGCCGTTGATGATGTCGCCGCTGCCGACAGTAATGCTCCAACAACTCTTAAGACTAAAGATGGTAGTGAAGATAATCCCGTTAAATCAGAACCTGTCGTCGATAATATTACTGATGAAAAAATTAATAAAAGTGTAAGTAGTAGAATTTTGTAAATTTCTTATATATGATAGCAAAATACGTACGTTAATAGGTTAATACGATTTTCGTTTAGGTTAGCTATAACACATTCAGTAATTTTCATGGCTAAGTAAGAAAAAAAAAGAAAAAAAATTGACATAGTCCGCTTTAAAACGCGATTATGTCACAATAAATCCGATGCGTCTTTAACCCTGTGATACCTTTTTTTGTAGAATGAGTCTGTAATACTCCCAAAATTGCCTCATCGTTTGATCGAAATCTTTTTCCCCGAAGTATTGTTATAATAGTTTCTCGACGGATAAGACAAAAATTTGATCGCCATTTCCACCACTGATTTGCGATCCCGACTGTGTTTGTTCCACTGTACATATATAAATATAATATACATGTCGTAGACATTTGGCAAAAAGTTTCCTCCCGCCCAACTTTTCATGCAATATATCGGCGTTTTGATGTCCTTGGGATGTCGGCTATCTGTTGCACTTTTACGCAACTTTTCGTTTGGCATTTTTTCAAAGGTAATATGGGTTTTTTTCGTTAGAGGTAACACTTATGTGCCAGTCCCAGCAATTATTGACCGATGTATTGATTGTATTAGATTTTATTAAATCCACTTTCATTTCACTTTTTTAAGAGTGGTTATCAAGTTTTGTAACTTAATGTGATTAGTTGATATTAACATTGCTAACGATCCCATCTTCTTCTTCTTCCCCTTCTTGATACCTAAATTATATAATACTATGACTTACTGGATTGTAACTTTCTATGACCCAAATTAAATATTTTTTTATTATTTGTAGCTGAATATATGTATGTATATGGTTTTTGCTGTCTGGTGGAAGTGTGTGTTTCTTTTGAAGATTTCGCCAGATGAATAGCGACGACAGTTGGAATAAAATTTTATCAGATCTCAAATATTGTTATGCAAATATCATTTTATCTCTTTGGAACAATCGATCGATTGCGAACCTTTCCGGTTTCGACAAATTTAAAATTTCGCCAATTGAATTCATGTCCAAGCGAATTACTAATTGTTTTGTCTTTTTGACCGGTTAGTTCAAAATTTGTTAGCATTGGATTTGTCTTGATATAGATGAACTCCATTTTCCATTGAGCCTTATTTGAAATTATAAGCTCAAATCAATTACTTTTTGCTAAATTTATTATCGTGGCATTAGTGTTTTATTAGCATTGATCTCTACGCTACAAGCTAATGAGTTGCCTTTTTTTTGGCTTTTCAGTCCTCCCGTTCCGCAAGCCTCAGTCCTCAACGTCGCTTACGTGGCTCTTGCAGATCTGTTGACTTTAATATTGATGAGGAAGAGCATGTGCAAAAATCCCATGATGAAGTTTCCAATGAAGTAGAGGAAAACGTTGAAAAGCCTGTTGTAGTTAATAATGTAGCAACTATTACACTTGTAACACCTATTCGACGTGGGCGTGGTAGAGCGAGAAAAGTCGATACTAATGAAGGGCAGGAAAGTCAACCGAAAGAGCTAACAGCGAATGAAATTTCACCCAGTAATGAACGCAAAGTCGGTGGCCGTAAGCGTAAACAAAACGATGAAGACAATGATCAGTTGGGCCACATTATGAAATATGAAGAAGAAGATGGCAAATGTATGAGACGTAGTGTGCGATTAGGTAATCGTTTGGATGGTTTTAAAATTTTGGTAAGCTTACGCAAACGTTCTGTAAATGTATTTGTTTTCAAAATCTGCATATTGTTTTGCAGGAGGAAGAGCAAAAAGTAGAATCAGTTGATACTTTGAAAGCTGTAGAAAGTTCGCAGAGTGACTTAAAGTCTTTGCGCTTTGCCATCGACGAAAAAGTTCCCCCGCGAAAACGTGGCCGCAAAGCTAAAGTACAAATAGAAGCAGAAAAACTTTTACAACGGCAAATTTCCAATAACAATAACAACAACAATAATACTGAACAAGTATCACCTCATGGACACAATATTATGTCTAATAAACGTGGTGGCACCACTCTTCCAGTCACCGACACCGTGGTACCGAAACGTTCTCAAAGGCGCATAAAACCTACCACAAAAATTTTGGAGAACGATGAACTACGTTACGAATTTGAAACTAAAAATATTGAACGCATTACAGCTCAAGTTTGGGAAAATAGTGAGCTGAACGAAACCACACCTACACATCAGATAAGTGGTGCTGGCAACAATAGTGCCAGTCTGGACAAGTATACGAATTCTTCGAAACAGAGAAGCGAAAAGTCTGACGGAAGCAATGACAGCCATCCATCGGGAACGAACGCCATAAAAAAGAAGCTATTCGCTAAAACTAAAAGAGATTTGGAAAATTCTGGGGCGGCCTTAGACGCGGCACAAAATTCACGTAAACTCTGTCCCGATATAGACAAGTTTTTGCATGAAATTAAAACAGCGAAATTAAATTTGAATCGGTCGCCGGAAGATCGCAAATTAAGCAAAAAGCAGCAACGTAAATTGGCGAAACAAAAAGAGAAACATTTAGAGAAGCTGGGTTTGCGTCGTAATGGCAGCGATGATGGCACCGATTTGGATAGTCTCAGTGACAGTGAGGAGTTTGTACCCACCACTCGAGTACAAGTGCCTAAACCTAGTGTTACTCTCCGTATAAGAACTGGCAAGGAAGCAACGCCTCAACCTCAGTTAATTAATAATACAAAATCGACAAACAGTGTCACCATGACTGCAACATCCATTGCCACTTCCACAACAACCACAACAACAACAACTTTGAGTACAACGGCTCGTCGGACTCAGAGACAAAAGTTGGCAGAAAAATCTGTAGGAATTAATTGTCAACAACCAAAAACGCTTAACAATGCTTTGGAATCCACAGGAAATGTTGCAATTAATTCAAGTTCCGCCACCGTTCCTGGTGCTTCTAACAAACCTGCTCGTAGCTTGATTTGTTTATGCCAAAAATCCTCTAATTATTATACACGCAATACTCCGGAGACGCAGTATTGTTGTGCAATTGATAATATCGATGAACAGAAGGTGGGATGTTGTAATCAATTGAACGGTGAAATTCTGCAATTATTTCGTCCTAGTCAACGGGTGGGCTATTTAGTATTATGCGATGATCATAAGAAACGATTGCAGTCTCATAATTCCTGTGCTGGTTGCGGTATATTCTGCACACAGGTAAGAATCTTTGAACTGTAATATGATTGTGTTATGATACGAAGACTGAAAATACTGTCATTCTCGTGCCACTGATAGTCGAACGTCCAAAATTTGGCGTTTGAAATTTTTAATTTAGATCTTGTAGAATTTAGTAGGAGGAAGATTAAATGAGTTTAAATGTCCCGTAAAAATATTGTAATAAATTAAGTGGGGATGAAGTAAATAAAAAGACTGATCGAGAGCAGAGCAGAAGAAAAAAGGGAACGCAGAAAACGCGGCGGCCTGAGACATACCGACAATTTCATAATGTGTAATAACTAAATTACAGTTTATGAAATTCGGAAGGCTCCCTATCAGAGCCGTAGAGAGTACAACAAGTAGCCGCCAAATTATTAAATTGTCTCTAGGCAAGCCCCGAAAGAAGAAGCTCAAGATGAAAAATGAAGCTAAGCACAAATGAACGCAAATAAAACGGATAGACAACCGTTATAACCGAAAAGAGTATAACAAGATTTTCCCAGGGAAATAAGTAAAGACTTTTAATTATCACTGCAAAATCAGGTTGATTGAATGTGCTTTAAAAACATGATGTGGAATAAGGATTAAAACATATGCTTGAATAGTTAGCTTTCACTTCAATTTGTTTTTCAGGGCAAATTTACTCTCTGCAAACATCGTCATTTCTTTCATCCTGAATGTGCCCAAAAATTTATTATTAATAGTAAGTACGATCCACAGCAGCCCGCAGGTCATAAAGCTAGTCCAACATTAGTCCTTAAGTGTCCACACTGTGGTGTGGACACGCCGGAGCGTACGTCGATGGTAACAATGAAATGCCAAACATTGCCAGTGTTTTCAACAACGCAAAGATCCACGTCCTTGCAAATGGCCGGAATTCATAACAGCAACGGAATACAGGCAGCAAGTTTGACTATGAAAGCAACAACAGCCACCTTAAATACTAACGTTAACAGCACTAACGGATGTATAGATAATCAGAGCGGTCAAACAAAACTAAGAACAACAACAGCAGTCACATCTCTATTGCCGCCTCCACTACCACGGCCTATGATGATCAACTATGAGCAACTGATACCGGAGTCGGTAATGAATGTGGCGGTAAGGCGTCAAAGTACCGCGTCTATGTCACGTAATAAAAATGCAGTTGAATTTACTACCCGTGATATGTATTACGCTATAGAAAACGATGACCTGGAGAGGGTAGCAGAGATACTGGGTAAGAAGAAAAAGATTAAATTAACTAAGGCTAACATTGCTCGCGAAAATTTGTTAATATTCATGCCCGTCGCGGAAGGGTGGAGGGGGGGGGGGGGGGTTATTATATAAACGCTTTAGAGCCCCACGATCTATACATATATTCCAGTTAGTCATTTCTGTCCGTCCGTATTTTCTTGCTAAAATTATCAAGGCCGCAAAAAGCAGATATAAAGCACAAACATGTCGAATATATATTTGGATGCAGTTTACAAATTGGGAAATGGCTTGATCGTCTCTATGCACGCTCACGATAGCTGTAGCATAGCTGAAGCTATATTGAAAAGATGTGCGACATTTCAACACGTTCTTATCACTAATTTCTACTACGTGGAAATGTGATGTGAAAATGGGTCCGATACCTTCACCAAAAACAAAAATTTAATTTTTGATTATTCAAAACTGTTTTCAAGACGAATGCACTTTTTTTAATTGATTTTCAATAGCTTCAAATTATGATGTGGCAACGCCTATGCGGGAATTTTTCAATGGCACTTGCTTGCATTTGGTGGCACATTTCGGCACTTTGCAAATGGCTTATTTGTTGCTATGTAAGGCGGCCAACCCGGATGTTATCAATGTATTGGATCGTGAATTGCGTACAGCGGTTATGTGTGCCGTTAAAGAAGAGAAATGCGATTTAGTAAATTTGTTCGCTCAAAGTAGAGCTGATTTGGCGGTAAAGGTAGGTTTCATATAAGCAAGGGCGAATGTTGCGATAATTTTGCCTTAACCTATATAGGGTCCTGATGGTCGCACCGTTTTGCATATAGCTGCTCAGACTGGAAATCTAGAAATTACCCAGTTATTAGTATTTAGTTATAAGGCTTCGAAGAATATTTCAAATTTTTTAAGCTTTATTAATGCTCAAGATGATGGAGGGTGGACTGCTATGGTCTGGGCCGCCGAATTGGGTCATACTGGCATAGTAAGGTAAGTAAGGTTGTCTTTAAATGCTTAAAGAAAATTTTCTAAAAGAATTTTTCGAAAAATAGCCTTCTCTTGCAGCAGGGTGCTGATCCTAACATATGCGACAATGATAACAATACTGTACTGCATTGGGCTGCCTTACATAACAATGATTTGGATACCATTACAATATTACTGCAGGCCGGTATTAATTGTAACATACAAAATATTGAAGGAGAAACACCATTGTAAAAATGCTGGCAAATTTCTGCTTTTACTTACTAAAACTGAATTTGGTTCTTTTAGGCATATTGCTTGCCACCATTCGAGTACCCGCTTGTGTATAGCTTTAATAGCTAACGGTGCGGACTTGCTACTGAGAAATCGTTCGGATGAATTGCCTTATGATTGTATACCAAATGAAGATTCGGAGTGCGCCCGTACTGTGGGTTTTAATATGCAAATGCGCGCTTTTCATCCCCGAGATTTTCAGCGTACTCGCATTGTTTGCGGAGATATAAGTAATGGACGTGAATTAAGACCTATACAGGCGTTACGGAATGATATTAATTTTGAGGGTAGTGAAGGTGTCTCAGCTGACGAATCGGACCAGATTATGTGGCCCGATTTTCGTTACATTACGGATACTATAATACTCCAGAATTCAGTGCAAATCGATAAACGCGTATCGCAAATGCGCATTTGTACATGCATGGATGGGTAGGTGAATAAGAGAAGCTTGATTCATTTTAACTGTATCGCATTGTTTTTTTTAATAGCTGTTCTACTGATCAGTGTCAGTGTACGGGAGCATCGGTACAATGTTGGTACACAGCCGAGGGCCGTTTGTGTTCAGATTTTAATTATGACGATCCAGCCCTTATATTCGAATGTAATGACGTATGTGGCTGCAATAAGGTAAAGAAAACGAAATAGTGAAAATGGTCGGAAATTTATTTTCTCTTTATTTATTTGTAGCTGTCTTGTAAAAATCGCGTGGTTCAGAATGGTGTACGCATACCACTTCAAGTTATCGAATGCGAGGATTCGTTTAAAGGCTGGGGTGTACGCTCTTTAATACCAGTACCTAAAGGCAGCTTTGTAGCTGGATATGTTGGCGAAATTTTAACGGATCTCGAGGCTGACCGTCGAATGGACGACAGTTATTTTTTTGATTTGGGTCATAACCATTGTATTGACGCAAATTATTATGGAAATGTTAGTCGTTTTTTTAATCATTCCTGTGAACCGAACATAATTCCGGTTAGAGTGTTTTACGAGCACCAAGACTACCGTTTTCCAAAAATAGCCTTCTTTACCTGTCGAGAAATAGAGGCAGGCGAAGAAATTTGGTGAGTTAAAATATATATATATATATATATATATATATATAAATATAAAAATTTCAAAAATTCACTAAAACTTCTCTTTCTTTCTTTTATAGTTTTGATTATGGCGATAAATTTTGGTTGGTAAAAAATCGCTATTTTTCTTGTAAATGTTTAACCCCATCTTGCCGTTATTCCCACAAACCTCTGGAAAACGGTGAACTCGCTACCGATTCAGTTACCACGAGTAACGTAGGTAATATAAACGATGTTACTACAAATAATTCAGCAATCCCAGCTGTAGTTGTTAATCCTCCTCTGGTTAACAGCGCAGCGACTACTGTTACTATGACTACGAGCACCCCTGTTATTCATTTAGTTGACCAAACACAACCTTAGCTATAGGATTTAAGCAATTTTACTTATATTATAATTTTAGATCAATAATTTAAGAGTTCATTTTAAAACCAGAGCAAAAGGTATTCGGGTTTGATCGAATATTTTTCTGGTCACCACCTGCATTGTAAGAAACAAAAGAAAAAAAAAAAGAAAGAAAGAACGAATTCCACCAGATTAATGCATGTATTAATATAAACATTCACATAATGTATGAAGCTTGCGTTTTGTGAAAAGATTCGCATATTTTTATACCTGGGCAAAATTAGCTATCGGCGATTTTGCGTTCTCAATCGTACGTTGTAAACTAATTTTGACTAGAGTTGGAAAGTTTTGGTTTTGTATCTTTCATTTACCAAAGACCTATCCGTAAATGTGTTCTACGTATATTCGATGGAAAGTTTTTCACGGTGTTTGCCCATAGTTCAACATATCGTGCCAACTTAATTAAGATGGCCGAGGACAGATTGCTCATCAATATAGTTGACTCGAATACATACGTTGACGAAAATGTATATATTTTCCAAACTTAAGGAAACAGACTTGATGTAAGATGAACTTCCGGTGGTGGGTATAAATTGCTTAAAATACATCCACAGAGCTTTGTATTCTATGCAGCTTTTTCATATTTCATAAGTTTTGTTGTTTCGTTGATTAAAAAGAAAATACTAAGTTAAACAAATTATGAAATGCTAAAAAGCCAAATACAAACATTTTTATAAGAAAGAAAAAATCATTAAATTTTGAAAGCAAACGTCACGTGTGTAGCTAAATAGGCATCACTTGACAATGTTTAATCGCATGTAATGAAGGCGTGTTTTAAATAGAATTATAAATGTAAAAGAAAAAAAAAAAAATGCTAAAATGGAAAAGAACCGGTTGGTCGGATATTATGTAGATGATTAACTGTGTGCCAGATCAATTAGGTTTTTTCTATCAAAACTGTATATTTTAGTGAAAGGAGAACCGAATAACCGGGTTTCAAATCTTGCGTAGATTATTGTTATTATTATTATTATTATTATTTTTTTTTTTTTAATTTGAAAATAGTTAATAAAAACAAAATAAAAAAGATTATTACACGAATGTCAGACTGATAAAAAAAACCGCGCAAATTTTATTAACTGGTTAACTGTTCCTTTGTTATTTCCCTAAACACGCGTAAAGTATAGGGGAAAATGGTTCTTTTCTCGTATTATCACTAAAAAAATTCATTAATTACTGGGTAGTGGTAGTAGAAGACAATTGGCATCATTTCATAATTCATAAAGCCGGTTACTATTCGTGGGACTTGCTCGTTTGCTAAAACATACAACATATAATAAATTTAGTCAACCAGTTTTCTTTATGCCGGTTTTTTAAGCCCAGAAAGTTTTGGACGCTCATTGTACGCCATCCCACTAAATTATCATTTCTTTCATTTATTTATGCGCCAATAAAAACTATTCCTTCATTTCTTTTCATTCTTATTATTCTCGAAAAGCATATCTCAAATTATTTAAGAGTACCTGAACTTTAATATTCGTAAAGCTTTACATAAGAAACAAAAAAAAAAAAAAAAGAAAAAAGAAAACAAACTTAATGATATTTCAGAGTACTTACGGCATATTGTTCAGATTAATAATAATTAGTTCGGACAATCTACTTTTGTAAATATTAAAAATTGAGAAAAACAAAAAAAGGCATGCGGTAATACGAGTTTGCACACATGTGCTTCTCATAGAATCGATGTTACTTTATATAATCTCTTCTAAGTTCTCTTGAAAATAAAACAAATGCAACTTGAAAATATATATACCGATCAAATTTTGAGAAAGAAGATCGATTTTATAAGAAATAATCAATCGAATGCCTATGTTTAATATTAATGTTCGTTAATCTAACCATCCGAGTTCGAAGATGTGGCATGATTCGTGAACTTAAAAAAAGAACCAAATATATGATTATTAATAACTTATACCATATAGCAGTGAAACAATTCCGTATAAATGTTTATTGAATCCATTTAAAAGTTTTATGGGAAAATATAATATATAGGCCCATGTGAAGTGTCTGGAACCATAACAAAAAACTTAGTGGTTCTTATATAGCTCCTTTAGCTGCATGCTAATAATGCGTTTTTCGCATTACGATTCACTTTACTTTCGTGCTTGCATAATACTACAATTAACATGTTACCTACCGTGTGCATATGCTTGTGTATTTTGTTAAACTTCACGAAACTCCCGCGCGCCCACGTTTGTGGTTTTCGTTGAATGTGAATTAATGCCCGTATGCATGCATTCACTTGTCTCGACAACCGTTAATTTTCATTTCCTCGCAAATAAATAAGGTATACACTCGCTTTCAAAGCTTGCCGTTAGATGAGGGAATGATTGCATTGAGCGGTCAACCAAACTTCTGAGTATATAATCCCATAAGACTATTTAGATATGAAATTTTAAATAGAAAGGTATCTGAGTCTAAGACGGGTTATATCTGTAACTTCGACTTGTATATAATAAACGGCAGAAGAAAATATATATATACAGAGTGAAAATTAGAATCTACGGTACCGTCAGGATAAACAGTGGACTGTCTGTCATATTAAAACTAATATAGCTGAGTGTAAGTGAATAAATTGCCGGAAATAACAAGTACTGCTGGGAATTTGGCGGCAGTCCAATAAAATTAGGAAAATCATGATGGATTTAGGCGCAGATACGATGCGTTTGATACTAAACGATTATTGCTGCATACAACAGCAGGTCTGACATACATATACACACACACGAACACATAGTAAATAAAATAGATTTAATAAATATTTATGTCACACTTGAGGTTGCTAACTGTTATAGATGGTAAGTTATCAATAACACAATATGTTTGAAAATATCACCTTTTTTCGTTTCACTTTCGCTGGCTCCGATGTCCAACGTTGAACTTTGGACTGCATACGTCGCCAAGTATGTCTTTGTAACTTTTAACTGTAGATGAATACTTGTTTAAAACATCTTAAAATCGCATTAAACGCATTAAAGATCTATATCAAGTTCAGGGCCTCTAATTTAATGCGAACAGTATAATAAAATAATATTGTAAAGCAAATACCTTCACATAATTCGGAAGTAACTTAAGCAAACAAAAGTTGTTTTTGTTTAAAGAAAAAAATGGAAAAATAAAGAAATACCGGTAACTCTTTTAGAAGAGATCATCCGGTTAATTGTAAAAAACAATCTGGTTATTCGGTTTTTAAATATTTAAGACAATTATTGGTATTTTATAAAAGAAAAACAAAATTCATATTAATTTAACAGATATAAATTCAAGTATCCCGTTATTAGAATAACCCAATAATTTAATCATGTAAACTTGAAAAATCTATTGATTGAAAATTCACAATTTTCGGCGTCGATTTTTATATACATTTATAATATATATATATACATAAAAAATTTGATAGTCTGATTAAGGCTTACTTAAAAAAAAAAAAAAAAAAAAAAAAAGAAGAAAAAGAAAAAACCAACAATTCAGGTAAATGTTTTAAACGCATAACACAATTAATTCCCTTTGCCCCGATTATATTAATGCAACATCAAAATGTTTTCATTTCACAAAAGTGAAATTTTATATAACCATTATAGTTTCATGATCGTAGACACAACATAAATGAATAGCTCACGGCAGGGCTATGTGATTCCTTTATATAATATATAAAATTTATGAATTTATATACATACGCATATATATATATATATATATATATATGTATTTCGTTTTGTTTATATTCTTCGCTCGTATTCTATCAGTACTACTGCCACTGTTGAAAGGGCTTTAAAACGTTTACGCGCTTTTCTCAAATTATTATTTTTAAATAAGAAATAGTGACAAACAAGGAAAGACAAATAAATGTGCTGCATGCTGGTTTCAATAAGTGTAAGGCAATAAAATTTTTGATTCTAAACTAAAACTTTGCATTTGAAATTCATTAATCAATTAATTAAAATAAATACTCGCCTGCAATTTATCTCTTCTCATAATTTTTCAAATACCAGAAGTGCCTGAAAGAGCAAAGAAAGTTCAACTGGATTTCTTTCTTCTATATTTATTCAACAAATGCTATTGACTTATTCTTTTTTTTTTTTTTTTTTTTTTTTTTTTTTTTTTTTTTTTTTTTTTTTAAGCTCACCTTATAGCACCTTATGTCATTACACCCACCACCACTAAAGGAGAAAAAAAGTGCACATTATGTCTTTCTTATGTGACTTGCACGAAAATTGTGTAAAAAACTTTGTGTAGCGATTAAAACAAAATATAAAATTTTTATTGAAAGCCATAATATTCCAAAGACAAAATTATGATAGCGTTTGCGCTACATAGTGTGTCTTCGACAGCAAAAAAAAAAAAAACAAAAAAAGAAGGAAAATTTTCCAATGCTCTTAGCTAAAAGGCATTCATTACATATCATATGTTTAGATGATAGGAGGGAGGGGGGACATGCGCGATGGCTTGCATATGTCACGTAATGTAGGAAAGGAATTGTGCCGAAGGCAAAAGCGCCAGAAGAACAAAGCAAGTGGAGACAGGAGATGATGAACATTCCAAGGAAGTCCTTCCGAGGTGGCTTACTTTGCCGTCGGGCAGAACATAAACAGAAAAGGTGGCTGAGTGAGTATAGGTCGAATCAGGGGGTACCTTGGAATACATAATGTTATCATTGATAGATCTTTTATTGCCTTTTAATTAGACGAGAAGTAATCTAGTTACGAGCCTGTACATTCTTAAGGTTGCCTGGCTTGGGTAATAGTTGCTTGTGATCGCAAAAGGTAACATTCTCTAGTCTCATGCACACGCTTGCTTTGTTGGGCGGTCTTCCGTTCAGCAGTTAGGGAAATAAACCAATCAAAACTTTCCCAGTATGTTGCAAAGACTTAAATTTTTCATGGATCCGCTTCTGTAACTGAAAGGATGTTTTTAGGCCGTTTAGTGTAATACTTTGGTCTAAGGCTTTTGAGTATTTGATTGCTTTAAACGTGTTTAGACAATTTTTGATGCATTGTCAAAGTTCAATTAAGCTTGCATATCGTAGCATTTTTTGTCCATCAATTATAGATTTGCATTTCTTCAATGGACAAATTGTTATCACTTCTATCCTGATATCTTTTCTTAGATCGGGGTGTGCAAGTAACAAAAGCCGTTGTGAGGCATTGATTTTCACATTATATGACGATCTTTGCAGAAACTAGCAATATCCAAACGAATCGTAATCCCCCACCGTTTTTTTTTTTTGTTAAAGTCATCTCGTTGTCAAAGTGCCCGACAGAGTAAAGTCAAGTCATTATCGCAACTGCTCCTCACCTAAACTTATCGTGTTCCTTCCTATATGATAGTAAACAAGTTTTGGAGTAGCGTTGTGCGTAAGTCAATTTGGATTGATTTGGAGAGATATTTCGTTCAGTAGAATTCAATAGATTAAAACTCTCATTGATCTTGTGAGTTGTCAGTCGGCGCTTTGCTTCAATTAACGCTTAATTTTGTCTTTATCAGCTCCTACTTGCCTTCCAACGAATGTGATGCAAAAGCAGCGAAACGAAATTTTGCAAATTAGTTTTGGCATTGGCGGTCTCTTCATCCATGCTTGGAAATCATTTTTACCACTCCGCTAGTAATAGGAGTAAAGTACGGCCAAAAAGCTGCTTGCGGTTTTCCATATTTAGTAAGGCATCGAGCGGAACTTCTTGGTCAGATTCAGTTCAATATGTTTTCCATACAAGTATTATTACATCAGCTATTCAATATATGAGGACAGTGCGCCTTAAAAGTGTGCTGGCTTATCAAAAAATGCAATTAAATGTGTTGTTGGGAAAGAGCGAAATGACTTGTCGATTAGCTTACTAATACCTGTGCAATTACCAAAGTAAAGTTTAATGAATTTCATACCTTAAGTGGTGGTTAACAAAGATTCGTCTTATGGCGAATAGAGTTGCATTGAGGATCTTAAGGTTGCATGTTTTTTAAATGTCAAATATATATATATTTTTTCTTTTTATAATAATTTCTTAGCTTTATAAACATGAAGATAATTTGATTACATTTTTGTTTAGTTTTTAATTTTTTTAAATATGCAGAAGCCCCTTAAAAAATAGTCGAATAGTCAATTTCTTTATCATTATTTTTTATTATTATTTTCATTAAATAATATGATATATGAAAAAGGAATTTTTTATAGTCTTGTTTTAGTTTCCAAAGAGACTGCATTAGCAAATTTTATTACTGCAATACATTAAAAAAAAAAAAAACAAACAAAACAAAACAACAATATTTAATGACATATCCTAACACCATTTACTCTCTGAATTGTTTAGTCCTCATTATTATAGTTACGAAAACAAACAAAGGGAAAGAAAAATAAGATAAAAATTTTAAACAACACTTCTTCTCTAATCAGTAAATTTAATGTGTGTGAGTGTTTATGTATATCTAACATATATATATATATATGTATATATATATATATATATATATCTTTAACTATTAACCATCTAAATGTTTTTAATTCAATTGTCACAATAAAAAATAATAAATCATTAAAAATTATATAAAACAATAAACATAATTATATTTAAAAAAAATGAAAATTTGCCTCCAATTTTTGGTCACAATGGAAAGTAAGTATATAGGGCACATATGTGCCCTGACGCATAAAAAGGACTATTGGCGACCCTTGAATACGTTTACATCCGATATTTATACAATTTGCATCGCTTATATCCAGGCAAAATTAGAGTGTAACTCGGATGTATGGGCGGCAGCCTCCAAAATTTTGCTTGTGCTGATTGGTGATGAAAGTGTGCCCGAAACTCTTTATACCCACGAACTTCGGCGTAATGTTGCTCGTGTGGTGCTTATGTACAACTACATTTAGGGCAAGTGTTGCAAAGACATAAAAGAGATATATCCACCAATTAAGTGCTTTACCAGGACTACGAGGCGTTCTCAACGTTCCTGGAAATGCCTGCACACAGTGCGACACAATACTGCGAGTCATCCGTTTTTAACTACATTGTCCGCTTTTGGAACCATCTACCAGCAGTGGTCTTTCCGATCGTGCGTGATTGTTTCACCTTCAAGTTAAACGTACACAGGCACTATTTCCTCTTTCCATTTCTCTCCAGCGATAATCCTACCTGCCCATCATCGCGCTTACATGTATAGGGCACATCCTAAAAAAAAATTATAGAGAACTTTCCAATTTATTAAGTTTTTTTTTTCATTTGATATTTCATGTTTAGTGCACTTTTAAATACCTACATTGAGAAGAAAGTTTGAAGCTTAGAAGAAATCAGCTATTTGTCGCAACGTTTGCAACACAGAGAAGAAAACTCCAGAGACCCCATAGAGTATATACATTCTTGATTAGCATCAAATTGCAAACCAATTTGAGCATGTCCGTCTATCTTTGTAATGTCTGCGGTAAAAAATCCTCTGGTCGGAAAAGGCCAAGCTATCGGCTTCAAATTTGACAAAAACACTGGAAGTTTTTGTATGTAGATTTGTATTGAAAGTCGGACAAATTGGTTAAAGCACACGCCCACAGTAAAGCGTGAACTGGAGACATCGATATTTTTCTAACCTAAATTTAGCAGGTTTTTGCTTATGCTTATTGCTCATGATTTATGAAAGATGGAGGGGTGAAATATTCTATATTTACTTTATAATTTAAATTTAAATGGAGAGAATGAGCTAAGCCCACACAACGTTATAAGTGATCAAATTTTGGTTTCTTTCATTTTTTATACGTTTTCTCCTTAGCACTGTTAACGTAGACAGGACAGAATGTTGAAACCTTTTCTGTACATTCCTCATTTACTATCTGTCTAAATATGTGTTAATACTAAAATAGATTCGGTGGACCCTACAATGTGGATCACATACTCCTGTATGGGTAGATGGACGGACATCATGTAAAAATGTGACCTTGTATTGCTCTTTTTGATATTTTGGGCCGTTTTTTCAAAGTTGAATCTATCAAATCGATTAATTATTCCTAGTAACGTTTAATAATAGCCGTTTCATCCGATTTTAACCACAACCAAGCGCAGAATATCGTCTTCTTACCCAAGCGGGTTCAGTTTCACAGCAGATGTAGGTGGTAAATTTGGATTCACTTATGGATTTCTATGCCTCAGACTCTGAACATAAATCCACTTTTCATCCCCAGCCGGGAAAGGAAAGTACTTTTAAGTTGCGTTAGGTGTTGATATTATGACAAAAAAAAACAAAAAAAAAAAAAAACGACTTCAGATATGTGTGTACTTCCCACGGATTAGGACAAGCAATGAGCAAATTTCGGTTGCATATTTATGTACCTAATATACATTTTACTTTGTGCATTGAAAAATGATTAAATTTGTCGAAATCATTGGATTAGGGAAGACTAAATGCTTTAATAAAGTCAAGAAATTCCCTGAAATATCTTTCGGCGAAATTCGCGCTAGGATACGACAACTTTGTTTCATCTGGACTTGACAATCGTCAGAGCCAATATAAATGTATATTTTTCAAAAAGTTTCCGGGCCACGAAAATACCTAAAATGCGTAGGGTATATGATAGAAAGAAACGGGGCCTATACATAAGTATTGTTTAGAATTGGGCATCTGCTGCGGTCAATTTGCGGAAATTTTTTGCTATAACTTTCAAAGCGCAAATAACTTTAGATGAAGATGTGTAACGAATATCATGCAAATGATGATAGAATCGGGCTTTTAAAAGCGAGGTTCCTTGAAGTGCGCTGCCAATAAAATGCCTTGTCTGAATTTCTCTTCAATTGCGCACATTGAAAATTTATGCAAAGTAGTTTCCTAGTCTTAATAGGCGGATAATTAAAATTCACTCTACAAAATAAGCAGTACTTCTTGTCATTTGACATATTTTTTTTTCTGTGTAATCAGTCGAAATAAGTCACAGCCACGTTAAACATGAAAAATAAATCTCGGCCATTTGTAAATTCTCAGTAGCGCGGGGAAAATATTTAAAAACACGTCTCGTTCCAGCGCGCGATCGCTAGTCGAGCAAATCTTTCATCCAGGAACTGACCTTATTGGAATTGGAATACAAATTTAGGTGCGTGCTGTCGGTTCAAGGCAAGTAACAAGCAACTCGTACTCATATAAATATTAAAGCGACCACCGATTGTGTGTATTCTCCAATACCCGAATCCATAGTTAATAATAATATAAACTCAAATTTAGTCCGGCTGCACGGCTGCACCTAGCAGTGACATGATTTCGGCCGTTTTCTAAATTTAATAACCACATATATAATCGCCTTAATAGATTGCATTAAGTTGGGACGAATTCTATGAACTGTTTTTCAGCATAATTCCTTGAATTCCTCGACTAATATCATCAAATTTGAATTAGTGCGATCGTTGCTCGATTATAGAAGATATTCGCATACTTTTCGTTTCAAAAATGCGTCTTCGAGGGATTACATTATCTGAAAATTGGAATTCGAATGCGAATAAGTGGTGGATCGTTGTTCGATTCGTTACGGGCTTGAAGGTTGCAAAACTGTTTAGGGATGCAGGCACGCTAAGACCTATCGTAACTGGAGCCCCTAGATTCCGATCACATACCTGCTTAAAAAAGCATCCTCTCGATCAAATGTAAGCAAATACTTTTATGATCACTCAATCGCCATATATTTATAATTTCTTAATATACCAACAAAGCTGTTAAAAATTTCCGTTAATGCATCGTATTTCGTGGCGATCAAGCCGAGCTTGAGTTTTACATAGCAATATACGTTCAAATAATGCCTTCTAAGGGAGTTTTTAGCAAACCAATAGCGAAATTCAAAATATTACTGCGCTCAACAATGCTTTCCTAGTCAGACGCAAGTGGAAACAAATACTGTTAATACAAAATGAATATATGCTTAAAAAAAATATTAAATAAAAACTGCAAAACTAATTTGGTTTTTCGAATATTTTACTCATAATTAACAATTTGGAATAAAAAACACATTTGAGATAAGGTTTGAAATAGATACACTTGTTAGATCCTCTCTCTAACGCAATTTACAAAATACTCTTTAATCATTTCCGATTTCATAAGATCTAATTATCTTACACCGAGTCTGTTATTTCAAGCCTGAAGATAGCAAAAACAGAATAGCGAGGGAGAAAGTTTACGCCATTCATACTTGTATATTTATACATTATAGGCTAATATTTAAGGGTCAACTTTCAAGTTTTGCTGGCATTGGCAACACACATACAATAAAGCAAACGTAAGATCTTAAAACGGTTAGGTGGACAATACTGGGTTTACCTCCGCTATTCGATCGGCATCAGTAACGAAACAAGTCGTTTTCATTTTAATCAAAATCTCCGTAAAGAGAGTTTTATATACGTTTTCGACCCACTATGATATTATCTGCCTATATGGCAAATGGCCTACCTGAGAATTTAGCTGGTCTTCTTACACTTTTCTTAGCAAAATGCAAAGGAAATTTTTGAAAACGTATTTAAACGGAAGCCGAAACGGAAATACAATACTCAAAGATTACTGGTCAGTGGGTACAAACGTCAGAGTAAGAACAAGATTTTGAGTATAGACTTTTATATATCATATTTTTATTTTTATTCTACTTTTTATTATTTTCATTTTCTAAATTTTATTTTTATATTTATTGTCTGACATCGGACATGTCGCATTCGTTGAATCAAACGATAAGTAAATGTGAACGCCGCCAGCAAATATTAACAAAATGGGCAGAAGTGCGTCTAGATGTCAAGTAATACTTTCCGAGCGATCTGTTAAGTGATTGGTGAACCAAATGGACCAAGTGGGGAACACTGTCAGACGCTCTCGACAATTCCGTACAAATCATATCGGTGTGTTTACGTTGTCAAAAAGTTTGAGGTATACTTCAAGTCAGTTCTAGAAGATGATTAGCATCTGCTTATCCTTTCTGTAAGTTAGTTCTGGAAGATTAGCATCCGGTAATCTTGCTCTAAACAAATCGTGCTGGTAGAGCGATATTCTCATTGGAGTGAAGTCGTTAAGTAAAAGCGAGATGCAGAGTTTCGAAGCAATAATTGCAAAACATAGGACAATAATTGGGAACGCACCGGCGACTTCATCTATCAATATAAAAGAAGAGTATCAGCTAAAAAGAGGGGTTTGAATAAAGCTTTAGGTTAGTGAACGGGTGAAACCAAAATATTACACACATAAAATGGCAACTGCCTGCTGCGCATGAGCCACGAGTTAGTTATGTAAAAATAGAGGTCAATGTGATCTTAACTTCAAAATAATAAAATCTATTTCCAATGCTGCAAATATTAACATCCAATGCGAATGCCAACAGCTTAGCCTTGAGTTTTTATGCAGGCTGGACGAAATTTAGAGCAGCTAGTTTAGACAACGCTAAATATCGTAAGAAATCACCTGATTTAATGTGTGATTGCATTTACCGAAAGACGAATGACGTTAGGTATTGCAAACATTTACGGTCTGATAGCCACTTCACTCGTGAAGGAGCATTTGCGGCAATAGTTAACTCAACTTCCGAGCAGTGCGATTAAAACGGACCATTTACATTTGTATCAGCCTACAAATATCGTGATGGGATCACGTTCACGTTGGAACGCCTTGATAATGCATCAAATATTGACCACGCAAAGAGTTGCGTTTCAAATAGTTTTCTTATCACCTTTATTAAATATATATAGAAATAATTTTTCTTAACAAAGAAGAACTAGTTCTTAACGTATTTTTAATTTTATAGGTTAAGTTAAATAAAATCTCTATCGCGCTTGAGATTTGAATCTGCGAAAAATGACAGGATAGTAGCGATTTTTACTCAGTCCGCTGCCAAAAGGTCCAGTTATTGAGAGAGGCGTGTAACGGATAAATTTGGATCATCAGATAGCATTAATTTTTACACCCTATATCACTTGTGGTGGCTATTATATATGTTAAGTTTGAATGGATCTATGCAAAATCTAGAAAAACTTGAGATAGACCCACCACTTATTACAGCAGTCAATTCAGAATGATTTTTTGAGTTCCGTGTGCCTAGTGTTCATGCATTTTTGTGATCAGCAAGCATTTGGTGCATTTTTTCTTGATGACAATTGGTAACGATTCGATGGGGAGGAATACCATTTCTTTATCATCTGGATGCCTACCTTTAACGAAAGATTGAAGCAACGGTTTTTTGTTTCCATTGCTTGCACGCTTAACCTATATTGCTGCAGTAGGCGCTCAAAGATTTTACTGGGACTTTTTCTCCGAATCGAAAGCGTATATCATTCGTAGCATTGTCGTAAACGTTGTTGCAATCGCTTTTGTTAATTTCTCATACCATATGACACGATCGTTCTTCAGAATATGTGCTCAATTAAGCAGTGCTTCTCAAGCAAATCTTTTTTACAAGAAAATTACGATGTGACGGAATTTTTCAATTACCAATGTCTAGGGAATGCTCATTCAGTTATCCTTTTGCCTATCCATACGCGATGATTATTAGGCTGAGTTAAGTTCAATGTTATTTTTTATGCTAAGTTCATATTGATTTTGCGGTCGTTACGCAACTGTCGATTATCCGTTAAAATCGCATCTTCAAGGCATCCAATGGTGAATCGAAAGCACCTTTAAGTTGGGACCAGTTGTCGCTTATAACCGCGTTATTCTCTTCACACCTTAAAACCACCGTTTAAGTTGACGTGACGTAGTAAGAATGAAATGATGAATGCGTCAGAAAATGATTGCTTTATTTGCAAATGCATGTTATTTTCACCGTTGACTGAATTTCGTTTGATTGATAAAGAAAACTCAATATTAGGACTTTTTTTTATTTTTTTTTTGTAAATTTTTATTTTCTAAAATTTTTTATTATTAATATTCTGCTTAAATATCAAAAATTCATGATTGTAAAATAATCAATGGATTGCGTTCGAAGGCGGTTGTTATGCAATTGAAAGCCCTCTGTTTTCATACTTATATACAAAAAATCTAAAATAGAAAAGTGTTAAAATTAAGTAAAAAAAAAAAAAAAAAGCGCTTATTCTCTTTTAAGGAAATTGAAATTTAGCTAAATAAATGCGTTCATTAGGCTTATAAATTATATTGGTTTTATTTTCCATTTTTAAAATTTCTTACTTCTTTTTTCTTTTGCATAAAAAAAAAAATAAAAAAAAATAATAATAATAATAAAAAACAAAAAAATATAATGTGTGTATTAAATGCTTTTAAAATTATTTTAGATTATACAAATTAATCGACATGATTTTGTTATTAATTTATTTATTTATTTTTTTTTTTTTAAATAAATAAAAGTAATTTTGAGAAAAAGCGCATTAAATAAACCGGTCTCTATGGAAGTTTAAAAATTTCAACACATTTTTCATATATTTTATTTTTATTTTAGGGAAATTTATAAACTTCATAGAAAGTGGTTGTGAAGGTAAGTAATTATTAAAGGAGAATAGCTTCAGTTATGTATGTCAAGCTTTTAAAGCTTCCTTTTCAAGTAGATAAAGCATCAAAAGATTCTCCTTTTTGTTTAGTCAGGGACAATAAAGTTCCTAAAAATTATGAATTATGCTTAAAACGTAGTAAAACCTAAGTTAAGTAAAAACTTTAATAATTATCAGTTGAATATATTAAAAAAAAAAAAAAAAAAAAAAAAAATTGCCATAACTCTCTTCATAGGTAGTCGTCGTCTTTGCTGGGCAAATATTTAAAGTATGTGTATTTTATTTGTTCGTGGTTAGATTAAATTAAGTAAAACTTTAGGTTGTTTAATCAACCTATGTACACCTGTGTACCTTCGAGCGTGTGTTCGATTTAAGTATGTTTGTGTTTAATATAAATGAGGGGCTATATAGAGGAGAGGATTGAGTAAAGATGTGTGTAGAGTGAGGAAAATAAGAAAAAAAAAAAAAAAAAAAAAGAAAAGAATCTTATGCTGCAATTTTATGCGGTTGCAACCATTTCTTCATGTAATAAATGAACAGGGTTGAAATGTATAATAGAATCATAAGGGCACACGTTACGGCCAGAGCTAAAACTGAAGTCTTGGTGGGACAAGGCTCGATAATGGTGACAGTCTTATCTATATTGTTCAGGAAGGAAAAATAAAAAAAAATAAAAATCAAACAAATAAAAATTCTGTGCTGAGTTTAGAACATCAGCGGACAAACCTTTAGCAAAGTCAGTACTGGGATCGGCTTTGAAAAATTCTCGTTTCTCGTCCCCGAAATCCAGGACCAATATCTCCTGTGATATGTTCATATCCTCATCGGCTTCCTTGGTATCATTTCTAAAAAAAATAATTACAGAACATAATCCAAGGTATTAAAGATTTTGATTAATTTTTTTGTTTTTGTATCCCTCAGATAAAATGTGTTATTATCAGTATAATAATATAAAATTTAGGTTAGGCAAGAAATAAATCTAAACGATACACCTTGTAGTTCATTATTTTATAAAAACTTTTAATATAAAGATATTTTCCAGAAAGTTGACAACTACTATTGACATAAGATGGTTTGTCGTTGGGACCTAGTCAAGAGACTAGAGTAAACTGACTTATTAAAAATATCCTACATTGAACGAGTAACCAAGCCAGGGGTACTTAGAAAAATTTGCTCAAAATCGTATAGTACTAGCAAGCATTAAACATAGGAAAACATCGTATTTGGCTCATATAATATAAACAAAATTCGAGAAAATCGTTGTATACGCAGAAAATAAGCATCAGGGTTACGCAATATGCGTTAAAGGACCAATATAAGTAATAACCACAAGAGATAGAGCCGTGGTTTCTTCAATCGTTAGAAATCTAGAATAGGAAAGCTTAATAGACTTATAGTTTTAAACTTTAAAAAAGAAAAAAAATATATATTGAGTTGTTACGGTTTGAGGGCGACATTCTGGGAAAAGTCGGGTCAGACCAATTTGATTGTTTCAATTGTTTGCAAATGTTTAACGGATTTGAAAATCCGAAAGAGAAACTCACCCTTCAACCGAACGGCGGCGACGTCTTCTACCCAAAGATTCAAATGATTCCATATTCCACTCGCAGACAGCCGGCTCGCAAGGACCCAAGCAATACTTGACGTTACACTGAAAAATGACTCCGTAGCTTTCGGTGAAACGAAAAGCTTCATAGGTAGACTGTAGGGCATTGCCGTCAGCAGTAAAACCGGGGAATATAGTGGGATCGGTGGGACAGCCGTCATCGTCAATAATTTTGAAGCTAGTGCGTGCGTCTTTAGCCATAGCCACACAAGAGCGAGCAAAAATGCCATAAGGAGCTTTAAAATAAACAAGAAAGGAAAAAATAAAGTGAAATTTGAATAAATGAAAAATTCGATTAATCTCAGTTTGCTTTCGGTAACGTACTATCCTCCGGTATTTCAATTCGGAAATTCAAGCGATCACCAATGCGAACTGTCTCCACTTCACGTTGTCTAGTATCTAAAATGCGTATTCTCGGTGGCGGTGCTTCGGGCGATGAGTTGATATGTATCATTTCGGGGTCACGTATCGGCATCATGCCGAACGTAATATTCTTCGAACTCATATCGTAAGTACATTTTACTTTATAGATTTTATCCGCTTTGGTCATAACTACGCTGTGATGTTGTAATACTACCGTATTCGAATAGACACCGGTCTGGGATTGGGAAAAAAAATGAAAGAAGAGTTTTATGAAATTTTTTTATTCACTTTAATGGTTTTTAAAAACACCTCACCACACTTTGTGTATTGCAATCCTGACCGGCCATAGTTAAATCTAAACGGAATGAATCCGAATTGATGACGTCGATATTACAGGTTTCGGAACGCCCCAATGCATAAATTCGACCATTGAATGGCTTATTAGTTCGCACCTGAACAGCAATACGTGTGTCCTTACAATGCACGGAAACTAAAGTATTAAAGGAAACAAAAAGATATCTATATAAAATCTTGAGAATGAAAAACAGGAAGAGTTTTAAAATCGCTATTATGGTTCCAATTGATTGAAGGAAGGATGATGCGGTATTTCCGAGTTTGAGGTTGAGAACATGGTTTTCAAGATACAGACTAACGGCTGGATAGACGCTAGTTGTAAAATCAGCTCTTATTGACGAAAAAATATAGATAGTTTTATGCGGGTTCAAAGCTCGTTGTTCCAGGCAACAGTTGTAATCTCTACCGAATGGCAGACGGCCAAATAAACCTGAGTAAACCATTTCCATTCTTTACGGCGATAAGAAAAATATATAGTTTTATGAGATCTCAAATTATGATAAAAAAAGTTTGAATTGATTCCTCTACGCACGCTGATCATCCATACGTATATACTTCAAGGTGGTCTCAAAGTATTGAAGAGAAAAGCTTTGAGGTTCTGAAGTCGATGTCACTCTGCTTAAAAATCTTTATAGTTTTGCTTCGTCTCTGATCTTTATTTGATAAATTTAACGTTCACGCCTTTGTATGTATTAAAATAATCAATTAATTGGGTTGCGGGAGTATGCAGTCCTTATTTTAGTTGTATGTTCTTAATACTATAGGGGCTCAAATGTAATTTTAGTTAAACATAAGATGAAGAGACAACAATGACAACAATAAACCGCTTAACTCCTTCCAAATCCTTCCAAATATATGATAAGTCAAGAAATGCAGGCAGAGTAAGAAAGTTTAGATGCAAAGTCTTGCGAAATGTGGCAGAGAATAAAAGGTCATAATTAAAAAGCAAAAATTGGAAAACTTCTTTCACCTTTTTATACTTACCATCATAGCAGGTGCCAGTCTTATCACAATTGACATCATTTCGTGTTATATTTAGGGTAGGATCTTCTGTCGCATCGAAGCTGATCGGTAAAGTATCCAGTTTATCCATGGCTGAGGTATTAAGACCAGTACCGCTGCTCGTTGATTTATCGCAAACATTTTCAAAGTATTGACCTATCGGTTCCCCGTGATCGATTAAAGGTCTTTCATGATTTAAATATGTCGATGGACCATCTGGTAATGTCTTATGATCCAAATGATATAAGCGACAATTGTATTGCGAGCCTTGCGGTTGACCCAGATATAAAAACGAACGACACAAGAATTCGCTTTCAATTTCACAAGCTAAGCGACAAGCTGACTCAGACGTCACTTGTAGCTCTTTGTCGGTGTAATAGTGCAAACCAACAAATTGTGCCACTTTCTCCTCTGAAACGCCTACGCGAGCATTAGCAAAATTGCGTGTGGCTTTGCAGGCTTGTTGTGGCTTTAAGCAAAGATTCTCAAAATAATCGGTGCCTTGAGCTTCGACCAATTGGACAAATTGCCCACCACTACGACGATCACTGTCTGATAGGACACATTTCATGCTGTTGTAATCGTATTCTACGGAACGACAAACGAATCTTTTCTCATTAAGACAGGCGGATAGACAAGCTTCTTTCGTACTCGTGTAGATAAGAGCATTGTCGCTTCCTCTGATTACCTTATTGGGTACTCGTTCAAACGACCAGGGACGATGGCAGACATTTTCACTGCGCAATTGCAGTTTAACCATATAATACATGTTCGCTGAACGTTGAGGAGCCGCAGATGGATTATGAGCAGACGAATCATTTTGCAGCTGACACTGAGTCTCTTGTGTCGGCGAGAGAGGATTCACCACGAAACTAAAGGCAGCCGCTTGACAATCGGCCTCCTCACGACACCAACCCTGACACTCATACAATGATAGATTTTTCACACTGTAATACGTAGTGCCGGCAAAATCATAATCTGTTAGCTTTTCAAAAGCCATACGACCCCAAACATTATGAGGCAGTAGAATACAAATAGTGCACGACGCTATAAGTAAATGGATAATAATGCTGGATGACATATTGCTAAAGCTTAAAGAGGACAGCGAAAGAAATCGGAGCTGGAAAAAAAGAATATAAAAAACCAATAAATACATATATTGTATGAGAGTGCTTTAAAGGTGGCATGCTACGAAAGCGTAAGCGTTCTATTTTATAACTGTATTTTATTATATACGTAGAGTTCCACAAACACATATGTCAGACACTTAATAAAATATATCTAAAGAATAACATCCAATAACTTTATAAAAAGGTATACTAAATACCAATTGTAAGGGCACGGCATTAATGTTCAGATTTTTCCTAAATGAAGGCAAATCTGCGAGATCTAACTGTAGAAGTACCCGGTTAGACAAAGGAGGAATAAATGTCTTTATTTCTTTTTAGCTCGAGATATCTTTCCCAGCAAAATGCTCCACGACACCGTACTACTAATAGAGAGAATCATCAACGTTCTCAAATTAGCCGTCAAACGCGAATACTTTTTTCACTCAGCCACATTTTTACGTCGCTTAAGAAAGGAAAATATATATTAATATTTTTTTGTTGGCGAAAGTTTGACATGAAATTATTTAAAATAATAATAAAATGGGAAATTTTTATTTATTTATTTTTTTTTTTTTTATTTAGCAATCTACGGCATTATAACATTATATATTATGATAGGTTTGATCATTGGCTTGAATGAAAGCACCGCCCACTGACGAGATCATTTTTAAAGAAATCGTTTTTAAGTTAATTTCAAATAAATCGCTTGAAGAAGAAGTAAATAAAGAAAATAAAAAAATGAAAACCGGAAGTCGATCCATAGATTTGTTGATGCTGAAGATGTTACCTCAAGGTTATGCTTAAGTAAAATATCTAGATTCAATAAAATACCGAAAGTCTTTCTCTTTTATTAAGTATTATAGCAGCGTTCAAGTTGCGGTTCTTTAAAGCGTAGTTTTCTTTCTTTGCTTTCCATTTGCTCTCTGGATGCATGCATACTTACAAACATGCATATATACGATTATAAAAACGTGATTATTATGTGCATTTAAACTACGTTGATTTGCTTTGATTTGTTGTTGGACTTGTTGTTATGCTGTTTGCAAGGAAGCAAAAACAGTTTCTTTTTTTTTTTTTTTGTATTTTTCATTTTTTATTTTATTTTCTATTTTAACATTTTTAGATTTGACTTTTTTTTTTTTGTTTTTGTTTTTCGAAAGTATTTCTTTGGCAATTTTACTGATTTTCAAACTGATATGTTTTAACTAAACATACATTATCGTGACCAGCATGTGGTAGAGTTACTGGTTTCAAAACATAGGTATATATGTATATACGTTTGCATTGTGTGAATATATATATATACATATATATATATGTGTGTGTGTGTGCTTTTTTTCTTTTCTCTAACTGAAGAACATTCCTTTCTTCACACATGAGCTTTTACATATCAGATTAAATGAATGTGCATGTGTATGTGTGTGTGTGTATTCAGGTAAGTTTTTATATGTGTACGAGTTTAAAATTTTTTAAATAAATCTCTAAATAATCGATTAATGGGTTCTTTGATATTCTCCCCATTCTTCTTCTTTACCCCATTATGCCTATGAATTGTGACTTATCTATGGCTGGCTGTCTTGCCTCTCAGTTAGGCTAAAAGGTGTGGTGGTGGTTAAGTTAAGCGCAGCTTCAATAACTTTACTTGGCTTAATGTATATTTAGATAGTATTTAAACGGACACAATACGGCAGTAAATGTGTTTACAAGCTTGCTGTCAGATAATTGTTGTTGTTGTTGTTGCTGTTGCTGTTGTTTTGTTAGAGTAAGTGATTTTCTTAAATTGCATTTAATTTGAACACATGTTCATGAAATGAAGAAAAAAAAAATATATGCATATAACAATAACATTTAGTTAAAATTATAAAAATTAAAAACATTTAAGACAACATATGTATATACATATATATAGAAATATACAAATAAATAATATTTAGATCGCTAAAGTAAGCTAAGTAAAAATGCTCGTTACTTGGGAATGGTCGAAGGATACATTTAACTAAATGTAACTGCCTTCTTGCCTGGTGAAGTCTTGATTATAACTTCCACCCTCTATTTGGACCAATGAACATTGAACATTGAATTTATTCTTATGAACTCTACTCTTTCCAATTTTCGTCAAATTAAATCCAAAAATCGATAAAAGGGATTCAAGCGCGCGCGTGCATCTATTTGTTTATTGAATAGGTTTGCCTGCATACGCCGAGGCCCACCAAACATTTTTAGAAGCATATGCTCCATCATATCCCAATTGTGGATTTTAGTTTCAATGGTTTAAAATTTGGCGATTTTGCCGCCAGTGACAAGAAACGCCTTCGAATACCAAAAAAAACTTCGTAGACAATATATTGTGAGACTCACTGAATGAATATATATTGTACCGATTTTTTTTAATAAATGCTTTTTTCAAGTGGAATACATGCAAGCGCCTTATATATATAAAAACAGATAAAAGTATTATAATCCACCATGATTACATACCCTACATCACTTCACTTAATGCAGTTATTCAAACAATGGCTTTTCAAAATAAGGTGTTAAGTAGTGCGATCGGAAGCGTTTTCAACAGTATTTGTCTTTGTACCAAGACAATATCATGTATGAAATTTCATCAATATTTAAAAAATTTATTTTGCAACGTGTAGATTGAACACAAAAATACATGGATACAGATTAGATGGACAGACGGAGAGACGACCAGATAAGCTTAGATTAGTTTAGCGAAAGTGATTCTGTATCGGTCGATATAATAAAAGGCGGGCCCGTCTCGAGCGTTTCAGTGTGTGTGTTGTATACATCAAGGAGAGCCAAATTAAGTTTAAAAATTGTCCAAATTGGCTGATATCCATTTACCAGTCTGTCTGTTTAAATTAGCTGTCTGTCGAAATATAGCAATTAAGTATCAGCCGTGGATATCTGTCTTCACTTTAATTGCTTCCATTTTTTATTGGAGAAGTCACTCAAGTTACACTTTGGCCATGAGAAGATTGGCCATTGGTAGAGGAAAGAGGGGAGCTTCAGACATTTTCTTTTCATTCGATTAGCACTAAAACGATTGAAAACGATTGATTAAATTGTCATATGCGGTGTTGGCGAGCGATGTTATGGCTGATAACCGACCGGTACATGGATAGGTAGATATTGGTAAGTCATTCCGTAAGCTGAACCAGGGTAACCAGGTATATGCATGATAAATCGGGTCCACGACAACTAATTTTTGCCGCTACTAACGAAAGAGCAAATCTAGTGTAACTTTCTTCTGCGTTCTAAGGCATATAAGGATTTGTTTAACAAAGTTACGGCAGCATTTAATTTCAGCATTTACCAACAACCTTGTGCTCTTAAGCGTAATTCTAAGAACACGTGTTTTATTTTCATTCGTTTTCGTTAGGAAAATTTGATATATTTTGATGTGATCGTGGAATTATTATATAAAACCATATTGCTAGTTGGATAAACTTCTAATACAACACATTCTTGTGGCGCCTTCCATTGGTGGCTCACTGAGTTAGAAAAGTACATCCTTTAACGATGTATTATCAAACGTATATACGCGAAGGCGACCTGTAAGTTGTTGTAAATTACATTGTGTTTGTTGCATAACAATAGCCTAAAAATACTTCGATTCCCGGCAAACTGATTTTGGTCATAAACGTGTATTTATTTCGATAATTTTATTTCTTAAATATTTTTTCTGCGATTATTTCGTATTTTATGGTTTTGTCGTTATCATCATGAGTGCTTTAATTATCATCATCATCATCATCATCATCATTATCATCATCATTATTATCATCATCGAAATTATTATTTTCTTGCGTAGAATTTATGAATGCCTCACTTTGTTGTTAAACTAAACTTAGGCCACTAACTAATAATCAAGTCAAGGCGTCCTTGCCTTAGATGTATAGAAAATAAAATTAAAGCAATGATTACATAACAACAACAAGAACAGCAAGAACAATAAGAAAAAGCAACCGATGTTATGCATTTCCTAGTTTATAACCTGAACTCGAGCTCTATAAATATTCTAAAAAGGCCTCAACGGTCGCACAAAGCACAATATCTTGCATTTTGTTGTAAGTAGTAATTCTAAACCTCATTCTGAACATCAACAACAGCAACAGCAACAGCAACAACAACAACAACAACAACAACGACAATAACATTAACTATATTATCAGCTGAACTCGAGCTCTATAAATATTCTAAAA
>NW_023998414.1:18434972-18438737 GCF_014805625.2 Glossina fuscipes | reverse complement strand
CAGCAACAGCAACAACAACAACAACAACAACAACGACAATAACAGGAACAATATACACTTGTGCTTATATAATTGCCAGAAAACATGCAAACACTAGAAATTGTTAGCCGTTGTTTGTAACTGTTGGCAAAAGCAACACTTGTGCTTTGACTTTGTAATCATGTTTATATAAGCATGTATCCATGTAAGTTTGTATGTGCTTGTGCTTATATGTTTGTTGCGGATGGAAAGGGTATAATCTTCATCATGGGGCTAACAATAGCAACAACAACAACAACAATAACAACAGCAGCAAAAATAATAATAACAACAAAAATAAGAACAAATAGTAACAAGCAACTAAATCTAAAGTAGTTTGTAAAAATGACTTTGTATTTTGCGCGCGTTTGTGTCTATGTGTGTGTATGTAAGGAAAAGGAAAACTGAAAAACTACTTTTAATGATTACGCTAAACGAAAGGGAAGGGAGGGAGAAGAATAACTTTTTTTTCAAAACCTTTTCTTTTCTATTATAAAACGTGTAAGAGTAACAATAAGTGTATGCGTATTGGTGTATGTATGTATATATGTATGTATGTATGTATGTATGTATGTTTTGTATACCTGTGTATATGCAACTATGTGTGCAAAGTACTAGTAAAGTGCCAAAGATGAGCGTCTTGATTTCCGCGTGGTAAACTGCATTTAATTTCTATTTAACCTTAGGCTAATATTAAATGAAGATTTTCTACAGCAACGCGGACGGAAAGCGACGGACACACCGATCTATCTTTTTACCCAGTACGGGTTATATGCCATAAATGTCAAGTTCACTTGTGGTTCTTTTACATTTAAGAGATTTGTTAACAACAATAGCAAGGAAAACAACACAAAGAACAAAAAAAAAAAAAAAAAAAAAAAAAAAAATGGCGAAGAATTATTGTATTTGCCAGCTTTTAAGCCTTGAAACGAAGGAGGGTGTGGTATGAGATTTTTCGTTCAATAAACAAAAAACTCTGCTTTGATTATGATTTGACTATGTGATTATATTATAATGGAATATATGAAATTATATTCCTTAACACATACGTTAGGAATCCTAAAAAATATCAAGCCTTACATTGTGTAGAATGTTCGTTACAATTCAACACTAATATTATATGTATGCGTTAATATAAAATATCGCAAATGATAGATTCCTAAATAATTTTGCTAATTAGTACGTTTAAGTTGCTGTTCTTCTTAATTATATTACTGAGAATCCCACGGTTTTTAGTTCAAATAAAATTTCATGCGGCGAATGGGAAAAAATATTGCATATCAAGAATACAGGACGAAAAAGAAGTCCGGGCAACAAAAACGGATTTATCTTGTTCAGATTAACTTTTAACGATCACAGACAACGAAATGCAAAAGTTAAGTCTTGGAGGGTTAGTGCAAGAGCTGAACATAACTGTTAAGCCTACCTATAAAATTTTCTCTACATTTTTGGTATCTCGTCATTTTCATACTTTTTTTCTTCATTCATATATATGAAGAACAATTTTAGATCAGTGTTTTAAAAAAACGCATCTTAAAGAAACTGCAAGAACGACACTTACTTCGCGTCACTTGCTCTTGAACTATTTGATCCTTTTACTACGGGAAATAAGACGTAAGTCCCTGATATTCTTCTCTAGATTAAACCTGCATTGGACCATCATTTCGATTGTCATTTAGTAAACTCAGGTCTTCTGCGTGCAGCGATCACTACAAATGTTGCCTGAGTATTCATCCAGTCATCTGATACGTGTATATAACAAAAGCATGTTCAAGAATCATTCTTCTATTGAGATCAGGTGCATAATTTGGTCTATAATTATCCAGATGATAACAAGATCGAATTAGGTGTTGGGATATTTTAGATCCTCATGCCTGTTTCTGACTTAAAAGTCTTTGCTTCTGCTGCTGTAACCGTAATAGCTAGGCCTCGTGTTTTTATGGGATATATACAGGTTTATCATGGAGATTTTTTCACTAAAACATAAAGTAAAAATCAGTTCGTAATGTAGGCAAGGTTGCGGGTTAATCCTTTAATGCACGAAGTTCAAAACAATAATTTGTCTCCTTACAGTTATACGCTTTTGCATTTTTCTAACAACAAATACGCGCCTATTTACGCTGTGTTAACTTTCAACGGTCATGCCGGTCATTCGAAATGTATTAGAGTCATTACTTGAACAAAGAAGGAAATTTTATCAAAGCTATATTTTAAGAAGAATGTCGTGTACACTGTTCACACACCTATAACTTTGTAATATAATATTATTGATTACATGTCATTACAGTAGACAAATTAAATGAAATTAATTCAAGCCAATCTGAGCAATTTAAAGTAAAATTGTCCATTTTATAAGAACACCACATATAACTTCAATTTTGCCTATAATAAAGGATTTCTTTTTAGTCAATTGTCCGCTGGTTACATACAAGCATTTGTTCGTATCTTGAGATGCTGGTTTAACGCATATTAGCGTGTTAGGGCATATAAAATATTAATGGCATGCAAATGATATTTTTGGATGAGTAAATTAATATTTATTTCTAGGTTTTTTTTTTTTTCAAAACCATTCGTATTTTCAATACAATTGTGAGTAAAGAAAGAAAATTTTTCTAGAATTCGTTGTTTTTATTTAGTTATTTATTTATTTATATTTAATTGCTTTCCAATTCAATTAACACACAGTGAAAACAATGACAGAGTATCTATGAAGAGCAGAAGCCGTTAAATACACACAGAAACATAAGAAGTATTGCCACATTATGCATTATTAATTGGCATGCCTTTAAAGCTGATGGCATTTGTTAAAGCATCCTCTGTGTAGAGGCCGACATCTCTTCCATTTTATTCATTTTTTCTATAAGATTTCTTTAATTTTTCACTTTTCTCATTTATGCCGCTTGATTTTTATTTTCTTTCTTTTTGCTTACTTTTATGTCCACTGCCGAAGGATAAGAAAAATAGGGAGAGAGAGAGAGAGAGAGAGAGAGAGAGAGTCAACAAGTTTTTCCATTTCGTTGGCAACAATCAAAAGTGAACATCAGACACTCTTCCATACTGATTAGCGTTGATCTGCGTGGGCGTAAAATTAAAAGACATTCTGAATTCTGACTTGTGATTGCTAGCTTAAGTTAATCGATCAAGGTAAAAAATGTGCCTGTGTCGCTCGCCGATCATTCTCTGATCTCAAATCTCATGATATTTTTATCAATAGGCAATAATTTATGGTAAATATCGATCGAAAATTGATTGGCTGATTGAAATTTAACCAATTGACACGCCCATAATTCACAAGAAAAAAAAAAAACTTCTAATTTTAACACTGACGCTTCAAATGCTCATATTTTATATACTTGATATTTTGTAAATTGCTTGCTTTTTGCTTAAGTAACGGTCGCTCAAGATTCGCTTAACGTTGAATATAATTTTTTAATCTTTTTTTTTGTTCTCAGTCTTTGTCATCTTTCTTTTACTGGTGATGTCAAATCATTGAATGTTTAAAGCACAGCTTGTTGCAAATACTGTCAGTTTAGCTTTTCTCCATAAAGAGATACCGCTAAGAACGATGGCCTATAAGTTGAAAAACACTTTCATAACTGGTAGTAAAAGGTGAATTTGTTGTTAGCTATTTACTGTTGTTATTGTTTTTTTTTTTTTTCGCGCGTATATTTAAACGAACAGTTCAACAGGTGTAGATGTATTTATATATATATATATATATATATATATATATATATATATATATAT
>NW_023998414.1:18394959-18434962 GCF_014805625.2 Glossina fuscipes | reverse complement strand
TATATATATATATATATATATATATATATATATATATATATATATGTGTGTGTGTGTGATTTAATAAAAAACAAACAAAAAAGCATAATGTAAACATGTTTTATTTTTCACTTAACACAATAAATCTCGTACAATTCAAAATAAAAATAAACTCTTCGCTAAAAAAGTTTATTACATTTGAGTAGCAAGCATCATAAATAGTTATGTGGAAGTGTACATACAATAGCTTTTGCATCAACAATTACTTGCAAAATGCTAAAGCCCCTCTTTATATGCGGTCTTCCATAAGAGCTCTAACTCTAAGTTGATTATGCAATGCCGAGAATTAAGGTTAATGCAATATTTTAAACAATTTTCTATAAATCATGACGAATATTTTCAATCCATCTAACACCAAGTTCTTGCTTAGGCAAGACTCGTCTATATGCTAAGAGTCCTCCTATAAAATATATAGAAAAAAAGGTTTCGCCAGGATACTATTTTTATCTTTTACAGTACTAGATAATTGATTTTCTTCCTGGCGAGCAAAGTTACCGATCGTTACCGATCGTTTAGTTTTTTTTTTTTTTTATCTCAACTTTTGAACTTTTGAGAATTGTAGCAATAGACAAAATAGACGGGCGGTTATAGCTACGTCCATAGGTGCACTAATATATGGAATTGTGAGAGTACATACAGATTGACAGGATTACATTCCATCAATGTTAATGGAAAACTTTGCAGTCAGAGAGTTTTTCGTAATAAAACACAAACTGCTTGCGAAACATTGCGATTGAACTATAAGGACTAAAGGCTTCTTCAAAGACGTTAACTCTTATGTGACTAAGAGAATTTCAAAGTAATCTTTTAAAGCTTCAACGAGCGCGATTATTGAATAAACGCAAGATTAAATGCAAGGTTGTGCTAATTTTGACGAAACAATTGATTTTGTCAAAGGAAGTGAGACGATGTTTATTGCATTTGATAGGTTCTCCTTAGAAACAATTTTCGATGACATCTTCTTAACCATATCTTGGTCTCTTTTGAAAAAGTGAACAAGAATTGTATTGCCGTTATAGAACAATGTCTTGGACAAGAGCTGGGATTACTCTGGTTTCGAATTGCAATATTAAGCTGTAAAGTATCTTAAGTTGCTTGATTAGCTAAGTTGATTCAATCAAAAGTTCCCTATCAATATATTGTTAACTTGAAATAAATATTGGAACACTGTTACCAGATCCATGTGATTTCTGGATAGTACCAATCTTCAAACGTTACTCGTCGAAATTTCATGACACTTGCTTTATTATTTTCGTTCAATGACATTTTCAATTAGATTGATATAAAGCGGATAGACGAAATATCATTCGATATAATTCCATTGGATTTTTTCTTTGAAATTTTGCTCCCTTATTTAAAAAACGAAAATTTATGTGGAAAAGTATTTGCAAATTTATGTTCGAGAATTGAATATCCACTTAAGCTATACGGCAAATAATATATATATTTATAGTTCACGCGAGTGTAATAGACATCCCTGTATTGAAAAGTAATAATAAAGTTGGACTTAAGGATTGCAAATAAGGGTAGGTTACGCGTTCATAAAAGCTTCAATCGATAGGAAATCGGATATAATGAGTCCCAGATGTCGTTATATCTTCAAAATGTGAACTAAACAAATATTGCAAGACATTTTGAGTTTGAAATCAATTCGGTATTTGCTGCGGATGTAATATGTTCTACAAAAGCCGACCTTAATACTACATTCAATAGTGGCCATAGCGAAGTGAGGCATACGTGTTTGAAAAGTTTTCTCCAAAATTTTCACCACATAATACAGTTAACATAAAAAATTTAATGCTAACATATTAAAGAACGTTTCTTCATCATCAGTGTTGACCTTTCAATGTTCTTTCTTTTTAGTTACTTTTTTAGTATTTAGCTCTTTTTTCTTTCACATTTGCGAACTTTGCTGAACTTTAAAACATTCGTAAGCCTTGGCTATAGTACTTTTATTTGTAAATTGTTCATAGCTTAGGTTCTTAACAATCACATTAACTCGCTAGCACTCATCTTAGCAATTCTTGGTCATTTATAATAATGAAAAATTTTAGTGAATCCTCTTACTCTAGAGGCCTCCACCTCTGTCTCTCTTTTCCAACTCTATCTTTCTATATATATATATATGCACTTTTTTCATCTTTATGACCGACAACCTGATGTTTAGTAACTTATTTATCTAACGGCTTATGAGTTTCTACTTATGTTGTGTCTTAATCTTGTGCTTGAGTGATACTTCATATAAGCTTTATGATGATGATGACGATGATGATGATGATGATGATGTTTATCATATTATGACGGGCTTGATATTCACTTTTCTTCCATAAAATTTTCAGTGAATTGACATCGTTAAGTTGAAGAAAAGTCAAACGATATTTCTCTTCTTTAATGCTATTTAATTTTTCTTTTTTTATTTTTAATTTATATATTTTTTCACATTCTAAACATATTTCGTTTATTTGATATCTTTTGTACATCTGTGCTTTGTCTGTAAGCACCAAATACGCTAAGATTCTAAGATTCAAGTTTCAAGCGCCAAGCTCAAAGTACTAAGTACTAAGTGTTTACGTTACTTTTAATTAAACATGTCTTCACATTCCTGTTCATGTCAATTTCAAGTGAAGTTTACAAAAATCTTGATATAGAGTGCGTCTGGAAACCAGACTGAGTCTCCTTTTCAATTCAAACAGTGACTATTTTAAATGCTTTTTAAATATCTAGCCAGCAAGAAAACGAAAGCTAAGGTGTTGCTTAGCAAATAGCAAAGTAAAACTATTTTTTCCTTTTTTTTTTTGTTTTTTTTTTTTTTTGTTTTGCTTTGTTTTTTAATCATTAATCAGGTTTTTGTTCTCTTTTGATTAATGATATGTCCCGGAGTAAGTAGACATTAGCCGGACTTGTTTTGGTTTCAGTTAAAAGGTTATAATAGTTTATAATACAGTAGCGGAGAGTTGGGTAATCACGACATGTTTAATGCCTACCACAAATGGTTTTGTAGTCCTATGGTTTATTTTATTAAATCCCAGCAGGCTGTCAATTACTTGCTGTTGCTAGTTCGCCAACATAAAGGCAAACATTTCAAGTTTCGTTTAAGGTATTGATAGAAATTTTACAATAAAGTTTAGTAGAACTCTTGGCGGAGAATTGCTGAGGGAATGAGTTAAGTAACAAACAAAAACATACTCTTTTTTTTTTTTTCAATTAATTTAATTATTGTACTAGTATTTACTTGTTATACCCCCCATTGAAGATTGAAAATAGATATAGAGTAAATGTGTTCGATATTTTTTTCGTATGAGAGACACCTAGAAATACGAATTAAGAATCTTATAAAGTGTACAGATATTTTCAATCAGCGTTCAATTCGGTGCGGAGACGATTTTGTCTTGCTCTGTATGTGGTTAGAACCCTTAAGGTCAGCAAATTTTAGCACGCAAACGAAAGATGACGTTTCGTTGGTCTATGTACATCACATGTGGGGAGAGTCAAATAATAAATGAAAACTGAAATTTCGAGAATGTATTGACATCCGATATACGTATAATATATATAATATATATAATATTTCCAACAGGAAAAGCAAAAACAAGCGAAAGCATATACGCTTTTCCGTATTTTCCGAACGAGGATGTGTGATCGGTGAACAGTTTTTCATTTTCAAGATAGTTTCTCGATTAGTCCAACAGTCACTACCAATTGAATGGTGATTGCTTTAACGGCTTCACGACGCTTATAAATATATTGCTGCTGTTTTTTGATAAAATTCAAATGCGCTTAAAATATAATTGTTACAAAGCTTAATAATCGTAATATGCACCATCATTATCTCTGATCATTTGCTAATTATCGGGACTAGTCCGCGGTAAAAGCTTGCGGGTTTGGAGGCGAAATAATCATCGAACTATTGTTATATATCTTCAATTTCTGCGAACCGCTGATCTGTGAAACATGACTGCATCGACCCGAATAAACGGTAATCGAAACGAGTCATGTCTTGCGCATATAGCGGGTGCGGTAAAATTTTGCCAGGCTAAGTTGAAAATCATTTTTTTTGTTGCTCTTGCTATAAACGAACCGACGTATGCGCATTTTCATCGTTCTCACGACAACAATTTTTTGATCAAAACTTTTCAAACCGCTTTCTAACAATTTCGTAGCTTGCTATATTCTCATTCCGCAACGATTTCAATACAACGCGTTACATATTAACCGTGTTATGCGAGGGTAATTTATACTGCAAAATATATTAAAAAAAAAAAAAAATGTATCTATTTAAAGCGTAGATTATCTTTATCTGCCCTACCATTGCCATGCCACGATACGCATAGCGTTATCCCTGCATTCCACAACGCGTTATAGTTTTATTATCATTATTTTTCCTATGGTGTTTACAGTATTGGACAAATTGAATTATCTCTTGTTGATTTGCTGTACTTCGGAAGAAGAAGAAGAAGAAGAAAAAGAAGTAAAAGAAGAGAAGGATAAGTTTTAATAATTTATTTTCACGCATTCCGCTTGTGGTGTCAGCTATTTGTGATGGGTTTTATCTTTTGTATCTCAGCGACTATCTCCCTCTCTTTTTTAAAATAAACTCTTTAAAATCTACTGATCATATTAAGTGCCTTTCTTTTTCTTTGGCTGTGACATGATATATATATATATATATATATACATACATATATTTTTTATAATTGAGAAATTAAAGCGATAAATTTACGATGTACTTTTTTAAAAGAAAATTAATATGATATTTTACTATTTTAACTTATTTCTTAGTGAATAAACTTATTTTATGTTTCGAGATGATATGTAATTCTCTGCAAGTGTGTGCACTTTAATAATAACATTTTTACAGATTTTTCTTATTCATTTCTATATACATAAATATATTGCTCTTTCTGTGGTTTTGACTTTTACGCCATTGTTATGCCCTTTGTTGTTGTTTGTCTGTATGTATACGTTTTACTCTAAAAAAACTAACTTTCGTAACAAGAAGAATAACAACAATAAGAACAACAACTTATCATCCTAATCATCACCTTTACCAACAGCATGGTCATAATCATTATTATCATGGAAGCCTATCATCATTATGTGTAGTCTTGCATGAAATAGTTTATGCTTGAGTTCATTGACAATCTTACAGAAAGCATTGTATATATGCACATATACCCGGTGATTAGTTTGTTGTTTTATTTTATTTTATTTATTTATTTATTTATTTATTTTTATTTTTTTTTCATTTTCTCAAAATCATTTTCTTTGGTTTCCTTTACTTCAAATAGCGATAACTTTTCAGTGATACTCAATAGTTTTTCTATATTACGGCAACTCAAACCGCTAGAACATTGCAAGACTTAATTCAGAAGTACAGGGTTTAAAGAGCAATTTAAACAGGTTTCGAGGAGAATGTTTTTTGCTTTTCTTTTAAGATGAATGCGTTCAATTATTGAGGTCATTTCGCAATTCGAATCGTATATCAATCAATGAAATGGCAAGGCTCGTGCCTGAGACGTTCCCTTTACTCTAAACATAGTCAATATTTGACTAGGACTTGTATTTTTCAGTTATTTTACCACAAGCATGTACATACATGTACATTTTCATATATCCTATGAATTTATTGAGCAAGAGGGCCGGCGCTCAATTGATCCTAAGAAGATTGCAATGACTAATGAATAGGGAATAAGCTGACAAATGCAAGGCGTGCATGTAACGGATTTAGGTTAACGCACTTCGTGGCATACCGATTCGAAAGCTCTGCTGATATAAAAAGGTTTTTCTATAAAACGAACTTATTTTGCGTGCATTGAAAATGTTTTACGCAAATTTTGTTTCAATCCTAACCACACCACGAAATTTTTTTGATCATTTTATATTACGTTTCTTAAGTATTACAATATGTACATAAATTTTGTTTGGATATATAAATGAATTTAAAATATAAGCAAAAACACAAACAATTTAATTAATCCCCGTTAATTTCATACGTGAGTGAGAGTCACGTAATGCTATGAGTCCTTGCAAAAACATATGGCACGATTAGCTTCGAAGAATACTTCTATGGGTGTCAACGCAATAGCTATTAAAAATATTTTCTAATTTCAGAATAGAACCAGTTCGTGTGTTATAATCGAGCAAGGCGGACTAAAACATTTTTCATCTGTGCGCTGCAAGAGTTCATTATATAGCGTCATATTAGCGTTGCCATCACCTTCTTTGGTGCGAGTCAAACTGAATTGTCCTCTTTTTGTTTTCTGCTATTCCATGCTACTTAGCACAAGGATATGTCAAGTTTGCATTAATGGACACCAAAACAATTCAGAAGAACTTGATGTAGACCCATTGTCATTTATTGAATCAACCATTTCAAAATCATTTTCTGGAGCCTGTCTGCTTACCTGGCTGTGGGAAGTTTCCCCACGTAACGTATTTTTGTGCTTAATACACGTTTACAGGTCGCCTTTGCCGAAATTTCGTACCCTATCGTATTTTGGTCAAAATCGAAACGGATATGTAAAGTAAGCCATTATTAGGAAAAATCTTTTACTTGTATTATTGATCGATAGAAATCGGTGGTAAAAAGGAGCATTTCAGTGTGCAGTTTGTAAGAGATGAGGCCACATTCTACATCGTTTTCCATATAAACGTTCTTGGAAACTTTAAATGTTTATAAGGCCGCAAGGTCTAATAAGAATTAGAAATGAGCTCTGAAAATTGAGCAATTTTCGATACCTAAATAATTAAACAGCAGCCGTCATACACAGAGTTTTAATGACTACTTCTTTGACTATTTCCTATTTCTGTCACACATTATTTTGAAATGAGAATCCGTTTAAAATTCTATAAAGCAATGATTATTTTATTTAATTATTCGGTCATATAGACAATCCTATCCAAGTGTTTACGGCAAAGACCTCTCAACTTGAGCGGCGACACATTTTGAGCGAACGCATACGAGTTCGGACTCCAACTTCGATAACTACGATTCGATGCACTTAAGGCATCGCTGTGTCTGCTGTTTGTGCTGCCACTGTAGGAAGGAGAATTTCGAATCCTGTTCTCATAATTACCGCAAATAACAAAACTTCCAGAGTCCTTTGTAAGATCAATGATCGCATTTGCCCGTTGTTCGTTTACGTGCGAGCGAATGTTCATAATCAAAGACTTATTGAAATTATTTTTCAGTCCGTTAGGTCGGCAATACGATCTATTTTTTGATATTATAGGAAGAAAATTGTTAGAAAATAACAACCAGTTATTTTGGATTGCAAGGATCTATTTTTCCAAGCTCTTCATAATATAAGGATCCCCCAAGAAACAAGTAAAGCTTCATGTGACAATAAGATATAATTTTGAATATTTTGTAACGAAGATAGAAAAAAAATATTGGTAGGCGAACGTAGATTATTTAAGAGTTAGCTTTGTTCGACTATAATTATACCCTACATCATTTGTCTTACGTAGCTCCATAAAGTTTGTGCTGTTGAATACAACACCCGAGAGGAGTTGACATAGATCGGTTCAAATTCATTTTCTGTATCAATCTAAGCTTGTCCGTTCGGTTGTCGGTTTTGAATTCTTTTGTTCATCTTGCAGCTTGCAATTTTTCGGATAGTTTTTGGTAACATTTTGTATCATATTTTGAACACTTCACATATAAAGTCTTATTTTGAAAAGGCATTATACGTGTATTGAGTGTATTAAGCGTGGCGGTGTAGGGTATGTAATCGTGGGCCGTGTCCCACTACACAATGGTTTTTACTTGTTGTTTTTTAATTGTTTTATTTTTATTTTTTTATTTTTTTTATAATAATGCTTCTCATTAAACACAACCCTCCCTAGCAATCCAAGCACTTATCTTGCTTGAGTGATTCGAATTATAACTTGTAGGCAGCCGAAACTATTTATAACGCTTTTTGAGTTAAGAGTTATTCCAATGGAAATGAACGAAAAAGTGCTTTTAAAGATGTAATTTGCTTCTTTTTTTTTAATTTTATATTTAAATTTTCCTTTCCCTTTAGGATTTTATCAAATAATCGATAATAATCAGTTGCTCATATAATTGACTGCTTACATGTGTTCGTAAGTATATATATATATATATCGATATATATATATACGTTATTTATGCGGGTTTATGTGTGAAACTGGAGTAACCAGATATGTATAGACACACACACACACACACACACCAACACACGCGCACGCGCACACACAAACACTGGCATACAGTTTATTGATTTTATTTATTGATTATTTGCAAATGTGCACTGAAACCACGCATAGACATCAATATAACGAAAATCTACGATTGCTACAGTGGCTATAATTTGAAGTTATTTATGGTTACATACGTACATGCATCGCGTATATAGGTAAGTATATGCACATGCATATGTTTGTGTTACAAACATACAAACCCACTAGAATTTGCAGTTAAAACGTTAACAAGTTAGTGCAAATGTTTTTTGTTACGTTTGCAGTTATTTTTCTTTTCTATAAAAGTTGGTTTTGGTGTTGTTGCTGCAGATATGTACATAGTTTACAGTTTTTTTTATTTATTTTATTTTTTTTAATGGCGTGTGTTCTAAAGAGAAACATGTTCTCGATTTAAGGTAGAAAAGTGTTGCATCGAAGATGCTTAAATATATGTATGGATGTGCGCATGTATGCAAGTATGCATGCGTATGTATGTATGTTCAGTAATATGTTGTTTTTTTCTTTCTTTTATTTATTTTTTTTTTTTTTTCTAAACTCTTAAGAAAAAATTGTTGTAATTATATGAGATATGTGTTGTGTGTGCTTAGACTATGGTCGAGTAGAAAAGATTGTTATAATATTGCGTAATATAAAAAGTATTGAGCCTTGGTCCGCCTATTAAGCTTATGCTGGAACTATATTGAACTAAGCAAAGTTATCAAAAATAATCGGATCAATACTTTTTTTTTTTTTTTTGAGCAACATATTATTTGTACTTAAAGTTGTTTTGTTATTGTGCGCTGTGTCCTGCGTGCACATAATATTGCTATTTTGTAATTGCCAACGTTTTTCTTTTCTCTTCGCTTTTTCTTTTTTTTTTTTTCTTTTGCTTCAATTTTGCTTGAACGTTAAGCGAATACTATTTTCAGAATCCTAATTAAAATCATTTGTCATTTGTGAAGGTAGCACATAGCACCAAGAGGCAATCAAAGGTTGGACTTTTCTATATTATTCTTGATTTTTTGCCAAGTTTTATTTGGTCTTTATTAAAATTTCGCTTTTATATATATATGATATCACTTGTACTTAAAATAGTATATTAAGTTCGTGTGAATGTATGCAATATCTCTCTAGCACCTCTTTATTCAATGATGAAATGTTATAATTTTCGGTATTTTTTCGACGTAGATAGGTGAAGAATTCTATTAGGCGAATTTGATTTAGGATACTTAAGGGGGCATTTTGTTCACCTATAACTTTTTATTTACTATTTTTTAGCTTTGCATAGGTTTGTTGATAAATAGTTTTTTTTTTTTGATTTTTCCCTTTCTCATTTTCAATTGTTCAGAAATATTCAATAAGGAACGTGTAAAATATTTCGAATCAATGTAATTGGGCAGAGTTCAATTTGTGTTGAAAACGATTGCAACGTTTTGTTTGCAACGACGGGATAGAAAGGAGCCGAGCTTGTGAAAAAGTATCTTGTTTAAAAAACCAACGAAAAAGGACTTCATTCATATATATATATATATATATATATATAACATATATAAATTTTTAAACATTCTTCAGGAATTAAGAGAAGTTGTCTTGTAGGCCCGGACTAGTTATTGCCCTGGAAAGTTCCTCAACTTCGGCTTACTTCATTTGCAAGTTCGCACATCAAGTCGAACTCTTGCTGGTTAATGCATAAAAACTTCTTACGGTCTTTTAAGCTTGTGTAAATGTTCTCAAGCATAAATATGCATGATTTGCGCCGAGATGAGTGAACCTTTTTTTTTTTTTTTTATTTCTTTTACTTAACTTATTTATTTGCCCACTATTTATAACTTATTGCTGCTGTTCTACGCGTTTATGATCTTATTGCACGTTGTTGCTAGTAAATAGCATTGTTGTTGTTTGTGCACGTTTCTGTCTTAGGTCTTTTATTTATTAATATCAAGGGACTTTATAAGTGTTATGTTATGGTTGCGCGCTGTATAAATCAAGTCAAGTGTGAAATATCGTTATCAAAGTCAGACAGCGACCGCCCAGTCAGTATAAAATAATAACGATAAGCAAGATATTTATTTTTACATTAAACTGCAAAAGTCGACATAATCCGATCTAAACTTGTCAAGGTCACAAGTACTTAAGAATTAAATACATTGAATACATTTTATACAATAATAATTAAAAAGTCTTTGCAGTAAACACTAAACACCTTAGATATTAAACACTGAAAAAACTTTAAATGTTGTTAATATACTTCACTAAACTAAAACGAAATGCCCGTGACAGGCAACAAGTGTGTTGGTAAACAGACCACTGGATGACCACTTATTTTCATTCATTTTAATTAATTCGTGTTTATTAAATTGAATTTTTCATGATAGTCATGTATTTTCTTTGTTAGCTGATTGTTGTTGTTCTTACTGTTGTTGTTATTGTTGTTATCGTAGTAATTTGTTTTCATTTCAATTAAATGGTTGAGGACACCTGTTCAGTTTATGCAAATTTTTGCTATACATAGCACAAAGTGACGGAGAACACGAGCCACTCGGTGGACATTGAATTAAGCCGGGTCTTGTTATTGTAGTCATTGTTGTCATCAACATTGTCTACTTTATTTTAATTAAGAACGCAAAGAAAAACAAAGGAAAAAATTATATGTGAGAAAATCTTATAAGCTTAAGGGCGAATCTTTGAAAACCACTGCTTATTACACTGCTCTTCTGTTTAGATGACAGACATTTTTGATAACCTATCTTAAAGGTAGCAACGTTCAAAAAAATTTTTACAAATCTTTGACACTAAATATGAACTCTTTTCTAAGCAAACGCATTTAATGAATGCATTAGGCGATTAATTTGATCATACGATCACAAAGTTGTAACCGGACGCTACGGATGTGGTCTGTACGCAACATTCCGTTACCAGCAGACAAATGAGCACAAAAAGTCATGGGTTAGTCGAGGAGAGTCAGCCACATCGACACCCAAGCGAAATATTCATGGCCATAACGTTTTCTTTTCTGCATATCGTGGAATTGGCAAGGTGTAGTGTATTACGCTTGAAACTGTTACTGCACAGGCGTACCGGCGACAATTGAACGTACTGTTGCAAAAACGACAAGCATTAGCGGTTAAAATGCCTAACACATGAACCGACTGAAAACGCTATCTTGGCTATTTATTGCAAGACTCGTCAACAATATAGTGGAATAGGAAGCTCCAAGGCGCCTTCTGAATGCAACTTGTGCACGATGGAAGATATTTTGAGTAATTTAAAATATTCTAGCAATTTTTCTCAATAAATGCCTCTTTCAAGTGAAAAAATGGCCAAAATTTATGCAAGCATCTGTATATATATATATACATACATGCACGGATGTATATGTATGTACATGTACGTGTATACATAACACATATCAGTTAAGAAGTTCGTAGGACTGTTGACAAGCTAATACGAATTTCGAATAGTACCAAGCTTCAATCGCAATATGCCAGCCAAAATCTCTTTACTTTAATCAATAATCGCATCATCTATATGTCATCCTATGAACTTATTGAGTGGCATGTTATACGTAAGTAAATTTTGAAAACGATTAAATGGGTTGTATATGATTGTTTCTTTGCTGCGTTTGTATTAATATTTTTCGTAATATCTTTTGCGTAATTTCTTAACAACGGTCTACAGCCCCCACAAAAGCGTCTGCACACGTTTTTATACCCACCATCGGAGAAGATAAAGACATATGCTGATCATTTTTGTGTACGCTTGATTAAGAGAAGATTAAAACTCAATATGGCCACTTTGGTTACGTGAGTCCACGTCTATCATTCGTTGATTATCTGGATGGAATTGTAGCAAACATGTGTTTTAGCTAAGGTGCTAAAATTTAATTTTGTACGTTGAATTCGGAAAAAGTCTACAACTCCTGAAAAGTTTGGAAGGACAGCGTAGAACAAATTTCAAATTATTGAAGCTGCCATTTACTAAAACTTGATGTAAATACATGCACATATACTGCACGCGTACTGATCGATTCTAACTGAAACGATTAATAGAAAGCTTTACGATTTTAAATAATTCATTTAAAATGGTGGGCGTTCACAATACCCCTTAAGGCCATCTAAGATGCCTTATCGTGTATTTAAAATAATAAAAAAAAGCAAGAATAGCAAAGAAGTTTCTTCCATTCATGAATTATTAAATTTTTACAATGTTCTTAGAATAAAAATAAAACTTAAAACATATAAAAGAGTTTTGGTTTTTTTTTTTTTTCATAACGCAATTAAGTCATAAATTTTTCTTTATTTATGTGATTATAAAGTAACACACTTGCGTAAACAGTTTTTCTTTGCACACACACACACATACAAACATCATTATCTGTTTGAATGGCTTTGTCTAGATATTATATTTATTTGATTAATTGAATTTCCTATATACACATATATTTTTTCTTAGATTCTTTTTTTTGTTTTTTTATTGTAATATTTCGTTGCTGTGTTTAGTGTTTTCTTCTAAACATGCTATACTCCATAAGAAGCTTAAGTAAGTTTGTGAGAGGAAAGAAGAAGCATTTTTTAAGCTAGACAAGCAGGCAGGCGAGTAAACAAATTGAATGCAACGGTTCTGACCATCATCATGAATTTTTTAAAGTGAAAAAAGCAAAGAGAGAAAAAAAATTTTTTTTCTTTTTTTTTTTTGCATTTTCCAATTGTTGGTAATATTTTATTTTAAGGATTTTGTGCATGTTGGTATTGTTGATGTTGTTGGTGTTGTTTTTGCTATTTATACTTGCTGTGTTAGAAGCTTAACATATAAATTAAAGTATTAATGCGCAAACGATTGCGGCTCGTTCGTTTTCTTTAACCGTCCATATTGAAATAGGTCAGTAAGAGCATATTAGAGACTTGACTGATCATTGTGGTCAATATCAAAGTGAAATTCTTTTCTCTCCCATAAATCTAATAAAATATTATACAAAAAGTATTTAGAATCTAGTGAAATAAAATAATCGAGCTTCTTCTTTAAACTAAGTTTTTGTTATGGTAGAATATTTAACGTATAAGGATTGTTTAACTATTTGTGAGCAGAGTGAGTTATACGGCGGGAACAAAAATCGTACGTGAACCTAGCGTGCATACAAGATATATCGTATATATAACGAATTAAGAAGTCAACCGACAAACATGAAAATAGTCAAATTCGTTTATAGACGAAAAGGTAAATAAATAAGTAGGTAAGCAATATTTATTTAAGCGGACTAACAGGTAAATAGATTTTAACACACATCCTAAACATCTTCTTGGTAGTTCAACTAAGAAGTCAAAGCACAACAGAGTGAACATTCAAACATGTAGATGCCACGAAAAAGAAAAAAAAAAAAAAATGGTAAGGAAAAAGAAAAAAACTGACGACTACGCAATCATGTATACAGATCATCAAGTCAAGACATCAAGTGGACAGCAAAATAAGGCGATAAAACAAGAGGTGGCTAAATATACATATAAACCAACAAGCATTCATTTTCCATTAAGGGCGTTGCGCACTGAACTTAGGGTTCGGTGAGCAAAAATTGTCGACCGGCTATTCAGCTTTTTGTGTTTTTTCTGGTTTAGAGAAAAGACTTTCACCAAAAGAAAACTTAAAAGGATGTAAAATACAAAGCCTGACATAAACTAGAATCCATCATTAAATACACTAAACCACTTCGTTAAATACATATAAAAAACTTTTCAAAATTGCGAGTTATACGAGAAGTGGTCGAAGAAGTTGTCCCATTTTCACCAGTGCTCTTCCTTGGATTAAATCATGTCAGTCTATTGAATTTCATCAAAATATCGCAAAAATATACCTGTAGACCTGCAGTTTGCACACAAGAGAAGAAGATAGACAAACGGAGAGACAAACTTAGATTGATTCAGCAAGTGATCAGTACAATAAAAGGTGGGTCGCGAGGCAAATGTTGCTATAAAGTATAAGCATTCTACGTCGTATACTTCTAAGTATGAATGTAGATTAGAGGCCTTATAAACTAACTACATTCCCGACTAATCGGCGTAGAACTCTGAGTGTAAGACTTTTTGTAAATCGCAAGTATACTACACTACTATGGACTACAAGTCCAAAAATGTTTAAAGTGAACATCCACTGTATTCACTTGGAGGGAAATCATGTACGCTTTTGAAAGGATCTGATATAGATACAATGTAAAAGCTCAGATGCGTAGCGGGTTAAATTAAGTTTGTGCTAATGTATACAATACTTGGAAGAACTTAAGATAAACCGATTTCTTAATTCGAATCGATTTAAGTAGTAGTAGTAGTAGTAGTAACAAAACGTTCGGCTACGAGACATCTCGTAGAGTTTCTCTCATTTTCAAATAGCCCTCCATGCCATTTCAACACTTCGTCTTAGGTAATTCAATATAATTACATTTTGGGGAATTTCATGTTTTGTTTAAAGAAAAATCTATGAATATGAGGAACTTCACCCAAATAACATTCTCATAAATGAAATTTTTTCAATTCTGAAAAATATACGTTTCACACTTTTAACAAGTTACGTTCCAATCTCTAGGCTGCATGGAAGGCTCTATGGAATGCCCTATGAAACATTTTAGGAACTAAGTATCATCATCGAGGCGACGAAAGAGCCCTTTTCAAAAACAAAGGAAAAAAGTTTTTGCCTCATCTGGAGTTTGCCTCATTGGTCGCTATCAAATAAAGTGACAAGGAAGTATCGACAGTGTGCAAAGTTCGGTCATATACAGTTCAAGCTCGAAAAGTTCTCATTGCCCGCTACGTTGTTTTTTAGCTAAATTCTTTCGTTTTTTATTTATCTGCTTAGACTTTGGAAAAAAAATTTAAGCAAGTCTTTTAAAAAAAAGGTTTTTTTTATTCCCTAAAGAAGCATATTTGAGGTTAGTTTGCTTAAAATGAACTCATTCCAACTTATTCGAGCAAGAATTTTGTTCGGTACGATGCTTGTTATACAAAAAACTTTATTGGAAATCAATACATTATGATAGCATATCAGTAGGCGGCGAACGCCTATAAATTGAAATCATAGAACATTTATTAGTCATAGATATAATCCTATAAATCCTCATCCTTAGCTCCATCTTATAGTGTATGTTATGAAAATCAAAAGGAAAAAAAGAAAAAGAATAAGAAAAATCTATAATCAGTTTTAAAAATTCATAGCAGAGTGCTCTCATGTATTCGTTCTAAATGACGTTATATGACGATATCACTTGTTAAATTTCTTCCAATTTTTTTATTTTTCAAATACCGAAAATCAATAAATTTTATTTATTGATTAAATTTAAACACATATTCTTGCCATTTTCATTCCTCTCTTTCTTTCTAACTTTTACTTCTTTTCTGCTTAAATCAGAAACACATTTGAGATTATATTACATTTTCTTGTCTGCCGATGTTTTTTTTTCTTTTTTTTCTTTTTTCTTTTTTTTTTTTGTTTATTTCAAACTCAGCTGGTTGCCTTTTAAACTGGGTCAACTAACGGCAACAACAACCAACATACAAAACATCGTATATATTTATAAAAATAGTAAACTTAAACATTATTTCAAGCTTGCACATGTAATATATATAATTGTATATATATGCTTCCATAGTTGCAGACATACGCACACACACAGGCGCAATCATTCGTTTAGCTGGATTTTGCAAATGATATGTTAGTTTTTATAGCCACAATAAAACCAACAACAAAACAGCATTCATTCAACTGTTTGGTTAACGTTGACGATGTTCGCTGTATATGTGCATATAGAATTTCATAAGAAGTTATATACTGTGAAAGCAATTAACATAAAAAACATTTAAAAATCTTTGCAATCATTTAGACGTAAAATAGACACATTTATCCGCGAGGTAAATAATTTTACAATCAGCTTTACCTTGCATTTTTACACTCATCGATGAATGTTGATGGAGTCGGGTCGACATTGCCGTAGCGCATTGGTAGCGCACAGAACTATCAAATACTGTAGACAGAATAGGAATTCTTTTTTTTTTTTGGAACAGTCAACTCAAATGTTTATCATTAGCCAAAGTGATTGATTGCGTCTGCTCAGTGCAATGCCTATGGTCTTTGCAAAAAATTAACTCTGCTTAGCTCGCGTAAATAAATGAAGGAAATTTTCGAGGTTTTTTAATAATTTCACCTATCCTCGAACGAAATGTGTTAAAATTTCATTAAGTTTGGTTGATGGTTGATGGTCGTGATTCATCAATACTAGCGACGTCTCTATATCGTCGTACAAACTAATTGAGCAAAGGGTTATATGTGACAATTTATTTTGAGCTGACATTGACATTCAATTAATTCCTTCCAGGTCTTAACAAACTTTTGTTTACACCATACGCACGGCTTGTGACACAAAAGTAGTTAGACAGATAGTCCGACTTTTTATTATACCGATTGATTCAGAATAACTTTAACAGATTTGTTCATATGAAAGTTGCTCACGCGTTTTTCTATTCAATCTATCGGTTGAAAATTTCGATTTATTCTCACGAAATTTGTTTACCTTACCGGATTTTGGTCTGTCAATGAAAATGGATTGAGTTGTTCTCCTAACAAATCTTATCCGGGGGCTTGAATGGATGCGGGATATTTTGATGGGATGGGACGACCATCTTGTGAAACGTCCCATACGTCCCTTCGTTGTCTATGTCAAATTCATTTATTCTAATTTATAATATTTGATATTGAAAGTCGATTCAGTCGATTTTCGAACACACCTTCGATATAGGGATTCTCGTGAAAAGATACTCGTTACATGACAATCAAGAATAACTTTTTATGATGAATATAGGCAAAGTATTCCATTAAGTGAATTGGTGCAGGGTATTTAAAGATAGACCTTGCTCGGCTATAAAAGAATTTATTCGGTTAAAAGAAATTTTTAAATTACAATACACTAGAAGTGAAAATTGCTAATCGTAAACGAGTGTTAAGTGTTTTTGTCCATTGACAGATAGTAGATGTGTACACAATTGTAGATTTCTTTCTTTCAGGAATGGGGTACATTAAGTCATAAGGACCGATTGAATTGGCTTATTGTCAAAAGTAAGATTCAAAATGTGACGATTTGATTGATTTCTTTTTGGTTCGCTTATAGTAAATGAACAAGCACCGAGAAAGGGAATAATCTCATAAAAGACAGAGAGTCTCAACATTTATCGTTTACTAAAAGAGAAATCCTTGCAAGTGTTTAGGAGCAAGTATTTTTAAAATATTTTTTTAAAAGCATTTGTTTTCTAATAACAATTTCAGAGAATTAATTAAATTGGAAATGATTTAAGTGAAAATTTGAGCAGAGTAAACCAATGATTCTTTCCAATATGCAGTTCGTTCCCGAAGGGAAAGTTCATTAGACGAAAGCCGTTAATGGTGGGAGCATTATTTTAAAATTTCGCTTTAGGTTATTTAAAAGAAGAAATGAACGAGCAAATCTTTATAAATAAATCATTATAACTGCTTTGCATATCTTCATAGCCTTAGAGATGTTTGTTCTTTTCTTTTTCGAATTTAACCTACTTTACGTTAATTATTCTTAAGAGCTTAAGAAATTTCTTATGTCACATGATTGACTAAGAAATTTGTTTTTATTTTCCTTTTCTTCATTTTTTCATTTTCTCATACATAAATCATTTTAATGATGTTTAGAAGAGCTGTTGTCGCTGTGCTGCTTGTATTAATAATTAACCTACAAGGGATGTAATTTGTTGTATTTTGATTGAGGCTAAAAATAAATCATAATTTTTTTTTCTCTTCTTTTCAACAAAAAAGAAACAAAAAAAAAACACTCATTTGCTTTGCAATAGAATGTTTGCAATAATTGGAGGACACTCCTATATATTAAAAATAAATAAAAGAAAAGAAAGAAAAGAAAGAAAAAAAAATACAAGTAATTTTACATGTGAGCAGACTTTCTAATTAGCCCGAGATAGTAAATCGCACACATAATATTATATATTGTGTTGTAATATACGTGGGCGGAAGGGGCGGTGCACTGTATAGAAAAATCCTATAAAGTTGGTGTTAATGTCTGTAATGAGTTCATATATGACTAAAATTAATGCAAATGGCATAGTCAAACGTGAACTTGTTTAAAGGACGGAAAAAAAATTCAAGACCAAGCAAGAAAATTATAATCGGCTGTGGCCGAATCTTTTATACGTACCAGCTCTCTTTTAAAAGGAAAAAAAAAAAAAAAAAACCAAAAAATAGAAAAAAGAATATGAAATTTTGGAATTCCCTTATATGGGGTGACCAAGTTTTCCAATCTTCAGCAGAGACTTGCCTCATAGAATGTAAATGGGAATTTTTATCGTTATATCTGTTAGAGTTTATAAGCAATGAGCAAGAGCTCCATACTTGTTTGGCTTTTGAGAACAAAGCTACATTACATACTAAAGGCTTGTCCTTTAACCCAAATTGGCCCATTTTTAATACCAACTTGGCCAGAATATTAAAATTGTCAATATATATGCCAACTTGATTTTTGCGATCAGGAAAATATTTATAGCAGTTATTAGTCAAAGCTACAGACAGACAGACAGACATGCTTACATCAGTTCAAAATTTGCTAACGATCAAGAATATATGTTTTTTATCCGTCTTTATTCGTCCTTAAAGCTTCCTTCTCGTTATTGCAAACGTTTTGATGAAATTAATATACTCGTTAAGCGGTTGGTATAAGAGCAAACATGTTATGTTATATTGGGAAATATTAGATAAAAGGATGCCTAAGTAAGTACAGTGATTTTAAAGGAAATTGAAAGAAAATCTCGTACTTTGCCGAGAATGTAGAGATTGCTATATAGATGATAAAAGCTTTACTTGACACAAACGTAGCTATTTAAATGCTTAACCTGTTCATTGAATTTCATTTTTACAGATAGTTTTGAGCACGAAATCCTTTTTCGAATATTCTTCTGTGGCATCAATAAAAGATGAGTGAGTTACCCGCTATCAAGTCAGGCGCTTATGATTTTTAATCGTTAATATATTAGTATACCCTCCGCCTAATATAATTCCTATGTGAAAACGAATTTGTAATCGTAGTGATATAACGTTCAAAAACTGTTTTCCCAACTTCGTTCATTGAAAAGTTTCGCAATGAGACAAAAAATCAGCATTAACTTTAAATTTTATCAACTTTATCGTAGTTAATTTACTAATCAAATGCATTGCCATTGACGATATTTCGAAAGGAGGAAGTTGAACTGATGAGAAGCCATTCTTGAAATAAAAACGAATTCTCCGCGGTGTGCACTGACACTGATCATATCAGTCAATTAAGTATTGTAATTTTATTTTATTTATTTATTTATTTATTTATTTATTTTTTTTTTTTTGAGAACAAACGCGGCCGCCGATCAACTATCTAATGATTTGTTCAGATAATTAGTAAAAAATAAATAAATAAAATAACGATAAACAATAAATAAATAAAAATGAAAGACTTACATCTGATGCCTGTTGATGATTCTGGATCGAGAATTCTGAAGGTTCAGTACAATTTGCGTTTGGTGTTCGCGGTAGTTCTGAAAAGAGAGTGAAAATAATTTGGTTTTTTTTTTTGGTTTTCCTTGAAATATTTAATGATAAAATTATTTAAGGTTTTTATAGATTAATAAAATGGAAATTTAGTTTTCACTTTCAGTTTTTCCCGCATGAAGAACATCAGAAAAGGGGAAAAACAAAAAATTCATTATCTTTTTCTAGTAGCTAATGCAGGTGTAACGACTGTGAAACTTTCCTTTCTTGCTTTAATGCCCTACACCGCTTGCGGTACAATGGTATATTAAGTTTATGCGGATGTATGCAACACCCGGAAAGAGTCGAGATAGATTCACTGATTATTATAATACCGATCGATTCATTTTTGATTTAAGCTTGTCTGCTCATCCGTCCGTCTGGCTTGCTTGTGTTTAATCTAGAGGCCGCAGTTTTTGTATATATTTTGATGCAATTTTGTGCACAGATGTGTTTTGATTCAACGATCACTTTGTCGACCACGTGCCATGTAGCACATTATTTTCGAAACTGGCTATGTTAGTAGCTGTAAGATGATATAGGGTATTTAATGACGGGCCGTATCCCACTATACTGGTTTTACTTGTTGTTTATTTATATGTAAGTTTTTTGTATATATGAGATGTTGATAATATTGCCACTTTGTATGTGTTGCTAATGAATAATGAAAACTTACTATTCTGCACAGTTCAACGCACACACTCTAACGCATAGTTAGTAATTCGTTTAGAAATACAGTTGAAACGGAAATTGTATTACAATCGAGGAAAAAGAAAGTAGAACAGCCCAACAACAACTTTATATATCAAGAGTTGTGAGGTTTATGTTAACCTTTTTCTCTTTGTTTCTTTTGATTTTAAACACGAAATTTAATAACACTAACAATAGCCTCTAAATATAACTGAAATTAGCTTAAGGATGTTAATTATGTTAATTTATTTTTTAATATTTCTTTCTAGGTTACATTAATAAGACCAGAGTTGAGAAGACAAGACTTGAAATTACCTGAACAGAAGATTAGTAAATAAATAAATAGAAAAGATAGAAACCCAATTGGAATGAAATATATGCTGAGCAATTTGGCAGAGTAAGTTCATGCGTCCTCTCCAATACAATATTTTCATGGATTTCTATGGCAAATGATAAGAAGTGGCAAACGCTTACCTATTTATATACTAAGCCAGTTTTCGCCGATTGAAGTCCACGCGCGGCTTATCATAATTGGTTGGTTGGCTAAAATGGATGCTCAGCCGGTAAGGACATAACACTTAACACGATTGGACACGCGTACTCTAGACTACGGCCACCAATTCCCTATCTCTTTTTCAACCTCTTGGCCATATTAAAAAATAAAAATCAAATAAAAGAGGTAAGAAAATTATATTCGATCGTGACCGAATCTTTTATATCCATTACCGCTATCCTAACGGTGGGGTTTCTGATGCTGACACTGCTGACACTCCTGATCCACTTCGTCATGATGAGTATAAAAACAGAAAAAATGGATGACAAGAGCCATTTGGAAAGCTTTACGTCAAGACAAAAAGGCGAAACAAAGTCTTCCTCAAATTTATTGTCATATCTTTTTTTTTTTTTGCTTTTCAAAGCACTTCTTATAATAGAAAATCGAAAAGATAAGTAATAGTAAAAAATAATCAAAGAGTTGAGTAAAAAAATTTTGTCAGAAATAGTGCTTGGGTATATGAAGTTTCGGTAAGAGATTCATCTTATGCGTTGCATAAGTTTAAAACAATCCTTTGCCAAAGGGAGAAAAGCAATGAGAGTCAACTCAATTCTTAATTGTAGAAAAAAAAAAAGACAAAGAGGCTGTAAGGGATAAGGGGAAAAGGAAAAACTTCTTAACATCAAGAGTAATTAAATAACTAAGGAAATGACTAGAAAAGTAAGTTAGCAGAAATTCTATTGTGTCAATTAGCATAACATTCTTGCGTATCTTGTACGATGTGACGGTTTAGCGTATAACAATTGCCCGTTCTTAGCTTTTCTTATTAAGTCTTTAGCGAGTTCGGGCCCCCCAAAGTCATGGTCAACATGCCAGTTCAACTTATCCTATTTAGTTAAAATGTATTTGACATCTTTTAGCAAATAAATCTAAAGACCTTTTTTTTTTTCTTTTTTTTTTGATAATAAATGCTCGCCGTCCTTTGAGTACAACATTTTAAATCCACTTAAACCATCATTTACCATCTTTTTGTTTTCTTTCATTTCTTATTTGTATTTATTTTCTAAACATCATGCTTAGCCAATTGCTTTAGCTTTTCTGCGCATTTTCATCGTTAATGCTAATGAAGGGGTAGTAATAGTAAAAAAAGGAAGGCTTTAAGTATTCTTAACAATCACTATTGACTTTGAATATAGCACATATTATCTCTCTTTTATATATATATATATATATATATGTACATATTGTTGTATGTGCGTTTTTGTACCTGTCGTCAACAGCAGAAAAAAAAAAATATTGTTATTTACTTTTGTATCGTAAAAGAATTTTATGCTTTATCGTGCACATGATGCTCTCGCTCAGGCATATCGTCGTTTACTTTTGCTGACTTATTGGATTTTGAATTTCAAATTAAACATACGTATTTTTTTGTTTAAGTTATGCAAAAAGAAATGAAAAATAAACATAAGTGTATATATGTGTATTTGAGAGATCTTGTTTGCCAACCATGTAATTTAAAAAGTATAAGAAAAAATAAAATAGAAATAAATAAACAACGAACAAAACGAAACTAACTGACGACTTTAACTGCCAATACTTAATAGTTTATAATCATTGCTTTTTTTGAATTATTAAATGGCTTAGCATAAAGAACTAAAACAAAAACAAGATGTGAGAAATTTTGTTAAGAAAAACAGAAAATCTTTATATCCCCTTCGAAGAAAATCCTAATTAGTCGGCATTTCAAGAAGATATATGACAAACAAGCTTTAGTCCGACTTTATTTAATCATGAGTATCCCGATGAGACGATCCCTTGTACAAAAAAATCTTAACTATCATCCCTAATCTGTACCTGATCGCCGAAAGATAAAAAAAAGCTTCATTTCTAGTCAGTTCGTAGCTTCTAAAGAAATTCCGTAATTATCTCATCGCGTTTCTGTTCCATGTCTAGGATCGATTAGGTTTACAATTTCTGTTGTTTTTTTTTTTTTTTAGTTCCAATTATTCCAATTTGCAGTAAAGTAAAGAAAATTTTGGAATAACAATATAAAATAATCGAATGAGTCGAATAATAAACTGATTATATGCACATATGTGCATAGATATTTGAATCTTCATTAATAAAGGATTCTGAGCATATCGGTTTTTCTAACCTTGAAAGTTTGCTTCTTTCTTAAGGCTATTTAAAGTTTTGCGATCAATTGGCCTTTCTCTCGAACGAAGGTATGTGTGCTTCTAAAATTAATCTAGGGAAATAAGTGTGAGACGTAACGGCTCAGTTTTGATTTTTATTTTAGCTTTTGTGGCAGAGGCGTGTCTTGAACGTCTTAATAACGAAGAGAATATATCATTAACTCTTGTTTCATGAGTTAAATAAAGATGAGAGAGCGGCAAACGTCATGTTATGTCTTGTTATGTTTTTTTGCATATTCCGTCGAATTCCGACTGAATTACTTCACGGTTCCGCGAGATTGCAGCAATTTATAATACAATATATCCCAGAGATCCATATTCAACTACGATACTATTTTGCTTTTGAGTTCCGGATATTGTGTTGAATCCATTTTTCTTCTGCATCTCTTCCAGTTATATGCCGTTTATAAAGTTTAATATGGGAATCGCAAGTCATTGAGTTTGAAGTACGAATATTGATGAGTATTGGCGATTATTCGCTAATAATAAGTAAAATTCGCTTTAGGGCACAACACGAATACGTGTAGTATTTGTAATTTGCGTTTTGCACTCGAACTACAAATTTGTGCTAACTATTTAACGGCAAACTATAACAAAGTATAACCTAAGAGTCCGTTGCGATCACAGAATAGGGAGTAGTTAGATGTTAGATGAATGCCATGTAATATTTTCGAAGTTTTCATCAAAATGCTTTTATTTGCAACTTTTTTAATTCAACTTTTTAAAAGTAATTTTGTTTGTTTTGCTTTTCACTCTCTTAAATTAAAAAAAAAAACTATATTTTTTCATACGGTTAATATAATATATTGTGCGCTTGTGTGTTTGTTCCTTTTGTGCATGTTATTCTAGTGATAGGTTTAAGGCTTCCGTTTATATCTTGTCTTAAGCTAAACCGACCTGCCTTGTAGTTCATACATATTGCATGATTTGTTTATCTCTCTTTTTTTTTTCGTTTTTTTGCGTAGATGATATTCTAGACATGTTGCCACCTTAAATTAATGAGTATAGTCTCCAACTAGGCAGAAGCTTAGAACTCTGTCCCTACGAATAGCTGGCGACTGAGTGTGCACAGAATACGTGGCGATATATTAACACATTTAAACTAAAGTGGACAGTCGAACACAAAGAGAACTTATGGGATGTATGTTTACATTAAAGTTTTCATATATATAAAGTTTATATATATATATATATATATATTTTTTTTTTTTTTTCTCATTTTTTTTCTTACGTATGTGGAAGAAGTCACGTTTCATTTCTTGATTTATTCGTGATATTACCGCAGAGATAATCGTTAGGTACGTGGAGACGTAAAAGTAAGACAAAGTATTCCGATTAAGGATTTATAGTTAGAAACAAACAAGTTGACATTATTGGAACAATTTGTAGGTAAGGGAAGTAGATGACTAAGAAATGTTTACAATTACCAATAAAGCATATGTGCGGAGGACTTCAAAAGGACTTTTCAAAGTTTTGCTAACCGCCTGTGCAACACTTGTCCACAAACACTTTTCAAAGATCTCATACATTTTCTTCACAAGCTTACCCCCAATAATTGGACTTGATATTGATATTGTCCGCAACATGCGAATAGTATAAGGCATTTAAATGAAGCCGCTTCGGACATTTGTCCAACTTTGATCGGCCATTAAAGTGGTAAAATAGCGGTAAACAAAAAAGAAATTGAAACAATAATGTCTATAGAGTTTAGTGAGGATAGCGGTCAAGAAGGCCTGACTTCACGGTAACCGATGTTGTACGGAACAAGTGTTGGGCCATTTATTGCCTCCCCTGATTGCGTTATTCATCTAGGATTAATTAAAGCTTGGTCCAGAAGCGCGACTTACCTAAAACCTCTAGTTTTTCTTTTCGTGAACCGCCCGGCTTGTGTCGCTGCCGTGAACTTAGAGAAAGCTTAATTACTTGAAAACGCTTTAAAAATTCATTCCCAAATATCAGATCGGCCCATCATAGCATAGATTTTTCATAATACCGACACAACGAAGGGCTTTCATGCTTTTCAATAAATACATCCATGACTTCTTTAGTTCGCAAACGTCTATGATAAGAAGTCTGTAGCGGAAACAGTAAACCTTCTCGGATTAATCTGTTTAATTTTTTATGGACCTAGCATAGTGGGGAATTAAAAGCAGTGGTGTTGGATAATAGTCTTCTCATTTTATTTATACAGTATTAATCCATATGTTGTTGAGGATGTAATGGAAATAATTGCTTAAAAAGACCGTTTGTCAAATGTTGCATTTTAAATGTGTTGAGAATGGTATTCGATAACAACGGAAACATCGATAAAATTAAAAAGCAATAATTCCTTAATTTTTTCTCTAGATTTGAAAGAAAAATTCTAGAATACTCGCAAGAATATCACTTTGGTTATTCGGGAACCTCTGAATTCACATTGTAAATTTATTTACAAAATATGTAGGCAATAAATAAATATTTTGGAATGTTTTGAAAATTAGATTCGGCCTAGAGAATACTACAGCAATGCTCTTTTCCCGAAGGAGTTCGAATTCGGCTTAAAAACGGCGACAAAACTCAATCGTTGGAGACCTGTTGAAGGAGTTAGTTCTGATTAAATTCATTCAAAGTGATGATTATTGTTGAAGTTATGAGCAAACCGCTTAATAGAGCACACGATGAAGTTATTAAAAGGAACTGAGACTTGAAAACACAGCAGACAAATGGACTGTCTATGATATATTCAGGATTTCTTTTGGGAGGTAAATTAAAGAAAAAAAAGTCTTTTTCTAAGTATTATGAGAGCTTGTAAAAAGAACGTTTATCTTAAATGTTGCGTATCTCATTTGGAGTCATCGAGTGAACATAATTTTCGTTGCACGTGACTTTATATGCAGATAGAAAAAAAGCGGAATGCGAGTCGTATCGTTCAAGTCCAATGTGAAAATTATTATGAAGAAGTAACTCAAAGCGATCTCGGGTAGTGTCTACAAAAGAATGCCGATGCATCAGAATGGACTATGGTGTAATTCTCTTCCGCTCAGTCGACTCTATTTTACAGGAAGCTATGTAAACTCATGTCTCATTTTTGACACAAGATATCTTAAATTTATGGGGATATATGCAATACCAAGACGGGCGTGAGATAGATTCACCTTTTAAAAACCCGATCGATTTAGGATCACTTTCTGAATCTTATTGTCCGTCTGTCTGCGTTGCATTTTTGTGTTCAACCTACAGGTCGGATTTTTTGAGATATTTTGGTGAAATTTGGTCCACCAACCTATTTTCGCCGTGTAGGAATAGCGATCTAAAATATTTATTACGAACATTTAAGAAATTCATATTGAAGTACATGCAGGCATTTGTAAAAACGAATATAAGTCTATATGGCTGAGGTTTGCTCTGGGCTTTTATATAGCAATCTAAGGCGAATGAAATAAGGCTTTTTCTTCCTTTGGCAGAAAAAACTCTTAAGAGTTCTAAACTTTTTCTTTTCCAAATATATGATAAAAAAGAGTAAATATTTTTCCTTTTTTTTTAGTTTAGAGATTTTCCTTTTTTTTATATACTTAAGAAAAAAAATTCATACATGTATATATATATATATATATATATAAATATTTTTATAATGCAAATTTATGCATTTATAGCAATTTTCCATTTTAAGACCTCGCTTGCTGTCCCAAGTACTGCATTGCATTGGTTTTGTATTAAAGTGAAATTGCAGCCTGAGAGTTTAAAGTAGATTTTCTTTGGTGTGTGTTTTTTTTTTGCCTAACTATTGTGGTTGTTGCTGTTGTCATGCTTGCAACTAAACTACCATCATTATTTACAATATAAGTAAAATCGAGAGAGAATGAAAAAAGAAAAAAAAAAAAGAAAAAGAAAATAAAAAAGAAATAAAAAACAAAGCTCTAGCAATCAGTTTAGAATAAGTACGGGTGTGTGTGCGTGAGTGTGTATACACATATAAACAATATAGGCGAGTATAACAATGAAGAAGTTGGCACCAGGTTGGCACATCTTTCTGGTCTGCAGCATATAAAGACGCATACAAACATACAAATACAAAAATTATAAAGCAACAATGCAAAGCAAAACAAAAAAACAAAAAAAAAAAAAGGAAAAAGCAGCAGAAAATAAAGGGCAAGACCTTCTCTGCTGTTATTATTATTGTTGTTGTTGTTATTATTATTATTGCTTTTATTGTTGTTATTTTAGTTAGTGTTTAGTAGTTACTGCTAGTGATGTTCGTAGAGTGTTGTTAGAGTTTTGATAGTATACTAAGGCTATTTTGTTACTCAAACAGTCATTTGAGACCCAAAAGAAAAATTTTAAAAAGCAACAAAAACAACAAATCTTAGGAAAACTAAGGAAAATTTTTAACATGCAACAACAAAAGTTTGTAGACAACAACAATATAAACTATGTATCTCGCCAACAATGCAATGCAATGGCAAACCATTGAATTGCTAGACTTAGAAAAATAAGAGTGAAGAAGAAGAAGAGCAAAAAAAATAAATTAAAAAAAAATTTTTTTTTTTTCAATACTTAAATCAGCAACGGTTTAAACTACAACCGCCTTTTTTGCATTTGTTGTACAGCGGAAAAATCACTGCTTGGTTTTCTTTCATATTTTTTCCTTATTTTTGTCTATTTGTTTGTTTTATTTATTTATTTTTTTCGCTTTGGTTTTGTCAGAACAATAAACTTGAAAAAAATGTTCTAATGTTCAAAAAATATGTTTATGGCACCAAAGTGACACTTGAATTTGTGTCGCGTGCAACTAACATTAACTATAAGCCAGTCGGACGGAACAACAGCAGCAGCAGAAACATTGGCATCAGCATCGGCATCAGCGTTAGTGTCAGCAAGAGCGAAATTGAACAATGCGCAGAATAAAGGATTCTTTTTGCAATTTTCGTTTCTTCTTTCTTTTTTACATATATTTTAACATTTTGACAATTAATTTGTTGAGCCTTGTATGGTCAAGTTTTTTGCTTAAATCTTTTGTCTTATACAGAAATAACGCTTAACACACATTAAGGCAGTGGAAGCCATAAAATTGTTTAAAATTACATATGACATCACGGTCTTGAGCCTAACCAAATACAATTCCAGAAATTCAGCAAAGATCGATCAAGAACCTTTGAAAGTCCCATCCGAACACAATCACTTAAGGGGGTTTTCCTTCGGGGAAGAAAAACGCTTGTGCACGTACGCATTTCTTAGATATATTCCGAATTCCTTTTTGTCTTTGTATGTGTAAACAGCGATGCAGTCAAGCATGGTGGTGATCAATAGGGATTATACGAAGAGGAAGGAGAAAACGTTTCGTTTCTTTCCGTGTGAAAAGGACTTAATAGGGGTCTGGCAATAAGTATTTCAATTCTTGGAGATGTTCACATTGTTTAGTCGAAGCTTTGGTTAGAATGTTACTCACTTTTCGGCAACCGATCGCATTTCCAGTAATGAGATAAGTGGAATGAAAAATATCTTTATCATAGACCCGCCGGGCCCTAGTGTATTTAATGAAATGAATCAACAAAAAGCAAAGCCTCTTTACCTAATAAAGTTTTCTCATTTTCACCTACGAATATGTGAATTCAAAACTTTTGCTTATCACATTCTTCTGAAATTTCTAATTTTTAAATAAAGTTCCGCCTGCTTCTTTGTTCCTTTGAATCATGTACTCTGATATTTAAAACATTGAAGCTATTCAACGAGGAAAGTGTGAGCTCGATTTCAATTATTCATCGTAAGCAATAAACTGCAAAGAAACAAAGAAAATTTCGCGGATAACGATAGAAAGAAGAAAGAAAGGCTTGAATTTATCTATGCTGTAAGCATCTTTTTACTTCCATTGGGCGATAAACGCATATAAACTTCATTCGTGTAAAAGTGAGTTTTTTTTTCTTTTTTAATACGTCTAACATTCACATGTACAATAAAAATAGACTGTAGTGCTTGCATCCATACATTGTGTTTGAGTCAGAGTATAATTTAGTATAAGAAGCCACCATAAGCTGAATAGAGAGAAAGTAAAGTTGAAGTAAGCGATAAATCCACTTGCAATTTAGAATACACGTATATAGCTCATGAGACCTATGAGGCCCACACGTACGCGGTTACACACGTAATAATATAATAAATGAAATTTAACCTAGTGGTTAGTCTGCAATAAATCTAAATAAAATTTTCTTGAATTTTTTTTTCATTTTATATTTTCTTGAACCTGCGTCCATCTCCTATGATGATGATTCTCTGACGTTTTCTTTGTTGTACACCATTTTATTTTTATTTATTTATTTATTTATTTTTTTTTTCTTTTCATTTTTTTTTTTTTTTTTAAACTATTACGATCAACTGTAAAAGATAACCACATAACTAGAGCTTTGCTTGCTGGCATAAAGAATATATAATAATATCTGCCTTATCCAGCATAGGTGAAAATAAAATTTATTTAAATCATCATTCTCTACGTATGTGTATGCGCGTGTGCTCATCTTCACTTGATCTCTAATATCAAAAGCGTAAATAGACTGACTATGCTACGATGTGATCAAATGCCAGGCATTGGCTTTTGCGCTCAACAGCTACAACAAACATCGCCAGCATTTGTAATATTTTGCACTTTATGCATACATTCCGCTTTGATCATACTCTGAAGTGGTTCAACGAACTGCAAATATCGTATATGAATGTTTGTAACACAAATGCTGATCTTTTCTTTTTATTTCCATTTTGTTTTAATATTTTACTTACCATCATCATGTATTCATTCTAACACTAACACTGATGCTTGCATACTATAGCATTATACGAGTTATGTTTTACACAGATGATGTGTAACTAAATACATTATATATATTTATATATAGTATATGGCTCGATTAGATCCATTTTAAATAATCGCATTTCATAAATTTACAATAGCCTTACCCAGCAACTCAAATTTAAATATTTGACGACTGAAGCTTGATCTGAACATTGCAATTAATGCGAGATGTGTTTTTGCGGTAATATTTTTTTTTTTTTTTTTGAGAGCGGATTGAAAGAACGTAATTGGCTAATAGTAGACGTGGCGATTATTAGGCGTATATTTAAATATGAGAAAACACATTTTTGCTTGAAAAGTGTGAAAAAGCGATAAGACCAAGCGATTCTTGCGAGCCATCCTTATCTTAAGGGTGACTCCGTGTTATGACGTTTTTTAATGCAAATTTGAGTCTACAAAATGAAGAAAAAAAAAAAAAAACATTTAATCTTACTGCATATAGTGCAGTAAGTAGAGAATATTAGAAATATTGATCTGAGGTGCGAGGACTGAAAAAGTTCAACTTTTGATCCAAAGAAAAAAAAAAAATTAATAAAAAGTAGTAGAAATAAATCAATTTATCGAAAATGTCTGACACCGACCGTAACAAAATGTGCAAGCTATTGCTTACAATAGACAATAAAGCTTGTGACGTAATGAATGAAACGCATGATTATAAATCGAAATCTAACGAATCTACAATTACACGTTTGACTTATCATGCGGTTGGTAAGGACATATAATTCTTATTAAGATTTGTGTAACAGGAGTCATAATTTAAAAGCGTATTTATCCAAGTTTTTCAAAATTTTGATGCTACAATAGCCTCCGATACACTCTTTGAGTCACGATATGCATTGCACAACGTAAAGGAATCACTTTGACAACAAAATTTACCATATATATTAAAGATGGTTTGCCTATGCTCTCAAACTTTAAAAGACTTGTCATCTTAAAAATATGGGAATATTTTTACGTATAATTTAAAAACTATAGATATTGGTATAAATATATAGTAATTATCAGGGCATGGATTGTATCGATTAATTCATTGTCATGCCCTCTATTGGCGAAATGCTTTAAGTTTATATACTTTTACGCGAGCTAACGAACGAGCGAATATGACAAGCAAACGTTATCATTTTCACATGAGATATTCTTCCATGAAATGCTTATACCAGAGCTTAGAGTTATATTTATTAATTTCATTAATAGGTGTCTATCAGAAGGTATTGAAATAGGCATTTTTTTTTTTTTTTGTTAATAGATTTTTTTTTTTTTTTAAATTCTTTTATAAAAAATTCCAAACAAATGCTTCCTATTTTTTATTAGATTTATGCCTGGCTGCTTGCTTACCTTCGCATAACTGCGGCGATTAAAATGACAATTTTCTTTATTCGTTGTCATTGTGAAAAATGACAATTGCAATAAATTTCTATTTGATTTCTATAAACATAGAAATATGTCAACGTTTCATCATCATGTGCTAAAGGAAAGAGAATGAAGAAAAAGTTAAGAAAAGAAACAAAAAAAAAAAAAAAAAATTTACAGAAAATCTAGTGCCTGGCATTCAAACCACAGAAAGACAAGCGATGTTGTTTACCGCTTAGAACAGAAGTTTGGAAAGAAAGGCTTGTCGATGTTTTTTTTTTTTTTTTTTTGTGCATTTTTTTGCTTTTTTGTATCTGGCAACAGGAAAAAATTGCATAATATGGCATTTAGCCGAAGAACAGAAGCAAACAATTGATAGCGACGTGCATGTATGCGTGCATTATAAATACACTTACACACACCGTTTACATTTCCTTGCAATGTCATTTATTTAAATGATGTACATAGTCGTACATACATATATATGCAACAAAAATATATATATACAAACTTAAGCTTTAATATGGATTTGTGTTGTTTTACGTTGCGAGCTCACTCTGCACTCTGTTCGCTGCTATACGTTTTAGTTTGGTTTGGTTTGGTTGTTTGATTGGTTTATTTGATTGTTTTTCTTTACTTTTTTGATATTACGGAAGCTTCATAATATGTAAAATGACACATGTACAAGTTTACCGTATACTTGTACATACGTACCGATGGATGGATGGATGATTGGATGAATGAATGGTTGCTTTTATATTGTAAATACATATGTGGGCATATATTTATGTATGTATGTATGTATGTATGCATATATGTATGTACATACGTACTTATGCATTTATGTATCTATGTATCCTATATATCGTATAACGTGTGCATAATGAAAGGTAGTTATTTAGCATAAGAAATTGTTGGCATATTGTTGGTTAACATATTTGCGAGTTGTGAGAAAATCAAACATACACACAGAACTTACATACATATATATATATATTCGCGTAGAGAGTGAATATGTGTTCTAAAAAGTCTTGATTGACAGAATGTTAATTAAAAAGGAGGTAAGAAAGAAAAGAAAATCATAGAAAGAAATAATTACCGTTGCTTACAAATGCGAACACATCTAGAATATTACTATGAAAATCAATTTAATATGTATACATGTCCGTCCCGTATATGCTTACTTAGCAATTGGGCGTTTCTTTTCAATTTTTTTGTTTTTTTTGTTTTTTTCTTTCGCTTAGAATAGAAAAAATATTAATTAGTTTTTAATAAAAAAAAAACTTATTCTATATATATATATATATATATATGTCTCGCTCGTTTAAGCCTTACTTAAAGAGATTACCTTGGGTGATTGACAATTGCAATTTTTTTTTAAAATGTTTTCGGGAATGCACCTTAGCGATCGAATCCCATGATATTTATAACTGACTTGTGCACCTTCCGTGAATTGCAAGTGCAGAATACGCTTCATACATATTTCAATTATAGTCGTTCTTTTCCCTTGCATTTGCAGCTATTAGTTTATCAACAATAAATAAAAACTTTTTGCTTTTCTTTTACGAAACTATTTCATTTACTCTGAGGAAGAAATCAGATTAATTAAATCCCTTAAGCTTTGTTTATTTTAGCTCAGTCAATTTTTATGCATATTTATCCTATACAAAGTAGTTAATTTGTGCGGATGTATGCAATACTCAGAAGGAATATGAGAGATATGCCCACCTACTAATATGCTAATCGGCATAGAATAATTGTTTGATTTGATCTAAGCTTACGTGTCCGTCTGGCCATCTTCTGTTCAGTCTATAGACTGTAATTTTTGAAGTATATCGATGAAATTTGGTACATCGATATGTTTGTCTTCTGTCAAAGATGAACGCTATTGAAAATAGCCCAGATTGGATCGCTATTTTAATAACTCCTCATATAACGCTTTAGCTTGAAAAGCCATTATAATCGCCGGAATATACAAAGCGTTATGAATAACCGTATTAAGCGAAATGGTTGACGATGTTCAATTATGATTAGCCATTTCACATAATATATTCGTTTATTATATTTTTCATGAAATACGATAAAATGATATGATGTTTATATGTGAAATGAGAGAACACCAACGCGGATATCTGATTAGATTGATACAGGTAACGTTCCTATAAAAGTTCATGTGGGAGAATATTAAATCCAGTATAAAGATTAGGAGAAAATTTTACGGTCATAATAATTATTTTCATGGATTGGCCATGGATTCATTCTTGTTGCAAGTAACTCACTTGTTCCGTATACATAGAAAGAAACAAATAATTTTGTAACATATATATATATATATATATATATATATATACAGCTTATTACATCTTTTTTTTTACGGCAGATTTACGGTATGATTTAATTTTGATTTATAGAACGAACATTAAGTCTTATGAAGTTTCGTTTGTTTTGTGTAAAAAAAGTTAATAATTGCCGGGTATTAAGTGTGTTCGTTATGTGTGTATATGACGGACTGAATATGTTTTTTTTTTCTTTTTGTACGCTTGAACCCTTAGTAAAGTTTGGATTTATGCAAATACCTTGGTTATGTATGGTTGCGTTTGAAATGCTTTTCATTGTGTTAGTGGATATTATTGTGATAATCGTTTTGTTCAAGAATTCAAAAATTTTTTATTAAAAAGCTTCATTTGAGATGTATCTTACGTCTACGGGAGGCCGGCTAGTATCGTCATTACATAAGTGAGTGCAGTGTCGCTAGCCGTTCAGATTAAAAGTCATTCGGTTGATGGACGTGCGAACAAAAGGCGAAATAAATGGTGATCTTCTAAGTGTTACAGACGAAGAGGATAGGAATATTATTTCTGTCTTTTATTATTTGTTATAATATAAAATTAAATTTTTTTTTTTTTTTTTTTTAAATTTCATTTATTTATTTTTAAAGTTGTCTATGGACTTTTTTGCTTTTTTACTTTTAACCTTGGGTTCATCAAAATCATATTTCTGTTTTATTGCTGTAGCAAAAGTCTGTTATTATTCTAAAGTCAGTGATTAATGAGCTTTTCATAGTTTAAATGCGTTTGTATGTGTTAACTTTTTTTTAACGACTTTAACTGCTATTTATTGCTATATCTGTGATGTTGTCTTTTTGTTTTCTTTTTGGTTTTTTTGTTTTTTTTTTTCTTCCTTTCTTCTGAAGTCACATTCCTTTAAAATCTATTATTAAAAACCTTTTATGGAATGTAGAAGGAACGCAACGAAGCGTACGAGTTTGTTATGGCATTAGGCCGCCTTTCGGGACCTTTAAATTATTTTAAATTAATCATCACTTCTCTTTGTTGCTGCTGTTATTGTAATACATAAAAAGCGAGAGAGAGAGAGAGAGAGAGAGAGAGAGAGAGAGAGATAAAGAGAGATACAAAAAATATATAAAATAAATAAATAAAAAGTAGAAAAAAACTTGGTGTTGGGGATATTGTTAATGGTAATGATGCCGAGATGCTGATGCTGATGCCGATGCTGATGCTGATGCTGACTGAAACAAAAATATTTTAGCTACATGTGATTATGTGATTTTCACTTTTATTTTCTTATATTATTTTATTATTGTTGTATTTATCACTTTTACAATTAATCATAAGAAAAAGTTCCATTTAAAGTTCACGGTATACAATTATTTATAAGCGCCTGTAATCGGTTTTAACAAAAAAATTTGCTGGAATTCGCTGAAGTTCTTAAAAATAAAGAAAGGATTATGTGGCTAGATTGAAAGTTGGTTTACTTTTGAGATGAAATGTGTGCATTAAGTCGCACCCCATAAATGGTAATGCTACCTTGCAGGCACGAAATTACGGACCATTTTCTCGAATTGATTTACTAAATGCTTATCGACGCATACGAGTAAATTTTTTACTCTTATTTTTGCATCTCCTCAAGTACTATAATTAATTATACCCTTTACCATTTGTCCTACAAAGGTATATTAAGCTAGTGCGGATGTATGCAACAACCGGGAGGGATTGAAATAGACCCAACATTCATCTTTCATTATGTGAATCGAACCACTAAACTCTTAGACTTCTTAGAGCAATTTCTGAATCAATTTAAGCTCACCAGACGGCAATTTTGATACATTTTTATGAAATTTAGTGGACCGGCCTATAATTCAAAACGAACCCTTTTTTCGGGCACTGCCCATACAACGCCTTGTTTTGTGGGGCCGTTATAAGAATAACTCTGCGTTGGTGGAGGCCATGACACAACACGGTGTGTTTGAATCGCGTAGTTTATCGCGGGGAATGAGTTCGTTTACAAAATCCGAAATTTTTACAAAATAATTTAAATTTAAATATACTTTTGATTTAATTATTTTAAAGCAAAAAGGCAATTCGATAGCTCTTCTAGAACCCACTTGACCTAGGATATACATATATATACATATATATATATATATGTACTTCAGCCAAAATCTAAAATTTGTATTAATGTTACGCTTGCATAATATGTTAAACTTAAATTGCTAACATGTATATAAATACGTACAACTGCCAATCTGTACCTCTTCCTTAGCTTCGTTGAGCAAAGAAGAAAAAAAATTTGAAGCGTATTGAGAGAGTATTGCTCCAAAGTTACGCTCACAAGGCGTGCTAAGCTTATCATGCTATCGTCTATGGAGCATACATACTACGCATGCGCGCATGCAATCTTGGCAAGAAATTGATAGATTTAAGAATATTTTCGTTAGCTTATCCTTACGCTCATATATTTCATTGAGGGTTTAAGAGGAACATATTTCCTTCCTTTGGGTCAAACATGCAAAACAGTTAGTAATCGCTGAATATTAAAAATTTTGCATCGCATAGAATATTCAAGTATAAAGTTCATGTATGCAGAAGTCATAAAAGCAAGCAGCTAAGAAGCATTCAAGACAAATCGTATTAAATTTCATTACGCCTAAGCAGTTTCCTTTTTTAATGTGACCGATAACTTGGGGTATGTTTCATATTTTTGCACCTCGACGATTGTCCTTTGTTGTGCTTTTCCGGCTAAGTGCTCGCTACTTCGTTACGATCAAGTCAAATACTGCGTGAAGCGCACTGAGATTGATTCGATACACGGCTATGCTGTAAGCTAATTTTCTCTTGGGCTTTTTTTTTTTTTTTGCAGTATATTACGTGTAATAAAATCGAAAAAGATAAGCATAATAAGAAAAGTGCATTAAAGTGATGCTTACATATTATGTAATGTAGTTTTGCGAGGACATTTTGAAAAAGATAAGCATAATAAGAAAAGTGCATTAAAGTGATGCTTACATATTATGTAATGTAGTTTTGCGAGGACATTTTTAACACAATACTCATTGTCGCAATAAAAGAAGAATTAAAACCGACGTTGACGGAAAATGGGCTCCTATTCGAATGTAATTTTTTTTCCTGCAGGCATATGGGAATTTTGTTTCAATATTTAATTTAAAGGAAAACTTGAGATTATGTTTTTTAATATTTTTATTTACTTGTTTATGTATAAAATTTAATTTTTTTTTTTTCGGTTTTGTCGATCAGCAAATCATGAATGATGGAAATGAAAATCAATTGGTTTGGTGGCCACACGTTTCTTTTGCATGGAATGGAATTCTGGTAAAGAATATAATGCGGAGAAAAACTGGAAAATCTTGTGACCATCTAGTTAGCGTGTTCTGTTTGTTTGTAACAAACAAAAGCAATTTCCAACTAACTGACAGTTGGGGAACCTAGTTTATGAACTTGTTTTCCTTTTAATCGTTTAACTGTTCTTGCGTTTGCCTTTTCCTTCTCACTCTTTCCTTTCCTTTCCTCTTGTACGACAAAGAACAACATGATGTCTGCCACGACCACGTCGACGACACCGACAACAACAACGACAACGACGACGACGACGACGACAGTCTAGCGAACATTGAACATTTGAAACTATTTCTTATGTATAGAAAAAGTAAAATAATGTTTTTTTTTCTAAATTTCTTTTTGTTCACTAAAACAAAAAAAAAATAAATAAATAAATAAAAAACAAAAAAAAAAAAAACAAACCGTAACTTTGGTTTTTTTCACGGCAATTAGAAAATTGTTAAGAAAGTATTATAGAAGCCATATTATATACAAACGAGTATGCAGTAGCAGTAGCTGCAATGGCAACCGCTACAATAAGAGTCACATGTGACGGCATTTAAGGAAATCTCACTTACTCACTAGCTCGATGGTTCATTCTTGTACAACACCTCATTGTCTATATTTGGTTCAACCAACAACCAAATGATAATGATGCGGTTTTTTTTTAATTTTTTTTTTTTTTTTTTTGCTATGAATTTTTTTAATGGAACAACATTTGTTATAATTTTTAAATTGTTTGTAAAAAAATTTTATATAAACGAAGAAATGTAAAAAAGCGTTTTAAAAAATTCTTGTTTACACCGCTTTTTTACTTGCCTCTCTTAGTTCTCACTTCTTATCTACATCTTCCGAGTATAGGGTTAACTATGACAAAAATAAAAAATAAAATAAAAAAATAAAAGAAAACGGCTAACATTACAGAGACAACGCCGCCAACAACATTTGCATTATTGTTAAATATTTACTTGTCTTGTTAAAACAGCCAGCAAACATCTTCTGCGATATCTTTTTACAAAAAATCTTTACATTAAATAAAATTTCAGTAAAAAAATAACAACAACAAAAGCAGCAACAAAAATAGTAAAATTTTTAAAGAAAACATAAAATCTTTCTCTCTCTCTTCGCTATTCCATGTTAATGTTAAACTGCTCGTCTGTTAGTTGTTTGTATTGTATGCCTACACTAACAACTATTTATGCGGACGTTATTTGCATATGTCGTCTGTCGTCTTGTTTTGCTTTTATTTTGTTCAACTTATTCAAGATTCGTGTATTTATGCGATTTTTTTTGTGACCTGCGTGTTTTTCTCTAGAATATGGGAGATATTTTTTTTGTTAGTGTTGACGGTGTTGTTGAATTTACTTCTTTTTTTTTTTTTTCTTTTTTTTGAATTCTTAATGAAGTTGTAGATTTTCGTTTGGAAGCTCTTTCAATGCAACTAATAGAATAAGCATTATGGACCTTTAAACTATGCACAGATAAGAAATTCCTATTGATAACATTTCATACGTTTAGTCGCAAGTCAAAGTTATAGAGATTTTCTTTCAAAACTTTTATGTGCAAATTGTGTATGTTCCGAACGATAGATGGGCGGGCTGAGCGACAGGGGATTATATGAAGAGATCGATAGACAGGCTAACTTGACTAACAATCGCATTTTGATCAGGAAGTCTGTACAGTTTACAACCGAAAGAGATTAAATTTAATATGGCATCAATTTCTGCTCTGATGCTAGCGAATCGGAATTTAAGAGAGGCAACCGTTGGCCATAAATATTAAACTTTATCTCTCTAAGATTATGAATCGAGGTAATCATTGTCGCCCGGCTACGCTGTGGATACATTTCGAATATGTGTATAAGTGTTTGTCCGTGTGTCCGTGTGTGTGTGTGTGTGTATTATTTTATATTTCCTAATCATTTCTCTTCTTCTTTCTGGTTTACCCTTTATCAATTGTGTGGTACAAGGGCATACATTTTAAGACTGCGCGGATGTATAAAAAAGCCCACAAAGGTTTAAGATAGAAACACATTTCATTACGCTGATCATCTTCTGCATCTATCTAAGCCTGTCTGTCTCGTATTTAACCGAGGGGTCGCAAATTTTTAAGGCGACCACTAATGAGAGTGGTTTCCTATTGAAATGGTTCGCAGAGAGAAAGACTCTCCTCTTATTGTACAGGTCCATTCAGAATCATTTTGCTATTCGATGTAAGTCTATCTGTGCGCTTCTCGGTCTGGCCGTTTTGTATTGTTCTGTTGAACCTACAGCTCGCAAAATTTGAACTTATATTTTAATGGATATCGGATCGCAGCACGTTATCGATCACTTCTCATAATACGCGTTATTTTGAAAAGTCCTTGCATAAATAATAGTATTTAGCGGAGTGGTGCAGGGTACTCAACCGTAGACGGTGTTCCATTGTTATGTTCTTACTTGTTTTGTTTTTTTTTTTTTTTTATAAAAATAAATAAAAACTTAAATCGTGTAAAGGCAAACTAGTGAATATGTTCCGATCTAAATACAAATACACAAAATCATTAACGTTTTTTTCATAAATGTAGGTTTTTTTTATGCATTTTAGTTAAGTTTAAAATTTTCACGTAATAATGTTGTAAGAAATTCCTAAAAATTGTACAAATTTTAGGTACTCTTCAATCTTGCCTTAAATCCTCGATAATATAATTGTCGATATAATAGGCAATCGGGCGAGAGACTGATATGCAATTTCCCTTTGGGAAGTAAGCGTTAAATCTTGATTTTATTTATTATATATATTGTTTTTGTTTCATTACTACGCATATTAATGGAATCAATCACTTGGATAGTTGTGTATGCTTTTCAAATCACAAGTAATCGTTTTGATGCGTATAATAGATCTTTTAGGTGGCTGTACGAATTAACCATACAATAATAATAATGATAACAATTGTTTCGATGATCATTGAATAATCATCTTTTAAACATTGTCGTACACAAAAAAAAAAAAAAAAAAATAAAAATAAAAA
>NW_023998414.1:18368614-18394859 GCF_014805625.2 Glossina fuscipes | reverse complement strand
TTGCACGATGTGATGATTTTCAAACTCGATTTGTTGTTGTCAGTGTTTAGTTTAGTTTTCGAGAAGTGTAAACAGTTGGTCGATGATAGTTCGATTCAGAATTTTTCACACACACTCGTCAAGAATACATGTCCATATTTTCTAAAGGATATTGGTAACGTGTATTTCCTTATCTTGCACAAATGCGGGAGACGAAGGTTCCGCTACTGCTTTGGAGTTATTGCTTTAGCGTACAAAACGCTTTCTCTCTTTATTATGGGTAACTATGCAACGAATCGCATAAAACTATGCGTTATTTCGAATGAAAATGGTTGGTACTCCGTTAGTAATGATTCTGTAAATGTTCCAACGTATATTACTTTGTGCATTTAAAAAGTGATTAGTGTCTGGCTCATTGTTACTATTAATTTGATTAGCCAGAGAAATAAATTGCAAGACTTTTAAAGTCTTACAGCACTAGCTTGTAAGGCCGCGATATTATGACCAATCAACTAGGAGAGAAAAAGATAGGCAGTCGTCGCAGTCTAGTGAGACAGTGTACGCCAAAATCGGTAAGTGTTATGCCTTTACTGTCTGAGCACTCATTTAAGACGCCGAGATTCGAAGCCGCCTACAGCGACTTGGTGGTTACGATTCTTGTTTATTTTTGACTAAAGAAATTTTTAAATCATTGCTTAAATCGTATGCCAATTTATTATCCAGCGTCCTTTAAAATTTTACGACATTTTGGGAATTTTCTGGGGATTTTCTTCGTCACACATTCAATTGAATAGGGGAGAGGTGCCTTTTTTTAATTTGATAATGAAATTGAGAAATATAATAATGATTGACCTTGAACTTAAGAACGAATCGTATTAAGGGAAGCGCTTTTTTCCGAATGATTTTTACTTGATCTCTGTTCTCTATAAAGTTGTGAATTGAATTTTCTAATCGATCACAAGATAATGGATGCCCGAAATCAAGCAAAAGACCTATATAATGGTCTTGCTTTTGGAGTTTACATATTAAACAGTCTATTTTCCTGCCTTTACTTTTTTTTTTTATACAAGGGCGCTCAGTTTCATTCACATTCAATGTAAGTCGTGGTTTGGTTACATTCACATAAATGGTTTTTCCTGTATTGTGAGCTGTGTGACCATATTAAATTAACTTCTCCTAATACTTTATTAAGACATAAAGACACACACAAGCACCCGTATGTCCATGGCTATATATATATATATAATAATGCCTCTGTATCATGCACTTTCTGCGCTTATATACACCTGTACATTCTTTTCTACATATCTGTCTACGAAAGCCATTAAAAGTATGGCAAACGATTACTATATGTTAGAGCAGGTGTTGCAAATAAGTTTTATGTTCGCACAATGTTCGCAAACAGCAAATAATCAATTGATTGAAATGAATAATGAAAGAACAAAATCTAATTTATATATTTTCTACACTGTTTTATTTATTTATTTATTTATTTATCTTTTTTTTTTTGTGAAATGATATTCTTGCCAAGTCGAAGTCCAAGTCCAAGCTGCGGTCATTGATTTGTTTATAATTCATACATATATAGGTGGAAAATAATTGCTTACAATTTCTTATTTATAATAATAAAGAAACATTTTTACTATGGCAGCTAATTCCAAAAAGAACTATTGCTAGCCATTAGCCATCGATAACGATTTTGTTATTACTTTAAAATTAAAGACTTAAACTAAAAACTGAAGAATAAAACATTTTATTATTATTATTGTTATTATTATTATTATTATAATATTCCATAAGAATTTTTTTTTTTTTTTTTCTTAAGAAAAGACTTGAAATATTCTCTTACTTCATCATTATAGGCTTAATTGATGGCACGTCTCCTATTCCCTAAGGATAGATGAAGCACTTCGTCCATCAAATCATCGTCACTTTAAAGACAAACTTTAAAGAAAACAAATATGTAAACATTTAATGACTTCCTTTTAAAAATTATATCTAAAACAACAGCAATAACAGAAACAACAACACTAGCAACAATAGCGTTACCACCGCCAATAAGATTAGAAGATTTCCTGTAATTGTGTGTGATGTGCTTTGTTTTTCTCTCTTTTTTTACTTTTCATTTTTTATTATTAATAGTTTTTTTTTTTTTTTTTTTTTTTTATTAATTTTTAATGCTATTAATCACAATTATTGTAAATATGTTTTAAAATAAGTGCCGATAGCAATTATTGCTGCTTTAATAGCATCTATTCTAAGCATTAATTTAACAAACCGGAGAACATTTTATTACAACCAATAAAAACGACCGCTTAAGGGAAAAATGAAGATGAAGAAAAGCCCTTTTTTTTGATGAGAAGGTACCTTTTCATTTTATATTGAACTGAAGCGTTGTACAACAACCTACAACTGCAACGTAATATGCTAAAAAGCATAAGTCAAAGTCAGTTTGTTTCTGTGTATGAAATAAATTGGGGGCATAGAGGAAAAGATAAGAGAACTTCTCTTTAGTGTTTCTTTCTCAAGGCCACTTATTTTCTTCTTCTATTATTATCATTATTATTATTATTATTATCATTATTATTGTTGTATTATGCATTTCATTTATCTCGTTAATCGTTGCAAAGTGTCACAAATCGTTTGCTTTAACTTGAACATAACATGCCAACGATAGATGGAAATCATGTCAGTTAAATAACTTAAAAGAGGTTCATCTCTTAGATTTATATCTCTGTCATGTTGTTGCTTACTTTTAAGCGTTATTGTCTTTTCTCTTTTTTTTTTTTTTTTTTTTTTTTCTTATGCAAACAATTTTCCTTTATTATTTTTTATTATAGATGGCTTCTTTCGGTTAAAGTAATAAATAACATGATTAAGGGCCGTAAAGAAGGAAACGGTAGGTAGTAAAAAAATTCACGTTAATAAAAAATAATTTTTAATTGGTGCAAACTAATGCAATAGTACGTTATATGCATAAATATGTTCAATATTTCATTCGCGTGCAGCAACGAAGTTATTATGTCTAAAAACCACTCTTCAAGGAAAAAAAAGTTAACTAACCAGGCAATCAGCAGGACATAGAAATCGCCTTTTGATATCGATTTTAAGTAGTGCACAATTTTTCCATACGAACATTTACATGTTTGTTGGCTTTTTTGATATGTAGTTTCAAGTTTGCTTGTATCCTTGTAATTTACTTAGATTTTTCTTCTTTTCTTTTTTTCTAAAGCAACTATTAATTTATTAAAATTTAAGCGCATTAGATAAACGCGCGCTATCACAAAATGTATTTCATCTGTTGATTTTAGAACGTCCTCATAGAAGCGCCTCGGATTTCCGTTTAGTTTCTTTTTGCAATTTTCTATCTGTTTTATTTCTCGCTATAAGGCGACATGTGTGAAATGACATTATTAATAATAATTGGGATACGATTCGCCATTAAATACCCTTCACGACTTTGTTTATTATTTAATTTATTCATGTAGTGAATTTTTAAAATAAAGCATATTCAAAAAGTGATCCGAACGGGACTAGCCACAATTAAAAAAAAAACATATTCGTCAAAAGAGTGGATAATATTCTATATATGAAGTTCCCGTTCGAGAGAGAGTGAGAGAAAGACGCCAAAATATGGCCAGAATGTTCCGAATCCGAATTACTTCAATTCGAAATTGATCCACTTTTGTCTGTCAAAATGCGGCTTAGCGGCAAGGCTCACTCCTCATTAAGTAGTTGTGTAACAACAAGGAAAACTATTGCATAGGGAATCCTGATGGTATGCGTTATATGTTGATAACATAATCCATTCTAATTTCCTTAACAATTAAGCCGAACACCGTATTAACGTCAACCAACGGCTAATGACTTATTTTTTCCAAAATCGTTCCCGATTCGTTCCAAACTGTTATTCGAATCTCGTGCGAAAATCATTTGTCCAAATGGTGAGTGAATTGGCCAATACCAAGGAACCCCGCTAAGTCCGCTTGTCTACTTTCCGGTTTATGGTAATAAGCCAAGCGGCAACATAACTGATGTTATCGGCGACATACGTTCGCAATTACATAAAAAGTCGGTTCAAAATTGGGCTGACTGATTGATTCCGATTGACACAAACTAGTCATGCTATATACACAGCGGAAATTACTTTGGCAAAATCAAAAAAAAAAAAAAAAAACAGTTATGTACAGGCTTTTAAATTGAATTTTTGTAATAATTTTCTGCTTTTTTTTAAATTATTTTTTTTTCTTGTTGTTATACTTTTTTATTAATATTTCATTCTTTGCATGTTTTTTTTTTAATAATTAAATCTTTATACCTATCGAAAAATATCCCTTCTATTGACATTTCTCAATCGAAAAGAAAAAAAATTAAAATAAAAAAAAAGAACACAAAAGAGACGAAAACAAGTTTTTAAGAAATTTAAAGAGTCGGCGAAAGCCAATTTTTTAAACCTTTTAGCATACGAAACATATTTCTTTATGGTGTTAACACCATCGGGAATACGGTGTTATAAAGTTTTAAGCATTATAGGCGGTATAAGATAAACGACGACTAAATTTGATGCCGTTATATACGTTACACGTATGTGTTAAAAAAAAAAAGTACTTCTTGGGATTTTTTATAATGAGAGTAATAACAAGTTATAACATATATACATATATACATATATACATATATACATATAGGCATGCGTACAGAAGAAAAAAAATGTCCGCACATATGTGTGCGTTGCGCAAATAATGAGTAAATAATGAGTAATATATGTGTTTTGAAACGAATTTACGATACCCAACATCTTAAGCGAAATGTAAGAGAATCCCAATAATAGAAATAATATTAGTTAGATTCCAATCCTAATGGAAATTAAATCATTTGCATAAATGGAATAAATTTTGTTATTAGACGATCGAAATATTCCTAATAAGCAAAATGGACAAAAATCCGCATAAAAAAGATGGTAAGACCACAATAAGCAATAAGTATTAAAAAAAAGGAGAAAAAAAGATATTTTTTTTATTTTACACATATACAGAAAATACATTTTGCGATTACATCGAGTTTACCTCCCAACACATCTACAATGTAGAAAGATTTCTGAAACTGTAGTCGGGCAAAAAGGAAAGGAAATTGGGTTTATCTGTGCAAGTGCATAAGAGTTCCCATCTTCTTTAGCAAACTTTGTAAATGAATTCGATTTTCATGAATTGCAAACCTGTTTATGAATAGCGATGATAACATTAAACATTAAGACTAATAATCTGCGCAAACTAACCAAGAATTTATATGTGTGTCAATCTCTCTCACAATTTTTAAGGCTTAAATGATACCGATTGCAAACAGAGAGGGAGGGATGGATGGATGAATGATAGCCGCCCGTCCTTTAAGGGTATATCTTTTGTGGTCTTGCATATGTTACACGGAATATGACAAACTTAGTATAGATCGATTTTTTGATAGAGCAGATCTATAAGAATATATACTATATTATAGTGCCTACACTTATGTTCGTACATATGTACATATGTATGACTATGACACAGCCTATCATTAGTTAACAATTTCTTTTGCGATCTCTTTGTTGTTGCCTTTTTTCTTTTTTGCCGTTGTCTTCTTTTCTTAGGTTAATTTTCCTGATTGCAGGCTATGATGCAGTTGCTACTTTGCGGTTTGTTGGATTTTTCTTGTTTTTTCTTTTCTTTCTCCTTCACAGAGCTATCAAGCAGGCGTTCACTTTATTATTAAAATTTTAAGTGGCAACATTTGTAGTCTTAGTCTTTCTAAATTAAGAGCATCAACAACACAGCTTGAAAGATAGTCAGGTAAACGCATACGCATACAATTTTGTATTCTTTCTTTTCCGTTGACGATTAAATCTTTGTATAGGGGTACACGTTATTGTTGATGCTGTTGTTGTCGTTGTCGTTGTCGCTGTCGCTGTCGCTATTGCTTTTACTATTGCTGGTTGATACTATTTTTGTGCTACTGTGTGTTAAAAATTAAAAGCTTAACAATGCTGCTAAAAAGTTATTAAGTGACTTTCTTATGATGACTTGTTTTTCTTTTGGGTTATTGTTGCTGTTGTTCTAATATTACTTATTCTTGTTTCTGGCATTGAGAAAGTTGTGTGAGAAGCCAGAACCAGAAAATTCTCTAATTTTGCTAAAGCTGATTAGAATTAACCGAATGAGAATGCAGGTGTAAAAGTTTCATTTTAGATTAAATCCCAACACCAATCGTCGCAGAGTTTTCAAAATTAAAAGCAAACAGAATAAATTAAATATTTGAAATAGAATAAAGCACAAAGAAACCAACGCGCATTACTGTTTAACATTTTTGGAAATAATTTTACTGTGCACGATAATGAATCGAAGATAGATCAGAAGCTTAACCTACGATCAATCATCCTGAGACCCGCCTTATCTCTGTTTGATTAAACCAGCAATTTACTTTGTGGTTAATCGAAACCTTCTTAAACGTGCAAGTGGAAGTTTTGCAAGATGTATGCTTTTGTGCAAAAAAAAACTTTCAAATTCTTATGAGGCATGTTGCGGTATCACGTATTAAGGGGATTTTGAAAGTTTACAAATCATTTCAAGCCAAAATTATTTTTTAAATCTTACAGATGCAGAGCGGGCTAAGAATATAAATGTACATCAGAATTTTACTTCTCAAGTAGATATTAGATCATTAATTAATGTACGACAAAGTCATGTTTTCATGATCACCATGAAATTCCGAATAGATTAAGCCATGTCTGGCCGCCTGTGTGTATTTTTTTTTTTCTGCCAATGAGCCTGTGAAGCTTATCATGGTAAAGATCGTTGGAAAAAACGGAAATGTTTAATTTAATGACTGCAATAATGACTGACTTTAAAAAATATTTATTTTTATTTAAATGTTAATTTTTAATTTAAGTCTGAAGTTGAAATGAGCCGTCAAGGCTCCCCTGGTTCCTTTTCAGCGTTAAAGGATTTTTTTAAAGCATATAATCAAATTGAGACAAACAAACGGGGCATTATTTGGACAATGAAAATTTCTCAACCATTCAATCGCTATCGCTGTCTCTTTCATTTCTAATCCACGAACTGTAATCACTTTTCTGACTATGGTCGTTCAATACAATTTGTGCTTTTTTTGTAACTTTTCACAATGGGTAACCGCTGCATGTGAATGTCAACATCACCGATCTTTCCAGTTTTACGAGTCGTTTCTATCTGGAAGTGGAAAGTGTGTCGTTTACTATCAACGCTTTCTAGCGTATCCTTCTAATCCTATTATCTTAGTAGCACAATGGATTATTTGGACATGTTGTTGAGACGGAGACACTAATCGTCGCTTATCAATTTTCAAACATTCGAAAATAAGATAATTTGAACAGCTCTATGGTCAGTTATGAACTCTTGGGTTTTTGGTATTATTATAAAGTAAACCAGCATGCCAGCAACTTATTGCAGCCATTGTGGTCGTGCGACGTCAAATTGTCTCTAAGGTAGAAGTTTTTATGTTAGCTCCCGACAAGATCCTGATTACTTTCATATATAATTAGACCACTAGATAATAATAGGGCAATTATGTATAAAGTCATAAGTTGTTCAAAGTATTCCTTAGTAGATTTATTAAGATCACTGCTCACTAGAGGCGGCGTTAGAATGTAAGTCGTTGACATTGATGACATTGATATCACGTAGCTGAGTCGGAAAAATATATCCTACATGGGATGGGTAGAAGCCGACTTGTTGAGTTCTAAATGATAGAGTGTTCTTTTCAAAATTAATATGGAACTAAGGGACAGCGGAATGCTTCACTCACGTACCCATGATGATGAGAACTTATCCCTAAGTAGAGTGCACGGGTGATATGAGTGCCTTAAGGATGAACATGAAGATATGAATGATGAGCAATCTGTTGAGTAATCAAAATTTCTAATAACTAAAGGTGCCATCAAAATTGCCCACGAATACACGAAAGATCAGCGAAAACTTTTTTTACAACAATACAACGGGCATACAAGCTCATCGGTCAATGTCGTTGGTTAATTTTAGCTGTGCATTGCCATAGCCATCGCATTCATCAAATTTAGTACCGTCCAATTTCTGTTACGACGCCGACTTAGAAAGGACATATCTACAGATGGTCTGAAACATTCGTGCGACATGTCTCTTGGCCTTGCAAAGCAAAATGTAGGAAGTATAAAAGAGACTAACAAGTCGTTGTTCTCATTTTGAAAAAGTCCTTTTTAACTTAGAGCGCTTTTTGCAAGGCTCCCGGATCCCGCCCTAAATTTTGCAAATTGGGTTTTCCTCGCGTCTTCGAAATTGTTTAAAGTAAGCATAACGACATGATTGAACTTCGCAGCAGCTATCTTGATGGACACTTTCTTTAAATATCAGATTTCGTATAGATTTCAACTTTCACTTCATCTACCAAAAACCCTACGTTTAAGAAACGATGCGCGAACGATATATTTTCCACGTACGCATAAGCTTAATATTTTATACTTCTGCTTTTTTTTTTTTTTTTTTTGGGAGAATAAATTAGGAAAGCAAAATATGTTTGACGTGTGGCGTCAATAAGAGTGACGCATTATGATGTCATGCAGTGAGACTTCAAACGTCTTTACTTATGATTTATTAAGTGAATATTTATTTTCGCCGTGATCTTGTTTCTTCTTGTTTTGTTGTGTTTATTGTAAATTAAATAATTTTCAATTATGTATAAAATGTGATTAAAATTCTTTTAAAAAAATGTAGGCTTTCAAGAAGCGTGTACGTAAGAAAGGGTTGATTGAACTTCTTTAACACAAACTCACAGTTCGCTAACAAAATGCTGCTGGTATTATAATTTCTTTTTATTGTTTCGTGTATTTGTGTGTGTGTGTGTGTGTGTGTGTGTGTGTGTGTGTGTTTGTTTTTGTAGAATAAAAAAAAAAACATATAGTTTTTTTTTATTCCTTTATAGAAAGAAAAAAGAACCCATGCTTGTGTTAAGGTTTTGAACTTTTGTGTTAGTCGAAGAGTTAAACTCCTGTTCGGTTACGTATTGTAGTTGTAGTTGCTTTCACAATGTTTAAATAATTTCCTACTGGTTTTGTTTTTCTATCTATTGAGTCTGTGTGTTTTTCTTTTCTTTTCTGCTTAAGTTTTTTTTTGTTCTAATTATTTTATCTTTGGTTTTTTTTTTTTTTTTTTTTTTAACGTCACGTTTGAATGCATTTAGCAGCAAAATGAACACCCCATCACACGCCAAACGGCAACGGCAACGGCAACGGCAACAGTAATAGCAACAGCCCGGCCCAGCCCAGCAACAGCAGTAGTATCAACGGCAACAACATCAGGCAGCCAGTAAACAAAACTTACGACATGTTTTAATAGCACCATTAAACGCTCGAGACCATTATCATTGTTTTTTGTACTTAGTGTTGTGGTTGTTGTATTATTGTTATTGGTATAGTTGTTGTTGTTGTTGTTGTTGTTGTTGTTGTTGTTCTTTCTTATTTTCTCATGTTTTCAAACTTGTTAAGCAAAACTCTTTTTTGGCTTTTACTTCTCGATAGTTTTTTCTCTTGTTTCTCTCTCTCTCTCTCTCTCTCTCTCTCTCTCTCTATCTATCTATCTCTCTCCCCCCCTGGTCACTTATATGAACACACACTCCTACTGAGGTAGAAAAAAAGAAGGAAACTAAAAGTCTACCCTTCGTTGCTTGTTCCAAGCGTTTTAGTTTGATTAAGGCAAACTATTGACTCGCCATCAAAGTCATTTGTGGCCCCATTGTTCTCTAGTCTTTCCTGCTAAACTGGCCTCGTCAAGTAATAATAATTGTGATAATATGCTTTGGTCTGTCTTGTATTTTTGTGTGTTAACATTTTCCTTTAAAATTACTCTATATATATTTTTCTTTAAGGCCTTACTTGCCTTTTGTTTTTGTTATTTTATGTGGCCTAATCATTGGTTACTTAAATAATATATATAAATATATAAATATATATATATATATATATATATATATATATATATAGATACCCGGAAAACTATTTTAAGGAGCTCATTATATAAAGAAGGTACTAAATGCAATATTATTTTGAGACTTCCCTTATGCAGTCAATATAAATATAGACTTTATTTCTTATATATATAAGTGTGTGTGTGTGTGTGTAAAGAAAAAGGGAGTCAAGAATAAAGTAGTCATTGCGCTAAAGAAAAGGAGCAAAAATAAAGAATGGTTTTTGCTCATTTTCTTCATGTAGAACAAGATAGTTTGAAAATGAAGTCTTTTACGTTATTATATAATAAATATTAATAGTTAATGACAATAAAACATAGACATAAGTACATCAAATAAATAAATATTACTTACACTAAATTGAAGAAAAGAAAATTTGACGTAAACGTATGTGAACTGTCAAGATTAAGATCATTTTCGCATCGAGTCTTTAAAAGGTTCTATTAAATATTCATCTTTATATGTTACGACTTATAAATTATTGGCAATAACACATATTTTGTTTTACTATGACACACGAATTACGTTTATTCGATTTGTTTGTAAAACAAAAAGGGCTGTGTTACACGTTGCATTTGCTACTCAAGTCAAGACTGAGATTTTCTCTATTAGAGTCAGACGAAATGAACGGACAGACGGTTTAGTTCAAACAAAAAATTTAAGTTTAGTCGAAAATTTGAATATAAATTTTGTTAGGAAAAAAAAAAAAAAGTAGTTGGATACGGCCCAGCATTAAATACCCTATATCACCTCGTTTAATACAAAGACTAGTCAAAATGAGTCATCACATGGGAAATGGTCAAAAAGGTAGATCCAAACCATTTTCAATAGCGTTCGTCCTTGGTCCAGAACATGCCAGTGTACCGAATGTCATGGAAATATATCGAACTGTGGCCGGTACATGGAACACATGAGTACATGGACAGATTTAAGATAGACAGAGGGACATACGTACGGACGAGCATACGTACAGATAAGCTTCGATTGAATCAGAAAACTCTAATTCTGAATTGTGAATAAGTGGGTCTGTGCTACAAATGGGGTAATGTAACGAATGAACAGTTCCATCAGATTATTGTCCATCATTGACTACTACTTTTTCCCATCTTTCAGACTATCATCAAACCAGCGCATATTTGAGTATTGTCGTAAGAATTGAAGCATTATTCGAGGAAACAATAAGTCATTTATTGAAACACGTGTTAATCGGAAGGAGTGATGCTTGCTTACTACAATGAAAACGGTACGATAAACCAGGATAGAACTGAAAATATTTCCCGGGTATGTTTTGCTATACGGAAATGAATTTCATTGCAGTAAATGCTCCCGATATCATGGCTTTTTACGTATCACGCCTATTTTTTGTAGCACTTGCATGGACATTGCATTGGTAGTACCATCCGTTAGCTGACCTAGCCCAAATCGGGCCGTCATACATATTCAACTTTATCGTCGATGTTATATATATGGGCTTTGCACATGGAAACGTATGCTTCGGCGATTACTCGGACCGACTTTGCTGCAACACCACTATCCCCCGAATCAAACAGGAGAAATAAAATTTCCCCAAGCGGTTTTGTTGGTAGGAAATAATATCCATTCTACACGTGAAGAAACTATGAACCGTACATTTTGGTTTAAAGAAGGTACTTTCTTCAAATGAAGATTTCGTCCTACACTCTACAGTACTACTTGCATTCTTCGTCCTTAGAAAACGTACCGAATTAATTTTTAGTCGTAATAAGCAAATGGTTATCATTATGGGTAATATTTAAAATTATTATAGAAATTGTAAACATTTAAAGCTATTGGATTTAAATGCAGGAAGTAAGCTATAACTGCAAAAACTGAATAAAAATTGCGTGCATATGGTTTATCAATAACACTTAGAGAAAAAAAAGAATTATCAAGCCCGTAAATGTTAGAAGAAAGTCATAAAAAATCATAATAAATGCAAACAGATATAAACACTCATACATATGTAAACACTCATATATATATACATATATATACATATATACAAAGAAAATGCGTGAGAATCTATTTACACATATTTTTTTTGTTTTACCATATAACCGGTGGAATAGTTCATGTAGATAGATGAAAATGTCTAACGAAATGTGGGCATAGTAACAGATAGTAACCAAATATTTATTTCCTTTTACGTGCGTTTATGACGATTCTATTCAATTTACAAAGACTTCTTCCGAAACACAGAATACACAGAATAAAAAGCAACAAAATAGAAGCAAAACTCGTTACTCTCAACTGTCAGTTAGGATAATTATGAATTGATTATATGAAATGTATCTAAAACTGCAACGGCTCAATACCTTTTACACAATTAATTAAATAACAAAAAGGAAAGAAAATTAATACAACAATAGTTTTGCATAGACTTATATCATTTACACACGTAACGTGGGATGATAATGTTAGAAAATGCATTTGGTAGACACTTAGCATAAGGTTTCTCGCTCACTGGACTTCGAACAATCGAACAATCGTTGTTGTCTGTCAATTTAAGGCCATTTACAAACAACTAGCTCTTCAAGCAGTTGTTATGTTTCTTTTCCAAAATAAACGATGAGCTCTTTTCCTGTCTTCTTTCCCCTTATGTCATCCTAGACGTTTCAGTAGAAAAATCGCTAACATTTTCACACTTAATCTTTGCAGAAAGATTAAAGGGTTTGCTCAAGCTTTACTTTTATGCCATTCAAATTAGCAAACGACGGATCGATCTCGATTCTTATGTGAATTAAAAATGCATATACTGCGTACATAGTCTCTTTCAGGCCTTTAACGGGATACGACAATTACAAGCGCAAGTCTTATATTTTAGTAATCAATGTAACAAAAGGAAAAAAATTATATTCGTTTTTAGAACCAATAAATTAAAAATCTTATCTACTTGTGCGTTTGGTCCTACATAAGTGTATAGAAATTTGCGGTAAGCGTGCGATCTCTTGGACAAGCCAAGCCTTTAAAGTGTTTATTGATTTATTTGTTACAACAATGATGCGCAATAGTTTGCTGTGCTAGCAATGGGTCGTAATATTTTCTCTTACATCATTCACCATATGCGAAAAGCAAGAACTGCGAAAATTATTCAATTAATATTTTCAAATGCAATATAAAATAAAATAAATGTCGTCGTATTCAAATGAAATCGTTTGACGAAATCATTGAAATGTGATTTAGTGTAAACACTATTTAACTAAAAATTTTCTTCTATGTCTTGCATATATTGGAAATTTATTTACTTAAACATTTTTCGATTTCAAGGTTTCGATTGTATTTATGAAAATGTATGCGATTTGTGTTAGTACTAGTGAATAGCATAACACTACGAAGAAAAATGAAAGACTTAAGCTACAAACGTTTTTTTGTTTTCCATGAGTATGCGTGAAGTGCGTAATTACAAGAAATGCAATCTTCTAGTAATTATTAAGTAAATTGTAAAAAAAACATCTTCCCTATAAACAACTCATTAAATATCACGTATAATAAATGAAATAATAAAACGAACTATTATTATGAATTTCAGATGATGATAAAAAAGATGTGAACGAAAAGAAAAGGGAAAAAAGAAAGTATGTAAATAATTATGCGTTCGTAAAGCAAGGGAAGCATTAACTAAGTTTAGGATTGAACGCAATGGATCCGCGAAGCAATTATTTACGATTTCATTTTCTCATAGGGTGCAGTAAAATAACATTACATACATATACATCTAAGCTTAGGTAAACAAATAAAAGCAAACCTTAAATGAGGGGAAGCAGTTAAGCAAGTTGGACTTGCATTAGATCGCAGTACCAAGCCGGAAATAGTACAAGCGATTTGCGTTTTCGTTAGAAGTGAGCTCGTCTAAATACATATTCCTCTTTCCTGCCTGTCTCCGACCACAGGCTACCAATTGCAAAAATTTCACGTTCACACTTTGAAGTCGGACTTTCCAACATCAAAATTTCTTTATTATTGTATATATATTTTAAGTTCTCCGTTGTTTTCTACAAACTTTGTTCATTATTTTTGATGTGTTTTATTTTATTATTTATTACGCATTTAGCTAGAATTAAATAGAAAGGAGTACTGAACGTAATCAATGTTTGTGTTCAGGCGAATTCTAACAATTCGAGGGAGGTGAAAAGTTGCCATCAATATAGTACAAATTGACTGAACGTTTTTGAATTCGACCAAATTTCATCGGAGCTGGTTGTAATTCGAATAACAACCACAAAATCGCCTTTGTGTTTTAAAGTTAAAAATGTGGACCATTTGTTCGACCAAGAAACGAAACAAAATGTAAATCAAAACTACGGATATAAGGAATGTTATTTAAACACAAACGATAGTAAGTGACTTGTATTACTTATTACCTTTGCAACACTCAGAAATACGCATCAGATATTCCATAAAGTATATATATTCTTGATAAGCGTAAGTTTCTGAGTCCATTGTATATATTATATCTTTATTTAAACAACCGCTTCTCCTATCTCTTGTTGGTTGATATTGCACAAGTAAGAAGAACGAAGATAGCAAAATTGTACTTAAAGATTTCCAGGTACTTTAGCGCCTTGTTAAAATATGGATGAATTTCTTTCGCTGAAGCGGTGTACATATACAACATAAATCCAAAGTAACAATTCACTCATTAAGTTCGTAGGATAACATACAAATGTAGAATGATTAGCGATGCAACTGTATAATCCATTTGAGTTTTGTTACATTGAAGGTTGACGCCAATACAAAAGTTTGTTCAAATAATACCGGCAATGTATAGTTGGTTCAGGAATTTCATTTAACTGATAACATTTGAAGGCAGTCAGTTTTTGAGCTAATAGCACGAAAAGAGAATAGCTATTGGTATACAGTATTCAAGAAGGATCCTGAGTAACTTATGCATCTAAGCTGGGCTGTTGATAATTTTTATGAGTTTGTTTGGTGCATTCTAATTGGCGTTTGCCGTGAATACTTTTTCCTAAAACGAAAAACCAACGATAATTAATTGGGGAATGTCTGCTTATGAGAACTAATTCTGATTTCAGGTTTATGACTTGGGCTTATTAACTGTATACGCAAACCAACTAGAAATCGTTGGAGCTCATTGGAAGTTGAAAGCCAATTCGTTCGAATTATAATTCCTTAGTAGGCCTTTTTCCATTAATGAATGTCTTGGGAAAAACTACTTGCAAAGACTTCGAACAGTTTGTATAGGAAAGTGCTTTGATAATTGTGCAGCACTACAAGTGGAAACTATTTCATAGAACAATGCATTGTAAGCCCTGATGACCGATTACGATCAGAGGAGCTTCATTTTGGCCAATTGCCGGTAGCTCTTTCACAATCTCAATGAGAAACGAATTATCTACCATTTTGCTTCTCTATATACGACCTCTGTTGTTGAAGAATTCTCGCATACAATAATTGAAATAAAAAAATTTTAAATTGAATAAAAGTCAAAGTTTTGGCAATTTGCGGTACGTTTTGATACAATGCATACTTTACTTATTCCCAATTGCTAATGTACTCTGCTAGTTAATCTTAAAACTAATCAGAAATCCATCTATCCGCATATCCATAATTAATAATGATATAAGTGATTTTCCTTTATTAAAAAATGAAATGAATGATTGAAAACTTTACTGCCATTTCGAAAATAAAAGTGAAAATCTATTTCGTAAGATTAATGGACATGATCATGATCATTATTCTTTAAAAAAGAAAAAAAAAAAAAAAAAAGTAAGTTTTTTTTTTTCCATTTTATCTTCCAAAGTTTTTTATTTAAACAATTAGAAGAGTTTGTCAAAAAGATTTGTGATGAAAGTTTGGCAGACGCATTTCAAGTATAAATGGATTTTTATGTGAGGGATTTATGAGTAGGTTAACCAAAAACTAAAAAAGAAAAAGAGATAATAAAATAACATAAAAGAGAAAGACGGTAAACAAAAAAGTGAAAGAAAGTAAATTCAGTATAAAAGTGTGTAATGAATCTTAAAACAACTTTGCATGATCATGATGATGATGATGGAGGTGATTATGACGGTAACGACACCGATGATAAAAACTTTGTAAGCAAAAGACAGGTTAAAAGGCATTAAGCAGTCAGATCAAAATCAATGATAATGAAACTGTAAAAAGAAAAAACTTTGAATTAAACTAAAAACAAAAAAACAAAAAAGAAAAGAAAAACAAACCGTTATTATCAAAATGATCTTGATTTTTATTAGTATTTTTATTTTACATAAAAATCAAAATAAACAGGTAGAAAGTATAAAAAAGGCCATTTTCCAATAACTAATAAAGCGTAAGCTATTCTTAGATTTATTCGTTTTCTTACGCCTTTTCAATAAAATATTGTTTTAAAAAAAACGCGTAAAAATTTGTAGAGAAAGTTGTTTTCATATGGCAGAAAAGAATTACGGCTTTCAAAGAATTTGAATGCCCAACAACAACAACAACAAAAACAACGAATTTCATTGCGGTGCCAACATTTCGAAAAATAAAGAACACTTTAGAGGCCCTACGTTAGGTTACATTATTGTAAGTGTTGGCAGCGCGCCTTGTTCGACCCCATGGCTTGTTCGAGCGCAGCTAACGCGCATGGCCGGCGCCTAAATACTTGATAGCACATAACTCTTAACCGTCAAGTCGTGTACAGGTAGCCTATATCTTACAGATGGGACACGTAGCGTGGCTCAGCATATCACGGTCTTCACTTCTACTCATCTTTTCATATTATTGTGAAATTCAGGTAACAAGTACAAGTTAAGCTCATATATATTCTTAAGTAGAGTTTGTGGACCAATGAAAGGCGTCATCCGTTTATGCCTGTATACACAGTTATCATACAAATGTACGCTATATATATATATATATATAATGTAAGCCTTCTTTTAATTTGCTTACTGTGACTGCCTTACTATCTGGTAACGAGGAAAAATAATAAAGTTGGGCAGAAAACGGAGTGTATGGAAAATCGAAATGTGATAAAAGTGTAACGATAAGCAGTTTAAATAGTGCAGGTACAGATTTATAGCATAATCTGCAGCTATCAGAGATTTCAAAGGTCTGCACAGACGCGACTCTGACCTAACAGTTGGTAAGGGCACTACGGTAAGTTTTGATAGAGGTTGTGTGTGTTAAATAAGTCCTGCCGAGAGAGGAGGATATCGGATCGGTACATTGTTTGTGGCAATGAGAATGCATACTATTATTATTGCGTGTACCATCGGTCATTGTGGAACCAAACGCATTCATACGGGTCTATTCTTACAGATAGCTGTGACGCGTTCAATTTACTAAAAAAAAAAAAAACCTTTGCAATTTTTTTGAAATTAACTTAAAATGGTAATGATCTTTTAAAATCGGCTTTATTCTTTTTATTCATTTGTTTATTTATTTTTTTCTTAATTTAAATGCTTTTAGTTGTTATGGTGGCTTTTATTACGAAAAGGTTCATCAAGTTTTAAATAAATCTTTTTTTAATAGATTCCATAATCAAATTTTTGTTTCATGCAAAAAACTATAATATGTATGTACATTTCTTCTAGTATTGCCTTAAATTTTATTAAAACTATGTTAATTACGCGGGTAAACATTTTTAAGTATTTGTCTTGTTAAAAATTGTAGGTTTAAAATTCAAGTCCAAGAATGATTAAAGCCAGAATTTACAACGACATTCGGCCAAAGCGACCAAAACAACAACAAAAATAACAACATATGACAATATGAACAACGACAACAGCATTAACAACAATAACATCAGCAATAACAACAGCAAAAACAATAACAACAACAATAATAAAAATAATAATAGTAACATCGAGCAAAGCACTACTTATTAAAATTCCCACATGTTGTTAAACCAGCTTACTGCTTACAGTGTCAGTGCTTGTTGGCAAAGCATAAACAGTAAAAATGAAACACAAGAAACCTGCATTTCACCAGAAATTAAGGTCAGCCAACATATATATATACATATATATATATATATGTATATGCGTCCATACATATATACATAGATATATATATATATACATACATATATAAACATACAACACATACTAATATCTTATACACACTCTCACAAATACAAACAGACAAGATAGATAGACATTCCAATACTTGAAAAACTTAAAGAACAACATGTAACAAATGTTTGCTTGCCTTTAATATATGTTTTTGTGGTCGTACTTGATTTGAAATGGTAATGAATTATAAATGAAATGAAATGAAATGAGCAAAGCTATACAATTCGAAATGGTAATGAAATTGTAAACGTATAACACGATTAGTAACAGACAAATAAAAGCGTTCACATATTTCGCTATATTTAAGAAATTTGATTTTCGGGAAGTTTGCCAGCCAGCAAACATCAGCGCAAGCATAAACATTACAAAAAAAAAAAAAAAAAAAAAAAAAAAAAAAAAAAAAATGATTTTTTTTTATTAACCATTTTTTATGATCAACTTAATTAGTTTTTTATTTACTAGAAACTATATTAACACGACGCAATTAATCTGATGGTTGAAAAAGAGTAAAAAAAAGTGAATGTTAGGTTAAATATATTATCTTTGCATATGGATCCGAACGTGAATGTGAAAGAATACGAGTTTGATTTATGTGTAAAACAATAATTTTTAATTATTTTAATAATTTATTTTATAATAAATGTTATTAAAAACAAGACGAAAGTCAGACTCCAGTACTATTAATTTTCTTAAGCTCTTGCAATGCTTTAAATCCTCCCCTTACACGGACGGCATGAATAGGTTAACTAAGCATAACGTATAACCTAAACGATGATTTCATCACATCGCTACTCACTTACAATTGTTAATGCTTTATATATACATAAAAATTTTATATATATTTTCGTTTAATTTTTAAATCACAACCAATTTAAGTATTAGCGTTCACTCTTGCTAATTATAGAAAAGTTAAAAGCTTTTTGAAAGACCAAGCATGTACTCTAGACGTTCTAATCATAAGATATTTATCGTTTCATTAATATATTGAACTAAACTACTATACATTAGAGATTTTTTAAATCTTTACTATCGCGAAAGTAGCACGAATCAACTCAACTGCTCCTTTATGAGTCTCTCTTTTGTTCCTCGAATTAAAAACTTATTTGGAACATCCTTACATAATTACGTTTAAAACATTTGCCAAAAGGAAAGAAATAACTGCATCAGATGTTTTTATCATTGTAGTCATTGAGGATCAAGGGTATGAAATATATTGAGCATCATATCCTTAAATGCTTAGTTTTGTTTTTTTTTTTTTTTTTGTTTGTACCTATCACCTAACTCGTTAATCCGTTTGCGAACGAAAAAGACATCAAAAGTGATGTCAATAAAGAAAAAATTTACGTATTAGAAATGGAAGACGTTTAGTTTTTGAGAGAGAGAGAGAGAGAGAGAGAGAGAGAGAGAGAGAGAGAGAGAGAGAGAGAGAGAGAGAGAGAGAGAGAAAAACATTTAATAGTTGTAGCCTACACCATCTGCGGTACAAGGGCGTATTAAGTTTGTGCGCACATGTGCAACACCCAGAAGCGATTGTGCTGGAGCCACCTTTTATTGTACAAATCAATTTAAAGTTAATTTATGTTTGCCTGTCTGTCCCTCTGCCTGTCTCTCTCTTGCTTTTGTGTTCCCGTGTTCGTCTCACAGGTCGCATGGATCTTGATAGATTTTAGTGCATCGAGATATCTTGGCTCAGAAGATGAACGCTACTGACAATGGTTCGAATCGGACCCCTTTTTCGGCCACTTCTCATGTAATGCATTATATGAATAATTGTATTATGTGAAGCGATGAAGCATATTTGATGGTAGGCCTTGACCCACCTTAATGTTTTTCTTTTGTTGAAATAGTATAACTCCATATAATTCTAGGGTGACATAGCACATGGTGTAGAAATGACGGCGTCGACATATACCCGCCATAGCTGGTTAACATTCTCATTATTTCATTGATTCCAATGCTTTATCATTTCATGTATTTTCTTGTTCTTTAGAGTCCATGTCACACATTAGCATTGAACTGCTTACATAAAAAAAAAAAAAAAAAATTAGATACTTTTTAAAAGGAAAGGTAACTTAATACCACGTGTAATATATGCAAAGGCACATCTTTAAGTATATCATTTCGAAGATTATTTGTCTAATAGGGCTAAGCAATAAGCATTGCGATTATTAATATTTCGAATACTACCAGAATGCTGCACCTTTCATTTTTAATTTAATTCAAACGTAACTCGAACATTACCAATTATTGCAGTTATTTTATCCTTTCATAATTAAATTGCATTAATTGTATTTAAGATAATTTTTGGCATTTATTGAAGGCATTTCGCCAATAGGTATTCAAATTTCTTCGTTAGACTTCAAAAACAATAGTTATTGCGACGTAACGGTAGTCAGCTATAAATGCTGCGCATCACATGAGATCTTTTCAATCCAAGTCAGAACAAGTAAAAACACTTACCATTGAATATCCTACACCACTTCACTTTTCAAAATAATGCATTACCTGAGAAGTGATCGAAAAAGTGATCCCACCCGAACCATCATTGTCAATAGAGTTTGCCCTTTGGCAAATTAGTTGTCTGTATATTAAATTCGATGAAAATATCTCCAAAAACTGCGACCGTTAGGTCGAACACAACAAAACAAAGCGGACTGATGGACAGACAGATAAGTTTATATCTGGCTCTGAATTGATCGATATTATAAAGATGTGTACATCTGCCGTCTCATACTTTTGTCGCATTACACGAGTCCGTTTCAACGCGTTATACGAATGCGGAGACAATTTTTCTGCCACATTATACGAATCCATTTTACATGAAACCGTGTTATGGGGGCATACATATTGGAAATTTTGTTATTTTTATTAAGTTATGAAGTATTAGTTATTCAGAAAAGAGAAGATAATGGGCATTGAATGAAGTTCCTTTGGGGGGATATAACCTCTTTATACTTCAATCAAAACTATGCTAAGTAGTAATAGATAGGAAAACCTTAAAATATTCTATGCTCGCATTTACACGTGGTTACGGTTTTGATTACTATATAAAAACAAACTTCAATTATATAATATTTAGCTTACGTCTATACATCTATATATGCATTAATAGTTATATTCATATTTAGTACATTTGTAGCTCATCAAGTCTATTTATGTACTCATATATATAAATATAAGCCTTATTTGAGAAATTTCAAAAAGTCCTACATATAGCCCTTTAGGAGATTGAATACGTTAATTAATTGATTAATCAGGAGAAATATATTGTTGAGTAAAAACATGATTTTCTTTTATTCTCTATTCAATGCTCAGTCACTAATTGGTATTATCAAACGAATTACAATTGTCGGAAACTGCAAGAATCGATACGATACGATTATTATTATATATTGATATATATATTTTCACCACTCGAAGGATGTTCCCTATTCGCGTAACACGCGATAGACGATAGGACGCAGCCTAGTTAGTAGTTATGCGCTCCGGTCGATATGTGTTATGCCTTTACTGAGGCTAAGAATTCACTATAGCTATGACCGCACTGAGATTTGAACCCGTGTACACTCACTTGATTGTCGCGACTCTTATCTATTATATAAAAGTTAACTTATAATGTGACGTAAAGATAGTGCTACGGCGTTTTAGACATGTGGCAATAACCTCTTTAAAATATATTTAGTGTTCAGCTAATGCCAATGATTAACCAATTAACCAATTACTATACCTCCTCGTAAAGTTAGAGAGATAAACTTAATCTAAATTTCGTTGAATTCATTTAAAAATAATTTTTATAATTTTAGTTATCTCCGATATTGCAAACGACAATTGATTTGCTATCCCGAAACATACCACCTATTAAACAGTAGGACCCAAGCTCGCGATACCCCCTGAAAGTACAAGAAGTATAAGGGCTTGATGAGGGGATCATTTAATGTGCGACATATTTAATTAGCAAATTTCAATACAAGTACGAAAGTTTACCCGGAGCAATAAGTCCAGTTTTGTCTGATCAAATGCAAGCAGCCTTAGTATAATTTACAAATTATCGATGCCATTAAAGTTGGAGCACATATCTCCGCAAGGTTAAAACCGTTCGTAATTGGTTCGATAACGTGAAATCTTGAGTAAAACAGAATGCCTACTATATACCTAATCAAGTGCCTCTTTTCCAAAGGACCGCCTAAACTTAATTCACCTAATGAAAATTTAAAATAAAACGTTTCTTCACAGATTTAATATGATCAATAAAGAAATTGTATGTATTTTTGGTGCAAATTATTAGAAGTCTCTCTTTAGATCACAATAAGTAATTAATTCATTAAATATTCATTAAATAAATATTTTTAAAACGAGATAAGTTGCAGAATAAATAAATTGAAGCACGACAATAAATATGGTGAGTGAATGATTAGGTGAATGAATACATATATACATACATATATATATATATATATATGTCTATATGTAATAAGTTAACTCACTTAATAAAAGCATAAGGAAGCATTAAGCAGAGAGTAAAATTTAATATATGGTGTATTAGGTTATATGGAAAAGTGAATTTAATTCCAAAATATGTAAAGAATTTCTTATTAAAAATTATATAAAACAAAAATATGGCTTGTTGTTCTTTTTTCTCGTTTAATTTGCAATTATTTACCATAAGGCCTAACTAGTTGCTTACGATTTTAAGCATTGAAACTATTAGGTGCCCTTAACTTTTTACATTCACCATTTGGATTTAAAACAAACGGGCCATCCATTCCGTGGATCCGAATGTATTTAACATTTCTTGCTTTCTTTGAGGGATACAAAACATACATATTTGTACATGGTGTAGAAATTGTTGAAACTTATTGCGGAAAGAATGCACTAACGATTACGTGTTCGACACGTGGGTTGATACCCACCTTTGGTTAAATAGCTTTGTATATAAGCACCACTTTGGTGCGCAGAAGGCAAATTACGAAAATTAACTTTCGGGTATGTGTATACTTCATTTTATATATATTTTAAGCTGGGCTACCGTAACGAGGTATGGAAATGTAAAACAACCACTCTTTATAGCTGGAAACAACATATATTACAGCAGATATATATATATATATATAGATAGATATATATACATGAAAGCATTGCCTATGTATAAAAATATATGTCCCCTCGATGTATACATATCTTGACTTGATTGCTTATTTGTAAAAGTCTTGATCACTAGAATACTATGTACTCAAAACGGAATACATGCATTTACCACATCTGGCTATCGTATAACTATGAAAGGTGGAGAAAGGGATGAGCTACGACTGTCGCGACTGTCAAGTCTCAGGATTCTTGAGTTCGAATCTCAGTGCGCTACACTTTTTTGTTAAGAGATGTATATGTATAGAGTTCGTTCCATATAAGTTCGCTTATTGGTACTTTAAGGCTAAAAAAAAAAAAAAATGAAAACAACTGTTTACTTGGAACTTTTCGATAATTTCTAATTTATGTTAGAAAAGAATTCGGCTGAATGTTGCATAGTATTGCAGCCAGAACGCAAAAAAAATAAATTAGCTGAATAGGGAACAATCATCTGAGAATAGCATCTAGAATTTGTGCTAACTCTGAATGTATCGTGAGGTTCATTTAATAAAAGTAAAAACAAAACATTTACTTTGACTGGAAGTTTCCTGTTCGAGACGCAACGTCATAAATGGTTGTAATTAAACCGATTTCAATATTGACAATATAAACAGTTTACGATAGTTCATAGTCTGGAAATAGTTATTAAAATATTTCGAGTCATTGCTTGCACTTGGTAAATTTTCTCTTCTAAAAGGTGGGCAATAATATATATATATTTTTTTTTTTTCAATATGATCAATCACTCACTGAAGAGGTGTCCTATTCGCGGAACGCATCGACGACCAGAAAGAAGTGAGAAAAGAGAAAGGAAGGCAAGTGGTGGCGGAAGCCTAATGGATGTGAGCTCAATCGATAAGTATTCTGCTTTTACCGATTGGCCACTCATTCTACCGCACTGAGATTTGAACCCGCGAACACTACAAGAACTTTTTTGGTCGCGATTCTTAACTACTCGGTTATTCATGTGTGTGTACCAATGTAATATAATAGATAATTCAAGTGAAACATAATGTAAGCGCTTATGCAACATTCTCCAAATAAGGCTCAACTTAGTAAGACAAAGCAAAGACAATATTACTGCATAAGTAAACGAAAAAAAAAAAAAAATAATATGGACGTAAAAGGGGTAATTTTAGAAGCTTTACTAACTCTAAGTGAATTCACTTGAACTTGAGTTATTTAATTTCTGCTATTAAGTTGCCTATGTAGAAAGAAAAATTATAAGATTAAACACATATGTATATATACACATATGCATATACTAGAGAAAGTTTGGAAGGCAAACATTATTCTTTATTACATATGTTATTTAAGTGCGCTATCGTTAAAGGTCGTACGGTGCTAAGGGTCTTTGATCCATGCAAAACCCTTGCTCGAAGAAATGATTCAATCTTTTTAGTAATAAGTTTTGTTTATATTCGGCATGAAAAGTATTTTATAAGAAAAAAATAAACTGAAACTAAAAACTTGGAACGAATTGTTATGATTGCATTTATGATGAGTACAACCGATCAAAGCGTAGTACATTCAGTGAACGAGGCACAGATAAATTTAACAGAGCATAGCTGTATGGGTATTATTATTAAAAAAAAAAATTAATTAATTTAAAATCTAATTTCAATAAAATTTTTTTTATAAAAATTTGTTTCCACTTAAATTAAAAAAAATAAAAAAAAATCAGAATTTGAATTTTTCACTATTCATATTAACTTTGTTCTTAAGTTCGTATTGATTGGAAAGACAAAAAAAAAAAAAAAAAAAAAAAGAAAAAAACGTTTCTTCTCACATACCTTTTTAAAGAACTTCAAAATTTTGTTGAACGATTATACAAGGAGTTCTAAAATATTTAAAACTCACTGGTTCTGTGGCAAAATTTTAGTTATTTTCAATTTTAGATTTTTTTTTAGAATTTTTCGTTACATATGTCTTAGTTCACTATTTGCTTTTAGTTGTAAATAATCAAAAAAAATTTGTTTTTAAATTTTTTATTTAATATATTAAAAATAATTGCTTTGCTTTTTTTTTTTCTTGTTTATTAATTGTTGTGTGGAATTTTTGTTCAGAAATTTTTCTTTGAACGTATTAATAAAATAGAGCCGATAAATACGAGGAAAAAAAAAAAAAAAAACAAATATTATTATTTTTTTTTTAAAGCAGGAGAGGTTACTGGCCAGTATAAATGAAGAGTGTTTAGCACAAATAATCCACAGGAGTAGAATTTAGTTTTGCTTTTCTTTTTTATCCATTTATTTATTTATTTATTCATTTAATTAGTAATTTTTTCTTTCTTTTAGCACACACAGGAATTAATCCATTAGGTATACATATATTATGTATATGAAGAAAAATATATATCTAAATATTTATTTTTGAGTATATGTATATGTAATTATATATATATATATATATATATATATTTATATATGTATTTTTTATATATATATATGTATATATACATATATATGCCAACCGAACGATGTTGACTCTACAATTGCATCATGGGCAATGACTTTGAACCTGTAAATGCGTGTCTTTTATGCTTTTGCTAATGGTCTCCACGCAAGAAGTGCTAGAAATAACAACAACAAGAGCATAAAAATAACTCTTCTTCGAGTGTTAAGAAAGAAAAGAAAGATAACATATACGAAAATCGCGCGCGTACATATGCTTGTGTTTGTGGAGAAAGCAGGCAGAGTTCTTCTTTAGCCAAAGAAGAACACATACACGAACGTCGATAAGTGCTAACTAAGTTTGACAATAGCTTTACAGGATGTGTGTGTTAGCGTCTATAGCTAAGCAGAAGTTTGTAAAATCTAGTATAAATGAGATAAGAGCGTAAGGTTGAATATTTAGGAGAGAGTCTTGAAAGAAGAGAGTGTTAGAGAGACGAAGAAGATACATATTTTCTATTAAATGGTGATCTTGTTGTGTAGACTTTCTCTTCGATTTCATTTTTCGGTTAAGTTATTTTCTCTTTCTTCTCCGCTTATCTCAAAACTTAAAAACTACGGAGAGAAGAAAATTTACGCTAGCTTAACATTGCTTATGCTTAGCTAAACATATATATAAATATATATATATATATATATATATATATATAT
>NW_023998414.1:18342170-18368514 GCF_014805625.2 Glossina fuscipes | reverse complement strand
TATATATATATATATATATATATATATATATATATATATATGTATGCACATTCTTATTTAACAGATTTGGTACTGCAAAGCAAAGATGATGATCAAGGTTATTTCCTTCCTATGGCATGCTTGGCCAGCACTTATAGCACACTACACAAGAGGCCTTCAGTTTATGTGTATATTCCTCATAATTTTCTTTTATTTCTGTTTTTTTATTTTTTTTTATTTTTGTTTTGGTTTTGGTTTAAGGTGTGTTATTATGTTGTGTGCGACCAAAATATCATCAGCTAAGCAAAATATTAAGATTTATTACCATTCGCGGTATTATAGAACACAATTGTACATGAACATGCAGACAGCTAGCTAGCTAGCTAGCTAGCTAACTACACGGGGGGACCGAGAGACGGACGTATACTTTAAGTAGCAATTGTTGAAAGAATTGTAAATAATGATCACACAGATCAAAAAGAAAACTGAATTTGTTTCTTCATATTTATTTTTTATCCCTTTTTTATATTTATTTTTTTATACCATTTGTGGTATTTCGTGGCATTGATAAAGGGCGTGTCTGTGTATGTATGATTTTTTTTTTCGCTTAGTTTTTGTAAAACATTAATAAAACTCAACAATTACAGGATTTATATGTATAAGGTTAAGGGTTAATGTTTACATTCGCATATAGGCTGGTAAATCATACATATGTGCACTCATATATTACTATTACACTTACATATCTGTATCATAGATAAGCTAAAAATAGTCATTTTCTTGCCAATAAAAATCAAATTATTATTAATGATGATGACGATAATCGCTAATTAATGTTCAATAATAATAATGGCAATGATGATGATGATGATGATGATAATGATGATGATGATCAAAGTCATTACACTTATAACGTTACATATGACACTATATCAGGTCATTTATTTTAGATAAAGTGAGAATAATGCTATAATTCTCTTATGTTGACTTGGAATTACACGAAAAAAAAAGATACGTTAACTAAGGGAGAGAAATAAAGAAGAAAAACTTATATGCTTCAAATTCAAAAATCTGACGAAAGGAAAATTTTCGAACCAAAATAAAAAAGAAAAATTCTAAATATTATGAACAATAATGGAGCGAAAAAAAACACTGAAATTTTGTATGTGCCCCGTCTAATGTGTTTTACGACATCGGCATCTTCGAGCTCACATCGAAATGCATCGTTGTGTAGAATTTTTCCACCTTCGCAAATGAAAATTTGAATATCTATTCTACCTACCTTATCGTCGTGGCAATTTCCAAAATTAGAATGAGTGCTCCTCCTTCTGTTGTCCTTCTAACTCCATTATATTTATTAAAGGGGATATTTATCAAAACGCTTGCAGCGAAATCTATCATTTATACTTGCCAAATAGTTTGCATATGTAACACAATAATCAATAAGTCTCCAGTCTGATACACATATATAACAATATTGCTGACAGACCCATTTCGAGTTCCGTATTGCACCGACCTTCAAATGGTACGTGACAAAATATCATGATACTATTATCCTGATACATTTAATTTATGGGCTATGGATAAATCCGAATTTCGTATATTTTCGCATATTAAACTTTTTTTTTTAATTGATGCACAGAAACACTGTTGATGGTAACAGTGACATGTTAGGCATTATTGAAACGATGAAAGTTGCCCAAAGCGGTCAAAAACTCAAAAGGCAGGACGCAAAGTTATGCCATCCGTATTTTGGGGCGCATATGGTAAATGAGAAAGGGTCAATGGTGAACATTACATGGCATTATTGGACCGATTGATTACAAAAGAGAAAAATACTGTTTCGCCAAGGCAAAGCATCTTATCACATATCAAGCAACATGATGATTAAATTGATGGAATTACGCTCTGCCCTCACCGTTTTCTCCAGACACCGTTGACTAATGGCTTTTTGTAAATAGCAAAAAGATACTCCAAGGAAAGAAATTGGGCTTAAATGAAGAATGAAAGGAACTGACACAATGAGGCGTCACATTCGTTTTCGGGTTAAAAATTCCCAAGTGGTAACCATATATTGATATGATTCCTAGTCTTAAATTTTGTTCATTAGTCGGAAGTTGTACAATTTGAGATATTATTTTGTTAATCTTCATAATATGCATTGCGTTTTATGACAACATCGAAATCCTTTCGTAAGTTAATTGATCCATACTTTGGAAACTACCATATATCACTCTTTAATAAAACAAATTGATGAATATTTTTCAACTTTAATATAATTATAAATTATGAAATTGTGCATAGTGCAAACTCAAATTGCAACGTATGTAATATTGAGAAAATATAGTTGGGCAAGGCTGACCATTAAATACCCTACACCACATTGCATAACATAATTCTTATTTTTTTTTTAGTATTGAACACCAAAATTATATGTTGTTTATATATAAAGGCATGTTTTTCATGTGCGTAGTTCTGGGGAAGCAGGTCCAAAACGCAACCTAATGTAGTACAACTACGCAGTTACATAAGGCGGGATCCAAAAATCGGCATAGATGGTCTAAATTTTGCAGAGTTCATTTTTGTATGAAATTACTATAATATTATGGTTCGATTTCCATAACAACTTGTTATAACTTGAACTTTTCTGCTCTATAAAGGAATCGTTATTAGGGTATGATCCAAAAAATAGGCCAACAGGGTCCAAATTTGGCGCAGTTAGTTTTTTTTTAAATGCTAAATCACTATTATGATAATATAATTGTCATCGTGAAGCATTGAAAATTGTAGTTTTTCGTCGTATGAACTTTAGGTTTTGCTATATGAGAGAGGCTTCAAAAATTGTTTTCTAGACGATTTTTGCAATGCGTGCTCGAATTGATGCACGGTATCGTCACTTTTAACATAATGCTTTAGAACTTTTGCTTTCCAATTCTATTAGTTATTGTGGGGAGCTTACCTTAGTAATGGTTTTATGCGTTTGGAATGAAGCGTAGCAAACACCCAGTTGACTGCCCCGAAACGAGATCCCTACGAGCATTCAGCCTTATGGTCGATGTTACTGTGTAGAACTAGCTACAGCCGTTCTCAAAAAACAACTAAAACCTATTCAAGGTCTCAATACGCATTCAATTATCAAGTTGCTTTGAGAACTGTCTCAAATAAAATGATTCACATTAGTCTTATTTTGACTTATGTCTCTAAAAAATTCAAAAAAAAAAAAAAGAAAACACAATTTGATCTCAACGATCTTGTTTTTCGATTTGAAATTTTCATTGACATATTAATTTTGAAGAGTAAAAATATCGTAAGGATTTTTATCGCAATTGTATTAAAATATGGATTACCTTACGAGACAGAGTGAGCAGCAGTTTTAAATTCGCAGCCTAATTAGTCGGTAATCTGGCTAACGCAATCAAGAAAGTAGAAAGTAATATTGATTAAGAAAAAACCGATAGTTAGTGATCCAAGAATTTTTAAATTAATTTTTAAATTTCTTTAATTGCAAAAAAGTATGTCAGCAATTAAGTTAACAAAATAATTACATAGAAACACTGTTAATGTAAAAAATAATGAACGAAAATTCCATTTCTTTTAAATTCGATTAAATCGATACATAAAAAATTTAACAAATTATTTTAATCGGCAATAAACTGAAGCTTAAAAAGAACAAGTAAACGAAGTTAAAAACGTCTTTAGACGAAAAGTGAGCACCCGCCAATGGCAAAGGAGGCAAACAATATGACAATTCGACAAACATAAAATGCAGACTAAGATGGTCGAGAAGAATCTCTCGTTTAATGAGGAAGTCTCGGAAGAGGCGTTAACAGCTAAGAAGGCTAATTGAATTTGCAATACTACTGACTAAGCTCCTATGATCAAAATAAGACGAATTAAATTATGTATAAAGAAATTCGACGATCTCGAAAGGTCTTAACACATTTAAGCGACCGATCAAACAAAGAAGGGTAACTAGATAACTAAATTAGTGTACCTACCTATATTAGCTAGTTAGCTAGTTTACTTAGGAACTTGATTGATTGATTAAAGAGTACTCTATTTAAAAGCAATAAAAAGCTTGAAAACATTTGAACTATTTAGGCTAATTGGGCAGAAATAAAGTAGGTTAACAGTAAGTTACGCGGGTCAACAAAGATCTGGGTTACCTAAGGTGGTTCAGTAGACTCTGCCTTGACAAGAACGCTAACTAACTCAGTTAGCTAAAAAGACAATATAAGATTCGAAGGTACCTTTTGATTAAGTTAGTAACGGTGAGAGCATAAGTGGTTCGAAAGAAGCGTTAGTCACTGGTAAGAGACCCCATCATAACTAAACTTGTCTACCACAATGTAAATGATCAATTTAACCGCATGTAGCCGTGATTAGAAAAAAATTTTGCACCTACTGAGCACTAAATATTTTTCAGATCATCATCTTTCGTTACAAATGAAATGAAAACACAATGAATACAATTTATATAGAAATAAACGATAGAAACAATTAACCAACAGCAAAAAAAAAAAAAAAAAAAAATGTGTTACTAAAAAAATAATAAAAAAATAAAAAAAAAAATTTCGAAAGAAATATAATCGAAAATTGACTTAAAACAAATATTTAGAGCATTTGCTAATAAAAGAAAGTTTTTTAGATAAAGCTTAGCTTAGTTTTTATAAGTTTGCGTATCTTTTTTCGTTTATGAAATTCTTTAACCGACCGCAAAATTGCTAAACAAGAAGCATAAGAGAACAAATAAATCTACATTTGCCGTAAAAGGAAGACAGCGAAACACAGCATATGGAAATAAGAAGCCATCGCATGAAAGAACGGCGGCTTCAAAATTCTACATTGGTTGGTTGATAGTTTGAGTTTTGTCGTTGTTGTTGTTAGTGCGATGATGTTGATAAAATATAAGAAAAAAAAGATTGCCTGACATACTTGGTCATCAGAACCAAAAACAACAAAAACAAACAACAGCAATAGCAACAACTACAGCAACAGCAACATCATCGTCTATAGTATTATCATCATCAGCGTTTAACTCAATATCCAACAGTCTGGAAAAAGTGGGTGCTATGATGGCTTTACACAGGAACAGCAAAATAGTGAAATGAAAATAAGAAAAACAAAAACAAAAAAAACATTTTATGACTTTATTCTGCATATTTCTTCTCTTCTTCTTTTTTTCTGCTGTTCTCTTCTTGTCTTTCTCTTTCATTTTGTATCGGTCAGCTGTCTTAGAAATTTGTAGCTAAAAACAGTCAGTCAATATTTCCAAACTTTTGCTCTTCTTTTCGAATTGTTTCCCCGACTTCTATCAGGATCTTCCCTCTCGCATTAAAAGAAAGAAAAAAAAAAAAAACGATCACCACCAGAAGGACTCTGATCCGCCATTCATTCATTTATTCTTTCAATTGGTAAACTATCATCGTCTACAACGTCGTCATTGCTTTTATGGACTGTATATGCTGTAAATGTTGATTTTTCAAGCATTTCTTGCCAATCAGCCAACCTGTCATTTCCACGTTGGTTCGCTTAATTTTGCTTTAAATGAACAACGGGTTCTCTCTATTGCCTACTACTACTCGTTCTTGCTTAGTTCGCCTTATAGTTGTATTATTACGTTCAAAAGAATGTTTATTTTACTAACGGCAAAAAGAAAAAAAATAGAAAAAAAAAATAAGAAAATAAATAACATTGAAATGATAACTTGTGGCTAAAGTGTTTAATTAATGCTAAATTCCTGCCGAGCGATATTATTTGTGTTTTGCCGGTTAATGCTTAAGCTAGAACTTGTGTTGAAATTTCAAATTTCTTTTTTATTGTAAAAGTATTTGTATTGAAAGTTTTTTAACTTTCGTTTAAATTTTTGAATACTAATGCTCGGGAAATAGTATGATGGCAAGTATACTCGGACGTACATTGAATGTCAGTAAAAAGGTGCAGCATAATAAATTGATACCATTACTATTATTAATTCAGTCGGTCGAATAAATTCTAAGACTAAAGTCTTAAAACCCTTTGCCAACTCTGCTTTTCAGGCGGACAAAAAAAAAAAAAAAACAAAAAAAAAAATACAAATATAACCAACCAAAAACCTTAGAGCATTTCCGCCGGGACCTCGAAAAGAGAAGAAAAAAATCAATAAACAAATGACGAACAGGGTGTACATTATCAAATTGAACGCACCTTTCTAACGAATTAACTGCAATTATTATTAGATAAATTGTTGGTAGAGAGCGTTTAATAAAAATTGCATAATATTTTAAAAAAAAAAACGCGTTTTCGTCAAATTCATTGGTCCAGTGAAATGTCGAAAGAAGAGAACAAAACTTAAGCGTCCCTATGATTTGCTTGGGGCTTGCTTGTCAATACCGATGTCTTAGGATTCGTGTGTAAGCAAGTCGAATCTTAATAGGATAGACCATACTTTGTAGTAGACTTATTTGTCCCTTATTTTGCGATCTCTAATCATATGTTTCTACCAAACAATCGATAAGACCGATCTTATTATGCTTTTATCGTATTTCAACGTTTAAGCGTAATGGGGGAGACTTTAAAAACATAACATCATTTTTGATGTACTCTTTAGCTGGCCGCTGAACTTTTTTATCATAATAGTAAACATAGAGTAACGGTATATAGAGAAAATTTTTAAAATTTAAAATAAAAAAATAAAATGAAAAAGAAAAGTGTATAGAAAATGAAAAAGAATACTATCGCAATGTTTGCAACGTAGATAGATATAAAAAAAAAAAAAAAAAAAAAAATATAATTTGCTTTATTAATTTATTTACTTATCAATTTCATTAGATTGCAACGTACAAGATTGCTATGAGGGATAAGAACGATCCGTTCCTATTTGAAGATTCGATGTCCATTCAATTTTTTAGATAAACCGGGACATAGCTAAGAGATGTCGGAAAGGTTTTGGCAACACAGGAAAATCGGAAAGCTTCTTTGCTCTTTGCAATCCTGATAATAAATAATTTGTCGCATTCTTTATAAAAACAAGTTTCTTTTACTTATCAATTAAACAAAATTCGTAGCTTTTTTTAAATATTATATTAATATATGTTGGTCCATGCATCCATCCATCATCATGTTCATCAATCCATCAACAGCAATTGCGTCAAATGTCGCTAATAGCTATTGCTTTAAATTTTGTTAATTTATTAACCTGTGCAATTTTTTTACGACCTACGCGCACGCGCACACAAAATAATACGTAAATTGTTATATTCAAATTTTCCATCTTGCTTCGTCTCTTGCAGTATGCGATTTTCGTAACCTAAAATCGTGTTTTAGGGCATAATTGATATTGGAGAGTTTGATTGTCAGTTTTGCTTCAGAATATGGAATTTGATATAAAGTGACAGACACTATGGCAAGGAAGCGCAACCGCAAGCGCAAACTTTATGAGAGTTGAACGTGCCGGCATAACGCCATTTGATCTATATAACCGAGCAACCTCAGTCAGGTGGCATAAGTCACAAGGCAATAACTTTATTTTATAGTAAAAGTTTCATCGAAGCATTTTCTTATGATTACTTTCTCATTTGCTAAATTGTTGTTCACTTTTGTGACTAATGATCGACCGATAACACGGGAACATATTTTTTTAAAATATTGTAAACTTATTCGCTTTGAATTTTGCTGTTGCTTCTCATCGATATTCCTCCCTTTCTTAAAAAAAAATTCTTGCTTCATGCTTAATTCATCTCGTAAATGTGTAGTGATAGTCAGGAAAGCACAAATAAATAAATAAATGTCTTAAAATTTTATGCTTAATTGCTTAAAATGCTTAACTGTTGAATTGAAAAATGGTTGCGATCGACCTTCTCTTGATAAGTCCGTAATTAAGTAAAAGAAGACGAAATATGCGATTTATTTAACCTTTTTTGTGGAGGTTCAACAAGATTCGACCGCAAGTATAAATAAAAGTTTTTTTTTTTGGTTTCTAATTAATCAGAAATATATAAATAAAAGATATATATATATATATATATACTTGTGGTTTATCTTAAACTCTTAGACTCGTTTAAATGTTATAAAAAGAAGAAGAAGAGGCAGACTCATCACTATGTGATTATCTATCGCATTAAAGCTATCAGTGATCAATGTTTAATTTGCATGTTTTATTCGCTCTCTACTCAACGCTTTAGCTAATGATTAACAAAACCGGATTATTATCACAATTATCAATAACTTTGAAAAACTTTTTTGCGAAGAACGCGCGACCGACAAATGTTAAACGACGACCACAACGTCGATTTCCTATAGAATAATGATTCAAATCACTTCTAAGTCAAGGTTTTTTTTTTTTCTCTTTGCTTCCCTTTGCTTTGGCTCTAAATAATTGATTGGGTGAGTGGAGAGAAAATTTGTTTAATTACTTAATTATTTAGAAAATACTTTCTGGCATAAATGATAAAAAATTTAATGGCCTGTCATCAGTAAATGGATACTTACAAGGCATTATTCACACGTACGCGTATATACCTATGTGTACATAGGCTTAGATTAAATATACTTTTCACACCTCATTGAAACACATGGGCAGCATCTATTAATGACAGGTCATTAGTAAACTGACCACAGGAAAGTGGCCACTTTTTTAATTAATTTCTTAAAATTTATTCGAAAGCGCATAAGGACGATCTGCGTGCGAACGCAAAACGCAAACTGAAACATATAACAGGCATAAAAAAAAAAAAAAAAGAAAGAAAACGCAGCGACAAGAACAACTAGCTGCTATCAATAACGCATTTCCTTGCGTTTCCAATAAGGCAACAAGCAACAATACATAACTCATGCTCATGAATAAGAGTCATGATCGTTTCATAATGTGATCTGTGGCCATTAAATAGAAAAGCGCCAGCTATGTTTATCTGAAACCTGAATTTTTGTATAGAAAACACCCATGAAAATGATAAAAAATATTTTAGTCAAAATATTGCCTATCGCTAGCTATACATTATTCCCAACTCTCTGATAATTTGTGGATGCTACGGCAACGAATCTGTTACAATTCGATTCAACGATTCAACGAAGTTATAAAGGAAAAGAGTAAACAGAATGAGTGCTTCCGAGTTTAATGTAAACCGTTTTGCTGCATGGATGAATGGACAGATCTTATGTAAAAAAATAGCCTTTTGTTGCCTTTTCTAATATTCTGGCAGTGTTTTAAACAATTTTTTGAACAGAGCATAGTCGTTCTAATGAATGCTCTTCAGTTGGTATAAAACTCGACGACATTTTCGCTTTTAAAAAAAAGTATTTTTATTTTGTCTTATACTATTTTGTGTATTGCAAGTAGATACTACAGTCTGACTACAGGCAGATGTTCAAGCTGTTCAAGAAAGCGGAACTTCAGGCAACGTTACGGCCATCTTTAGGTAAATTCCGGGTTCATATTTACATACCTAGTAGATGTACATGTCTATGACAGTTGCGACAACAAATAACAACCAACAGACATACGTAGATAAACAAGGCGAACCGTTGACACAGACAGATTTTGTGTTTGTACGATTGTTTTCTCGGCAACAGAAACATTATATTTTCGTAATAAAATCGTCATCTTTACCTTCCGTTGCAGCATAATAATCTCTTTTCTGAGTTTCGTTGTTTTCGTTGTTACTCTGACTTCACTAAAAAATTATCAATCAATATTAAGAGCATTCATTAGCGAGTTGAAGGCGCGAACAAATCTTTCATGCGATAAATAGCCTCTTTTGCTTCCGTTTACTTGCTTTTAAATTTATATCGTGAATGTCTTTTTTTGTTCAATAATTATTATTATTATTATTAATTTCGCCAGAGAAATAAATTCTAAGACTAAACTCTTAAAAACACTAGCATCTAAGGCTATCGGCTTTTATTAAAAACTCTACCGCCATTGAGATTCGAACCCACGACCATTGACTTGCTAGTCGAGATTCCTCGCCTTCGGCTACTCAGGCGGATGTTCAATAATTAAAATTAATCTTTACTGAAAGAAATGTAAAATGTTTCTATCAGATCGATGCATTCGTTTTTGAGAAATTGTGTTCACCCACTTTCAAAATACGAGTTTTTGACGAAAGAAGGATTAAGCTTTAAAGTAATCATGCTAGGAATAGTGATCGTAGTAGTGGTATTATTAGTTGGGCTTCTAAAGTCTTCCGTTACTAATAGAGTTTTATTCCGATTGATTTGAAAGTTTGGGAAGATATTCTTCACATATTATACTGTAGTGTATAGTGAATTTTTCCTCAATATACCCTTCTATTGCAACTGCGTCCAACATCAATAAAGTGTTGTGGTTGGAAAATGTGATTTTAGCGGAGAGACGGGAACATAGGCAAGCAAATATTGATTGGAAAAATAACTAAAGTAAGATAAAGATGATCATGGCGAGTGCAAAAACTTTCGTATCAGACTAGTTGTGCGAGTTTAAGTCAAAGTAAAGACTTTGGCAAAACAGTAATTAATACATCGATCAATAATTTCTGGGGCTGTTTATGGAGACAAAAAAAAAAAAAAAAACAAATGCTTTTTGTGCAAAATTCAATTTTGTTCGTCTACATAGTTTCCTGTAAGAATGATAAAATCCAACTTCTATATCATGGTAAAAAGCACTCAATATTTGCAACGACTTTGTACTTTTAACTGCCATTACTAACACGACGATGTATGCATATTGACGAGTAAATAAAGTGCAGTATACGCACTTTTTCCAATTTATTCAGGATAACTAATGCCCGGTTTCCCAGTTAAGTTTTCGAAAGATCAATGAACACTCGAAAACCGAGAATTATTGAACGGTGTGCTAATACCTATTGATAGAATGTGTTTTTTATGAATATTTTGAAAAAAGAATTTTTGTAGTTCGTTGCTCTCGTTTCGTTTCCCTCTTCTTAGCATTATAGTTGTAATGTCATCTTAAATGCGATTTCATAATCAGTCATCGTTGGTGACCTTAGCCTAAAGAAAAGTTCAACTTGTGTAACAAATTTTAGTTTAGTTTTTAACTATTTAACATTAGCAAGAAAGACAACTAGAATTTAATTTGTTTTTTGCTCAAATTTTGTTCTCTCCGTTTACGACTTTATTACCGCATACATGCAATTATTTTTTTTTTTTTTAATTTTGTAATATTTTGAACTCTAACTGTACTTTGGTTTTCTTAAGCATTTCTTTAAGAGAAATAAGACAAATAATAAGCAACACCGACACCAGCCACCACCATCATCAATACATATGACACTTGAGCCAGAAACAAAGACAAAACATTAGCGCGTTTTGTGAAAAAATTAATGTCTATTTATTTCCGCTTGAATTAAGTAACAATGCGCCGAAACGTAAATTTATGTATGCTTATGTATGTGTGTATATAATGCAGATATATATGGAAATGGAAATATGTGAAAAAATTTGAGATTAAACTTGAAGCGAAGATTCACTATTCGTAAAAGATTTAAATAAAATTATTTAGAAGCTAGAATTTTCATATCTTCATTAAACAATAGATGAATCTTTCTGAGTCTGCAGAAAAACAATTTCTTTTTTGTTTTTCTTTTTTTTTATATCATCACAAAGGAAATGTTAGGTTAAAACAAATCTACAAAATTAAGGACAAGTGTGTCTTGCATTCAAATGCAAATGACTTGATTAACTTAGAATGCCTTGCAGTCTAGCTGAAGGGTATATATAATAAGAGAAAATAGAAGAAAACCCAACATAACCGGAGATTAACATAATTTTGCGGTATAACAGCAATAGAAAAAACTGAAGAAAAAAGGAGAAAAAAAAAAAAAAACAACAAAAAAAGAAAAGAAATCAAAGTCGGAAAACAAGTGCATTAAAAAGAAGTTATAGAAGTATATACATATGTATATATGTGTGTTTACGTGTGTATAGATATGCATATGCATGTATACATAATACATAAAAAGAAAACAAGAATGTGAAACCTAGAATATTTCTTCGAGTTCTCTATAAGTGACTGGGAATGTTATATGCTCTCGTGTTCGTTACTCAGGCGGAGAAAGGTTTTTAGGCAAAACCGTTTGAATGAATGAATGAATGAGAAATATTTAAGTTGAAAAATTATAATAATAAATAAATTATACGCTCTTGAATGTTTTGGGAAATCTTTCCCAAAAGGAAAAATCTCATTGAGGCGATAATATTCAAATTTGCTAAAAATCCAGCATACGAATATGATACCTAAATATACCTATACCTATACACACTTATACACGTAATCTAACAGTTATTATAGGTTAGATATAGGTTAGCTAGTTGCAGCAACTTACGTTACAAGCACTTCTCAGTCAGCATTTTACTCAGATCAAAATAACAACAGGCATGGCATGCATAATACAAATTATATATTTTTTTATTTAGTATGGAATGGTAAAAGAAGAATAAGAACAAGAAGAATTATTGGATTCTTCATGCGAAAATCTCGAGTATCTTTTACATTAGTGCGAAAATTGCTTTCGCATTCGGGTCATTTAAGAAGTGTTCGGCTCAGAATTCAGTAGAATTAGAACCATTCGAGTTATTCTCTTGTAATTGTGAACTTTGGTTCACTATATATATATATATATATGTTTTTAATACGACCCACATCACTTGTGGGATGAGGGATATCCCATATTTATGTAATACGGTGAACGTCAGGAAGAAGATAGGAAAGAAAAGGAAAATAGGGAGGTGGGCCTAGTGGATGAGTGCCCAATCGATAGACGCTATGCCTTAACCGTCTGAGCGCTCGCTGAATCTCCGACCAAAGAAAAGCCTACCGCACTTGAGATTTGAATGCGCGAACATGTACTTGATAGTCACGGTTCTTACCTATTCGAGGCAGACGATTTTTGTTCGCCACATAACTTGGTTCACTAGTATTTTATGCATAGTATAATGCTATCTTTCTCATCTTTTTTCTTATGTATAGAGTGTTTACATAAATAAGAAAACGAAACTTTCTTTATGCTTATAGGTCCCAAAACTTTTCGATTCTGGTTAAATACCTTAAATTAAATTTTTTCGTTTTCCTCTTCGAAAAGTTTCGCGTTAAATAAAACAAAAAAAAAAAAAAAGTTTAATTTAAAATTTTAATTTAACAATAACTTAAAAAAATTACTAGAATTTGTTAAGTACACATCAGTCATAGCCATCACAACCAAAACTCTTTCGCTTGACAACAAACGCAAACAATTTTTGATGTGAAATCAAAATATCAAAAGAAGAAAAGGAGAGAGCAATATCGCAAATGGAATGTGTTGTGCAAATATCAATAAAGAACAAGTAAGAAAGTTATATTCGGCTGGGGCCGAATCTCGTTTACGCACCACCACTAAAACCTTTAGTGCCCCATGTTTCTATTTACGATCGCAAAAAAGCGAATGAGATAAAATGTATCCTTCACAGTTTAGTTCACTAAAACATCTGATTAAGAAAAATTAATTTACCACGTGCTAATGTCCAACCTATTTATTTTGGAATGAACGCAGACAATCTATCTTCATTTGACAAATTTACAAACTGATCTTAAGCATTCTTTCTTGCTTGCTTTATAATCACTAAGGGGATAAAACCTCAAACAAAAGGCGTGGGCACGGGATATTTTTTTCCCCGTTTTTGCATATAAATAGTAAAGGTTTTCGTGAACTACATATGCAAAAATTCCAGCTTTTTCTGTTGTTTTATAATTTGTGAGTAATGAGCAAAAGCCCATAAGTTTTTATTTCGAAAAACGGAGCCGCGTTCAATTTATGCTTCACTGCCGGATGATGCTCTGATCAATTTAGCCCACCTCCAATACTAGTCTGCGTGCAGAAACTAACCATGTTTCGGCCAAATTTCAAATCGTGATCTTTATTTTTACGATCAGGGGATTGTCAATAACAAACACAACATAGACAGACAGACACACACACACACACACAGGGAGGCTTAATCGGTTCAGAATGTCATGCTGATCAAGAGTATATATACTTTGCAGGGTCTCTGAAGCTTCCTTTTGGACAAAATGAGTATATCTCCCATCTTTAGGTGTTGGGTATAATAAATAAATAAATGAATAAATAAATAAATAAATAAAAAAAAAAAAATAAAATAATATGAAAAAACAATGTCAGATTTGACTAAAGTTGAAAAGTAAAAACCCAACCAGTTAACAAGTATTTGAGATTTCAGTTCGAATGGAATTACTTGTGAAAGTAAAAATTTGGGAAAATAAAACGAAAAACAACAATAACAATCGCAATAAAGCTCGATAATAATATGCATTTTCGTATATCGTATTTGATGGATATGTTGCCATAAATGTGATTATGAGTTTTCAATGGTGTTCCTGGCGGCGTTTCTGTTCATGATGTGGCTGTTGCTGTTGTTGTTGTTGTTGTTTTTGTTATCGAAATTTCGATTAATTATATTCATTTTACTGACGTGTTAGCGTTTGTGGCCTCCTCAGGGTATGTACATACAAATATAGTTATAAACAAACGCACATACATCTATTTTAGTAGGTCATCTCTATCACCAAGCCATCGATCAAATCGATCAAATCGATCAAATCACTCCGACATCTTATAACATAACCACAAAATGAATGCATTCTTGAATACGATCTCAGCCTTTAGTTTGCCCTAAACTGGTTTCGCTATGTGATCTTACTCCAAAATGCTATTCCACGACTGCTTCGATGAAAATTGCTAGAAACATTGAAACTCTTCGCCAAGATTTTTGCCATTGAGTTCTTTCACGTCTTGAGTGATTTTTCTGTCAAACTCCAAAATACGTACACAAAGGATTTTTCATTCAGACCGACCCTCATTACATTGGCTGAGTTTTATGAAAATAAAATTTCTAGAGATACGGTTCGAAACATTAAAGCTTATCTCATCAAATAATATCGGCGAATCGATAATAGCATTTATTAGCCCAATCAAGAAGGGAATGTCAGAAATAAAGCCATGTTTCTGAAGCGACTAAGGTAAGGCTAACAAAAGCAATCTATTGAATCTATATAGCACCTAATCGAAGGAGACCATACAGCAGAGGCACGCTCAAGTATTGCTCTAAGTAAGCTCGTCAAACTTCTTGGACTACAGATTAATAAGACCAAGCGCTGACTTAGCTTTATGTGCAAATGAAATTGCAGTCTTTTATCAAGCAGAACCCTTCCATGAAGTTCATAAACGATTCCATATTTTCGTATGTATCGTATGAATCGATAAAATACGCAACAGTGAATCATCCTTCTTGCATTTTTTTAGATTTAATTTCATTAAAATTTAATGAGGACCATATGACCAACTTATCCAAGTTAGAGAAAGTGATACCATTTAAAGTAAAACACAATACGTCTACGATAGCCCGATGAATATTTGTCTCCAAAGTTTGCAACTTATCGGGATACATCGTGGCTTTAACGTAGATGAATGTTTAATCATAGGATCGCGGCAATACGAATAAAAAAACGGCCTGAATGAAGGCCTGATTGTCTAGGCAAGAAAGGATGAGCGCCCACAACTGAGCTGCCACTGGGATAAAATGCGTTAAATGAGTTCTCGATGTTTATTAAACGTAAATTGCATGGAATATTTTCTCACGTCGAAGGGTATACAAAAAATATATTTGATTTGTTTACTTATAAAACCTACCGGGACCTACCGGAACCAGTTTCGTCGTATGTATATATTTTCGATAAATTGTAGACTTAATACATATGTAATGTTTTGTGTTATGAATTGTTGATTGTAAGTGAAAACTTTACAGTCAGACAGTGTCGATACTTGGATACCTTAGACTACCTTATCTAATACAATTCTTTGCTTGTTCTTGCTTTTTTTCTATCTTATCTTATCTTATGTGGTTTCTATTTATATATGCCCATAATCAAATGTATGTCATTTCAAAGACCCGTGTACACAACGTGCAACACTTGATTGCCTTAATGTACGATATGCGATATATCTATATATGTATAAGTGTGTTTCGGAAAATTATAGATTTCTTTACAAACTAAGGACCTTCCATTTGGAAACTCTGCACTATTTGGCCAATATAAAGGAAATATTTGGAAAGGAAATATTGAAGGTAAAGACCGATTTCAGACCGATGTCATAGCTCTGAATCCAACTTTCCGTTGATCATTTTACATTTCGAAAACATTTGAGATCATTTCTGATTTTTTAAATAAAGTTATAAGATTTATTACGAATAGGTTTTTAATGCCTGACAATTCGCTATTTCGCAAATGGAATGTATTCCTTTCTTTGCTGGGTACGATAGATATAAAGGGTATACGAAGAAAGGTAAAATTGTATAAAATAAAAACTTTAACCTTATTTTTGTTTGTCTCGTTTTGTCCAATATCACCACAATCACGATCATCATCATCATCATCATCATCATCATCATCGTTAACATCGTCATCATTATTATCACCATCACCTCCGTCACCATCACCTTCGTCGTCGTAGACAGTGCAAGGTCATTATAGTTTATAACTATAAATCAATGTTAACATTAACTACGTTAATCATGGCGATGACGATGATAGCTTTGACACATATGTCTGTATGTAACGTCAACACGTGAGTTCATGTTCAAAGTCTTGTACTTTGTTGTCCGGATCGCAAGCGATTTTCTCAAACTTAATAATTTTCCTTTTAATTTACACGAAATTGATTTTTCTTTCAATTTTTTTCTTCTCATTTCTGTTTTTTTTTTTTTTTTTTTTTCTTTTTGGTTTTTGCTTGTCATCATTTTTGAACGTGATCAGCCAAAAGGAAATTTCACTGACTTATTCTAACAAACAGCGCGGAATCAATAACTTTCATCATTTCTCAGGCTGAAAATGCTTTATTTATTTATTTATTTATTTTTTTTTTTTTTCTGATTCTTTATTTTATTTTGTTTTTCTTTCTAAGCATTTACAAGGAAGTCGTCAGCCAATCCATGACAAATGCCAAAATCATCAACAGTCTGCCAGTCAATAGACGGTTGCTTGGGTTGGTTAGCGCTGCTGGCTAGATGATCAGTTTGCTTTAGAAATGACACAGCAATAGCAGCAGTATTAGCAAAAGGCAGCAGGCAGCAGGCAGCCAGCATTTGGTTGGCTTTTCAATGCATAGCCAACGAATCAATCAAGTGTAACCAAATAATATGAAAAAATCTTTTCGGGTCCGGAAGGGAAAGAGAAACATAGAGAGAAAGAAAGAGAGACAAAGAGAAAAATAGAAAGAGAGAGAGAGAGAGAGAGAGAGAGAGAGAGAGAGAGAGAGAGAGAAAGTCAGAGGTTATTTAGCTAAAGAAGGAAAGCAGATGAACAGAGCGGAACGTTTAAACAAACAGCAAACATGAAAAATATTTTCTTTTTTCTTTAATTTTCTATATGTTTTTATTTTCATTTATTTTATTTTTTTCTTAACTCTTGAGATTTTTTCTATAAACCACAAAATATCCACTAATGTTGAGACTGATATTTATTTTTTTTCTTTTTTTTTTCAAATTTTTAAGAAAAACAAAAGCAGATAATATTTTGTTGTTGTTGTTGTTATTGTTCTTCTTTTCTTTTTTTTTTTTTCTTATTTTCTTCAATGATTTGTTCATTATTTTGACCGCAAGCTAAAAATCTGTAAAAATGTGAAGAGTGCTGAAAAGTAAAAGAAAAAAACAATATGGAAATACTAGCACGAAGCTTGTGGCTTAAGTCTTTTGTTTTGTGGTTTTCCTTAACTACGAGCAAGAATTTATAAAAAAGAAAAAACAAAAAAAAAAAAAAATGCAAAACTTATGTTAAGCCATTGTTTAACATACAGCTAGCGAACGAGCATAACACAGCAGCCGCAGTTTTAGTTCATATCTGGAAACACATATACGCAAACACGTACACACACCAATAAATAGACAAACAGGCTTAGATATAAACATAATTTTCAGAATTTTTCAACAATAAAAAGAAAGTTTTTGTTATTGTTTGCTGCTGTCAATGTAAATGATTTTATGTATGCATGTTTCTTTCTTTGTGTGTGTGTGTGTGCGTATATATATATATATATGTATATATATGCGCGCGTGTTTGTTCGTACTTATGCTGACAATTTTCCACACAATTTTATTTGGGTTTTTTTTTTTTTTTCAATTTAAATCATTGTTTAAACTTTTTCACAGCGACGATAAAATAAATATAAAGTAAAATAAATGAAATGAAACAAAAAAAAGAAATAAATAAAAACATATATATATATATATATATATACAAGCATGTACACGTATAATGCTATCTAACGGCATTGCTTCTACTAAGTAACTGTTCTCACTTTCAGGGTATAAAAGTCGTTTTCTGTCTTCTTTTTATCTTTTATTCTTTTCTTTTCTCTTTTTATGCACAGCAATCAATGAATTACCAGTTTTTCCTCTTTTTTTTAAAGAAGAAATTTTCTGTAAAAAAAATTCACTCAATTCAAATAATTTCAGTTAAATCCAATTTAATTGTTTAATTAACTTAATTGACTTTATTAAACATTTATACTAATTTCCAATATCTATTTTTTTTTTTTTTTTTAATTTTATTTATTTTAATTTTTTTTTTTGTAAAAATGAAAAAAAAAAAAACAATGAATATATATATCGTAACAACAATTTCTTTCCACTTTTTAGGTAATAAATTGATTGTTTGGTGGAAAAACGTGAAAGAACAATCATTTCAAAGAAAAGTTAAAGCGAGGCATTTGATGAACGCTATTTGAGACGCCAATCAAGATCTGAAAATAACTGAAAACACCTGAGATTCGGGTGATTGATGCCCTGATGTCTAGTAACATATCGAACATTCTTGCAAAGAAAAACAGTACAAACAGTAACATTTTCACTTACTAAGAGAGTTTTTTGTTTTTGTTTTGTTTTTTTTTTGTTTTTTTCTTTTTGAGAGGAAATTGCAAATATGACCATATTATCGGGAAGTTTTATCAAATTGATTAAGTATACAAAACGAATTATCTCATTTTATCAATCCACATACTTCTCATATAAGGACTTCTTCAAATTAAGGCATTATCTGGAGATTGATTTTACAACTAATCCAATCCAATCTAATAGTTTCAAGTGTAGGGCTTCTTGACCCCAAGCATGTCTCGAAAGCTGCAACCTTTACAGATTGACGAGTAAGCTCTAAACGGACGCACGGAAGGACCAGCCTAAATTAATTCAGAAAATGACTTTAAACCCATAGATGCATTTGAGTGCTCAATACATTCGCCTAAACATATTATACACTTATGCTAAAGATAGTATAGGGTGTAGATAGCAATAAGAAATAAATTTTTCAGAACCTTATGAAGAGAGCTATTGCCAGACAACGATTTGGCAAATAAATTTATTGGAGTAAGTTTATTTTACGCAGGGCTCTAAAAGCTAAGCCTTTACTTGGTAATCATTTTTGATATTTTATGATAGTTAGGAAATAGTTGAGGAATTGTACTAAACAAACTATGTAGGCTACTAAAGTGTTGGCCACGCTTCAGATCTATTTGCTTCTGGTTAGCATTGGTTCGGATCGATGGAGTCGTATGTAAAAGATAAATAGCTCTGCAAAGTTGAAGATGTGCAAAAATGAGTCGATGACTATTTCGCCTCGGTGCCACAAAATTTTCGCTGGGAGCGCATCCATAAGCAGCCCGATATTTGGCAAAAGAATATAGAGAGTGATGATTCATATTTCGATTATTAAACTTTGCAACAATTATATTTGAAATAACGTTGAACTTTGTTTGTGCACCTAATAATATGTTATATTATATTACATTATGCAATTTGTATTTAGCACTTGTAGTGCAAGGGTACATTAAATTTGCACTGTTGTATGCACAGCGCCCAGTAAGGCTTGTTACTGCACTGGTCGATTCCGAATCACTTGCTGAATCGATCTAAGGTTGTTGCTTTTGTTTTATTTGTGTTCAATCTACATATCGCAAGTTTTAAGATATTTTGATGAGATTGATAGTGTTCGGAAAAAAATTCGGAAAATACGTCGGATTGGATGACTTTTTCGATCGCTCCAAACGCCTGATTTTGAAAAGTCGTTACATAAATAACTATAGGATGGTGTAGAGAATTTAATGGCCGATGGGTCCTGGCCGACTACAGTGCATTTAATTATTTTTTTTTGTTTTAGTTTTCGAAAATTTCTCGTTGCCATCCATCGCGGCATTACACTTTGACACGGGGACACATTGGGATCGTGAAACACGCGTAAATACTACCTAAAATGTAATGGGACGCGAAAATGATTACATGAAATGCTCTACGTAAATTTGCTTTAGTAGACGAATATAAAATAACAATCGAGTACATTTCAAACGCATAATGTCCGGAAATAATTGCGTGCGCAATGTCGGGTTGAAGTTCGATTGTTTTAGTAGTTATCCAACGACGGATAGGAGGATGCAGATAATCGAATCCTGGAGTCGACTGTTTTCGATAATGACTGGCTATGAGCTAGTCTTGTCAAAAGGTGAAAGTATTATGGAAATCAAAATTATTGGGACGATATTTCTGACGAACACTTTGAAATTCGGCTTGCGCTCATCTGGCTGGCACGAATTTCACCTCTCGCTTGATATACGAAAACTTTTGTGTTGGACACAGGCATGCGAAGGAAAACAATAGTGAATAACATTTCTTCGAAATTCTCTATGCTATGAATGTTAGTTAGTTAGTTAGTTCATATTAGAGAGGATATAGTTTATTGCCTATATAGACTTTCGTATACATTCTATATATGAACGGGATATGAAAGAGTCTCGAAATGTGAGACGAAAGACATTAAGCGGCTAACGTACGCCATCTTGTTGAAGGAACGAGACACTACAACAAATTATGAAGTAAACACGGAAAGTTTTATGCATAATAGTTTTCATATTAAGATATCTTAACCATTGCTTTATATGATAATTTTATGTTAATATAATATCTTTCGAGATTTGTTGTTCTTTTCTATGCTATTTATGGAATTTCTATTTTTATTTACATTTTTTTTCTTTATTTTTTACTTCATTATTACTATTATTATGATTTCTTTTTCTTATTTTTTTTCCCGTTTAAAGATATCTAGTGGAAAAAAGGTCAAGCACAGACAAAAAATGACCCGTTTTATGGTTAGAGATTAGAACAATAATGAAACGTTATACGTATGCCTTTGTAGTCAACACATAACCATTTACTGTAATACACATAACAGAGGGCCTGTATGTGTGATATATTTTTAAAATAACTGAATCAATTTCAGTCGTGTAACGGTATGTGAAGAGAAATGAAAGAAGTGAAAATATAAGCATAAGAATGAAAAAGTAAAGAAAAATAGCAACAAAAATCCGTACGGTTCTCAGATGAAATCAGATGTTAATGCGTGACGAGTGAGGATCGCATTATAAGTAATAAAAATAAAAGCGTTAGCATTGGAAAATTTTTTTTTTTTTTATTTTTTTCTTACAATTCTCAAAGCCTGAGCGATATACGTTAACTAAATCAATTTTATCATAACCTATGGAATAAGAATTTTTAACACATTAATATATTTCTTAATTGGCTTGGGGACATTGAACGTTCAAGTGGTTATATGTATGCGTAGAAAAAAGTAAGAACATAAGCTCCGACTAAAAACGATTCGATGTCGTATTGTTTTTCGCCTATCACAACAACGTCTTTATTTGGAAGAACTTTGAAAAGTTCTGTGACCGACATTGGCTTTTATTACATCTTTTGCTTTATGACAACAACAACAACAACAACAACAAAAATGCATAATTTGTGCGTGAAATAGTTTTCGAAGCTCCGCTTTTGCACTTTTTCCTCATCGGATCGGTCGGACCGGCCTCCTAATTATGAAAATCTATTAATGGATGCAAATTTTAAGCGTTAAAGTTTTTTGCCGTTGTAGTGATGGGTGCTTGTCTCGCCCTTTATAATTAAAGTGTCCTGAATCAGGATGCAGATGAAGAACTCCAAAGATGACAGCTTACTCCGAATCCGATATCAGACATTTGAATAAAATCGATCGATCGAAAAACGCAAAAAACAAGGGTAGAAGAATTTATGTCAAAAAGAAACACCCTACAGATTTGTATCCTTAGGTCATGAATAATCAGTTACATACTGTATCATTGTAAGCATGTTTTTCGGACGGACATCGAGCCCGTTCTTTCATTTTGTTTTTATATGTGTGTTTACTGTACAACTTAATAATATTAAATGAAAATCTGGCATTTTATGTTGAAGAGGGTCAGGACAAAATTATCGAATTTAACCGTTGTGTACCCATTGATATTTTGCATTATTTTATCATTTTCGTCAATAGATGCCGCTGATGAAAATACTTACAAGCACATATTATTATATTTGTACGGAAACACACAGACGGGTGGATATCGAGGCATAATGAAAATTTCCTGCTGATCAATAAATCACTTTTTATATAAAATTTTTAATGCATACTTTTAGGTGTTAAGTGTTGTAATAATAGTGTTGCAATAATATAATATATATATAATGCATTTTAAGACTATATATGGATGGACACATCACTCCTTCTACGTAGACATGAATGACATAAAGAAGAAGTGAAGTGAGACCAGTTTGTTTCTTGTGATATAATCAAACAATGAAGGCGAGTGTATTCACGCGATTGTATGTTGAAATATTTTTTAAATATTTGCTACACAAAATACCTCATCCTTATCTACAGTCAAGAATTATTTCAACACAACTAACTGTTTACGCTAACAGCAATGCGATTAAATACGATTCTCGTTTTCATTATAAGCAACGTAACGTACATAGTAAAACAATGATTTCTTTCGTCGTTTGGCTACAATTCAAAGGAAACACAAAAAAAAAAAAAAAAAAAAAAAAATTAAGATATAGAATGAAACAAATCTTTATCCAAGCTATAGAAATAAGTTCTTGCTAATCCTCCAATAAACGATTATTATTCGCTTTCTATAAGCGACTATTAGTTAAAAGAACAGCACAGAACAGAACAGAACAGAGCAGAACAGAATAGAACAGAACTTTCTAAACAAGATTTTAAATAGGTTTCTGTTTCTGTTTCTGTTTCTTACTCTTTTTTTTCTTCTTAACATGACAAAGACTAATTTCGAATCTCCAATTAATCAAAAAAAGTGAAACTTCCTGTTGACTGTTCGGTGCGGACTGTTCGTAATTTTCATTTTTTATTTATTCATTTAGTTTTATTTTTTATTCTTATATTTCTTCTTTATATAAACGCTGATCAATCATTAGCAATGCGGTTAAAACATCGATCATAATGAAATAAGGTCGTGACTTGTTAATTTGTTGACAGCACGCCTTTTTCCCATATCGGATTGAATATGTGATGTTTTTAGCAAAAATAAAATGATAAGCATGTAAGACGTAAACATGTCTATGTTGAGGTCATCTGCCGTCTTCAGCTAGTTCAATTCGTTGCTTAACCTTTATCAATTTCAATCCGAATTTTTACGATTTCCCAAAATTCTTAACAACTCAAGATAGTTATAAAAATAGACATTGATAAATATACGTATACATATATACAGCTATAGGCAATAAGCTATTAACGAATTTATTTTAAAGTTTGAATATTTGGGAGAAAATGTGAGGTTAGAGGTTTCCTCAGATCACTTTCAAACTTCATTTCAGTGGCATCCGGTTTTAAGTCTTTACCTACATAAGCATATATATATTTCTCTGCAAGATACCTCTCAGAGTGGATATGTAGCTTGCTTACCTTTTATTGAAAGACAATTTTATGATGAAATTAAATCATTAAAAAAAAAAAAAAACTAAAAACTATTTGAAATTTAATAGTTCTTCATAAAATTAAGCCTAAATATTTGGTTACAAAATCAGTTAAGCGTGTAAATGCTTTTTTTCGTGTTATTAAGTGAAATTTATTTAATATAAAAAAAAAAAAAAAAACAAAAAAAAAAAAATGAAAAAATTTCTTTCCTACTGTTACTTACTTTATTTATCTATATATGTATATACATATATATATATTTTTTCTTTATTAACTACCATTTAAGGTTTTTAAGAGCTTTTGGTAAAAGTAAACCATTTATTTTTTTTTTTTTATTTTTTAAATGAAACAAGTTCTATAAAAATTTACAAGACACGTTGACTCGACAAGTCTTCGGTTAAAATTCTAGTTTTTCCCAAAACTTGTGAAGCGCTCCGTTTTCTTTTAGAAGTTTAACTCGTTAAAAGCAAATTATTATTATTAGAAGTAAGATAATGGAAAGTGAATAGTGGGCGTGAATTGCGACCAGTAACCAATATAGAATGGTCATCATTATTTTGAAAGTGAGTCAAGCCAATTTTTTTCTTTCTTTTTAGCTACAAATTGCTTACACGTAATAAAAACCGTATTAACTTTTGTCTACGAGTTACGAGCTACGAAAGACAATATCCACCTGGTTTTGAACTGGTTGTTACCTTCTTTCTGCTTGGAAGTCACGAGGCACCACGCAATTGGAATCGACGAAAACAGTCGTCATAACCTTCACATTTGAACGAAATTGGTGTGCTTTCTTCGGCCTTGGCTCTTCTGGCCGCCTTCAACGATTGAATGATTGGACTTTGGTTTTGACATCGTAACCATATATCCATTTTTCGTCACATTGCATTCACGCTAAAAAAATCCGAAAATATTCTATGGCATAAGCCAAACGATATTTCAACGTTTTTAGCAACTTCTCTTATAGTGATTCGACCATTATCCATAACAATTTCATCCAGGGCGCACATCATCATTAACATTTTCTCGGCTTTTTTTCGAACAGCATGTACTACCTATAAACATTATTTTTTGCTCAAAGTAGATTCGCCAAATGCGACTATCAATATCTTAAGTGAGTTGGAGCACTTACTTTTATTTTTCACACACTATGTAATACAAATTCTGTGATCTATTTTTTCCGACAGCAAAACAACGCTAGTCAATTGTACCAATACAACAAAAAAAAAAAAAAAAATTCGTAAATCGAACGTACATAGCCTACGAAGTTTGAAAAGTCACCCTTTTCTTGACTTCTTCCGCTTTCAAACCATATGCCTCAAATAAATGCTAGTTACTAAATCTCGTTTCTAGAATTCCTTCTAGGAGATATGTATAGGCTTCAGTTGGTTTTGGTGGCAAAGTACGTGAGGGTGCGGCCTTGATTGTTACAGGCGCGAATATGCACCAAAGAGAGTCACGTTTTCCATAAAATCGCTTCTTTTTTTTTTCTTCATATGATTAACAAATCATTCACACACAGAGAGAGAAAGTGGACGCGGTTTTTCGATAAGTGTTATGGCCTTACCAACTGAGCGTTCCCAATAGCTATAATCAAGTAGGCGCTCTACCGCATTGAGATTTGAACCCGCGAACACTGACTTATCAAGTTGCGATGATAATCGCGATTCGGCGTAATGTTTTCGCTGGGATACTTATTAATAATAAACCCGTTTCATAATCTGATGTTGTAACATATGGTTTTATTTCTTCTCAAGTACACTAGACATACTCTAGTTATTTATAAGTCTTTGACACGTCCGCTATACGTGCGGTTGAGAGTATTAGCAGGCAAGGCTTGGAAAGTCCTGGTCCTGGTCCTGGTCCTGGTCCTGCTCCTTTGCTGTGATTGCAAATCTTGTTGCACAACAAACACACCCAGATACCTATATAAGCGATGACATAGCGATGGTCAATAAAATTTTCTGATAAGTTATTGAGAAATGTGCTAAGAAAGCGACCATAGGCAAATATGAGAATAATATATATATATAATATATGGATTAGTCGGCCGAACAAATGGGATTTAGGAAAAACTTTAGCTTTAGTTGTAAGTTTTTTTTTTTCTTCTTTATGCTTATAGATAGGGAAGTAAGAGATCAATTTTTCAAGCGACGGCTATTTACACTATACCCTATACGAACACAATCATGAATTTTGTAAAGAGTGCGTCTTTGTCTATTAAGAACAAGATTCTTTCAAGATTTTGTAACAAAAAATAACAATAAAGAAGAAAAAAAAATTCTTTAAAATTTATTAATTAATTCATTTACACTCTGTGCTCATGCATATGCAAGTATTTTTATGTAAAACTACTAAGAAGACGATAAAATGCAAGAGGTGAACAAAAAAGCTCTGATAAGGAAAATAACAGTATTTTTTTTCTTTAGTTCTTTTGTGTTTTTTTTTTTTTTTTAAATAATTGAAGAAACAACAGCAAAAAAAAAAAATGCACTAAATTTTCCGACTGCTGCCGTCTATCATATGCTCTACAGTGTATTGTTATTATTAAAGCAGTTAGTTAGTTATTTT
>NW_023998414.1:18259776-18342160 GCF_014805625.2 Glossina fuscipes | reverse complement strand
AGTTTTAAATTCTTCTCACAAAGCACTGCGTGAACATACAACAAAAACAACAATAGCATTTTCAACCATTGAAGTCAAATGTAGTAAAGGTTGTGAGGTTGTTCTTCTGTTAAAGCACTCACTCACTCACTCACTTACTCACTCACTCACTCACTCACTCACTTATTCACTCACTAGTTCACTCATTCATTCATTCAGTCAGTTGCTATATACAATCATTTATATACACATATACGTATATATATATATATATATATATATATGCACGTTTATTTATATATAAATATTCATGTATACATGCACATATGTAAAGAAGTATTAGCATCAGCATTGATCGTGGCATTGCCTGCCAACCGTTAATATGGTTAAGCTTGTATTTTTTATTTTTTATTTTTTTTATATTTTGCATATTTTGCTTTTATTGTTTTTACTTTGATGCATAAAATTTGAAAAAAACAGCAAATTAACGAGGAAAAATTTTTCTCTTTTAAGTTAAACAGTTCCTTCAAGCAAAAACGAAAAAAAAAAAAAAAATACCGGGAACCCAAAGATTCCAAATATTATCTATTTGATGACCGTGGTTTTATTTATCGGTTTCTTTTACACTTCGTTTTTCAGCAAACAGAAAAGGTAATAGGAATGCTAACGCCCCAAATTCACATTTCGGATTCTCATTACAGTCGCACTACTAGCAGCAACTTATTTTGATGACAACACTCGTTAATGTGTTAAATGCCGCTTCTTTCACGCGATTTGAAGGCTTTAAGAGGCTTCTATGGCAGGCTTGATGTTGCTCTGCCCACAATTAAGGAACACAACAACATGCTCTGCTAATTTCAAGCGTTATCAGCGATTAGCTATTTTTTTACCTTAATAGAGTTCAAAACGATTTTTTGCCACTTCGTATGGCTAAAAAATGTTGAATAAAGTAATGGGGTTTTATGGAAAGCAGTGTGCTTTCAGAAGAGAAGCAAGCATACAAAAAGACCTTCAATAGCTGATACCCATTTGTACGATAACGTGATTTTACATGGAGACTTGTCTCAATTCCTGATACTTTTTTGACAGAATATTTTTGCATTAACAAGCGATTTTTAAGCTAACTTTAACAAATTATCAAGTGAAATTAGCTATAAAAGCTAATTTTGTAAGTAATTTTCCATACAGCGTGGCAAACGTGAGGACAGCAACACAGCAACACAAGTAGTTTTAACCCGAACGTAATGCTTTTTTGGCTAGCTTAAGCGATAAATCTCGGCTTATTAATTGAAAAATTTTATGCTCATATGTACCTTAAAAACTGGCGAATAATATTCTTTCGAAGCCCAAATATCTTAATTGTATGAGGAAAGCATTTAAGGCAGCAGCATTTCATCGCCTTTTCGATTATCATTTAAGATCGACGATAAAAGAAATATTTCTTTTTCTTATTCCCCACCCACTCAGCCAACTAACTATTCATGTTCACACTAAACGATAATCAAAGACGTTCGCAAGAGAGTAAAGAATTTTTTTTTAATACAAATAATAATGAGTGTGGGTGAAAAATGAACAAAAAGAAGAAATGAACTCAAAGTGTGTTATTTCTGCCACCTGAACAAGAGAAACCGTTTAAAAAGTTTGATAAAAATCAAAAACGTTACAGGTTGCAGTTGTTATTGTTATTATTGTTATTATTGTTATTATTGTTATTATTGTTATTATTATTATTATTATGATATACATAGTTGACTGGTTGGTTTGTTGGCTTTGTAGGCAGTCTGTCAGTGGGTTTGTTTTACAGCTACAATCGCACATATTATAACAGATGACAGTTTTAGTTGAAGCATAAAACCGCACAACATTAGCAAGAGATTCACAACATTGTCTTTCTATACCGTATGAAATTTTATCAAGCACTTTGTCGTTTTTTGCACACACCAAGAGGATTCGTTTTATTCATTTTTTTTTTTTTTTTTTTTTTTTTTTTTGCTTTTCTTTCTTTTTAAGAAATGCATACAAGTCTTGCTAAGCTCGAGATAGTGCCACTTATTCTCAGGCACAAAAAATTTAACAAACACTGAACGAGGAATGTATGCATGGTTTGGTATTGTTTTTTTCTTCTTTATATATATATATATATATAACAGAACGAAAAAGGAGTTAAAGCCTTCTTTCGTCTCTTGGAGAAGTGAGTAAATCGTTTATATCAGTTTTCAGGAAAGTTTCGATAAATATGCAAAAACGTACAATAATTTCACATTTAGTTTAAATACCTTTATTGAGCAGATATCCCGCTCATCGTGGTCCGTTCCCGGCTGAATAGCGTATACGTTCCATTGACGAAACCAACATACATGGCAAGTATATCGAATTTATGCAAAGAATAACCTGCGACGTCTCACATTTTTCGCTTCGTTCTAAAGGGTGACGTCTTGCTCTGTAGAGCTTGTGCCGTCTGTTACTTGTATACGATACAACTAAAGATTTTAGAGATATAGTGGCTTAAGGTGCAAGATCTCATTTTTTTGCACTGATCGAAAGCATGCAAATCAACTTTGAATTTGAACGAAGACCGGAAACAAAACATGAGTCCCAATGCACATTTTCTTTCCAATTTTCCAGTTTCGCATTCGTACGTTATGGTTATATAGGGCATATGATAGCAATTTGATTTCAATTCTTGAATCAAAGCTATTCATATCGTAAGCGTAAATATAAATTCATGTTCCGTGCAAAGGCACTTTTGGTGAATTAACAGCGCGGAAGCATTAGTGAACGTACACACATTCTTATTCGCGGGGATCCTTGACTCTTATTCAACATGTGCGACTAAGCAGTTACTATAGTTAAAGAAAAGTATAGTTGTCGCGACTCTTATTGACTCGCCTCTCCGGCAGGCCAACAATTCTAAAGACCAGAGGAGCTGTGTCAAAAAAAACTGTTTGGTAAGAAATTTGGGTAAATTGAATGTTTTATTGAAACATTTGCCAACCCGTGGGGAGATGGTAAGCTAAACCAAAACTCAAAAACAAACCACAAAACCACTACATAGAAGTTGTACTGAGAGAATGAAGTGAAGAAAGATAGAGTTAACTTATACGATGCCTTGTTTGCCTTTAATTTCAATAAATATGACAAATGGTTTTTTATTAACCTTCTTTAACTTCAATTTATTTATTTTCAATGATTTCTCACTTTATATATCATATTAGTACCATGATACTGCGAAAACTGTTCAACTTATCCCTTTGGTATGAATGCTTTCCATGTAAAGATTATTTAAGTCTTAGAAAGAGGCAAAATTCATAAATAATTACATAATGATAATGAATAGGACGAATAGTGTGCTGATGAGTTATTTACATGGAGAGTGTAATTAAAGAGCAATGAATGGGTCAAGATAGTGTATCGCACGGTATGCACGCAAATCCAGTACGAGCGGATCGGAGCGTCTAGCCCTGTCGATGGACTTAATAGGTAGGTTAATTTTTTACCTGTCCCTCGAACATTTGTCCTGCACGTACATATACATAAGCATTGTACAGCTGCTATTGCCGCGATGCTCAAAGGTAAAGAGGATTTTGGATGCACGTCTAGTCGCCCATGAGAATCTAAGGGTTTCCAAGCAAAATTTAGAGGCTCCCGTTCATACATTGAAGTTATGCTGTAATTTTGGTCGCATAAGGACGGTGTAAATGGTACGAATATCCGCCGTAGCGAAGCATTTTTCGCACCGTTTCAAAACAGTTAGGCTCTTGACTGCATCTCTCGATGCTTCGAATATATTGTTTTTCCAACGACCAGTGTTTTGATTGCTTATAGCCAGCATATCTCGTATTGCCTCCTCCTACACAAATACCGTCAAAGGCGAAAAGCTGTTCGTCATTTTCTCTATGGTTCCTCCATGCGTTCGACTTCATTTTGTTACCGTTACGGGGAATCGACTTGAAGCATTATTCATAATGTAACGTTTGTTGTACATCTCGGAGCTGTCTGGTTTCTTGGTGAAAGGGAATGAGTGACGTAAGATGCTCTCATCCGCGACTGAAAAAATATGCTTTTCGCTTCACGCTTAGGAGGTCCTCGATGAGCACAAGGGAGAAGGAAGGCGATAGAAGAGAACCTTGTGGTACCCCTGTATTTAGGTGGTGGTGTTTGCGTGAGGTAAATGCTATAAAATCAGCAGAGAGAGATATATTATCCATCGAAGAGCGAATTTAAGGGAAAAATTTACGTTAACCTCATTTGAAGAACGTAACGATTATCGCTACAAGATCGGTTTTCAGTTTTTAGTCAAGCTAATGTTTAACATTCACATTATTGTTGTGTTTCTTTATTTTTTTTCTTTATTTAAATGTTTTTAATTTGTTTAAGCATTCATTTATTTTAAATACATTCTCTAGGTCAATTTGAATTTTCTTTTTATTGACAGAAAAGAAAAACTAATACAAAATAATTGCTTTTGCATTTTGTAGTTTTTCTACCTCATCAAAATCGTTCTCATCCTATTCGCATGGTCATTGATGATAGCTGGTGTTACAAGTTTCGTTGGGTCGTTATATGTTCATGTTGTTGCTGTTGCTGTTGTTGTTGGTACTCTGTCATTGGCACAATGTCAACGTATTGACACCAAATCTAAATAAGAACTTGTGATGACCATACTTTAGAATTTAACTACAGCGAAATGACAACAACAGCAACAACACAAATAATAATAATAATAATAATAATAATAATAACAAAAACAACAATAACAACAACCATAATAACGAATACGAATACTCTACGTCAACCAACCAACGTCAACTGTAAACATACTGACCCACAAAAAAGTTGCCAATACTTTTCCATATACACATAAACACAGACACACATACGCATGCATTGACTCCGAGTTTTAACTATAACCAATTGAGGAAATGAGAGAAATCATTGGATATACAGAAATGTATAGATTAGCGTTGTTGTTGTTGCTGCTGCTGCTGTTATTGTTGTTATTATTAATATTATTATTATTATTATTTTTGGTGTTGTCGCTATTGTTAGTGTTTTTGTTGTTGTTGTTGTTGTTGTTGTTGTTGTTGTTGTTGATAGTAAGTATATGTGTGAAAAGAAACAAGTTTGGAAAAATGTTTTTTTATTTAATTCGATTCTTTGCGCAATTTTCTTGCATTGCCAAAATAATAATAATCAAGAACGACGATGGAATCATTTTTACATTGACAATGTTTCTGAAAGACAAGAAATGCCAGGGTGTACAGGTCTAAAAAGGATTTGCAGTTACATCTGCTGACCGATTGTTTGCATTGTTGACTTTATAGCTTATTCTTCTTTTTCTTGTTCTTCTCGTGGTTTGACAGATGAGCAGCAAACAACACAGTCATCATCAGAAAGTAGCAAATAAAATAAAAAATAAAAGTTTTCTTCACAAACGCATAAATTATTTTTTAAAATTAAATTTATTAACTAAAAGAATTTCTATGAATACAAAGAACATTTCATTTGTACAAAGAACATTTTCTTTTTTGTAAGCGTTACTTACAGGTAAAGTAAAAAACTAACATTTAATGCATATGTTCTTAGTTTAAGTTCATAAACCTGCTTAAGAAATTCTGCGCGTGGGTCGATAAAAAATGCCTCAAAATATCTGAGAAACTGAAACAATTCCAAAACAAAAAAGAAAAATGCAAAAATTTCAATAAATTGTTCATATCCCACGCAATTTGCAATAGAGGTATAATAGATTTGTGGCGATGTAATCAACGCACAGAAATTCATAGGGAGTGGGGGGAATCAGTGTAAAATTTTCAGAAAATTTGCTTCTGTTTCTGATGAAAAAGTTGTTTTTTTGGTTTTCTATGAGCATTCACTCAGGGGCACACACTACACGTGTAACGCAGTAAGAGAAAGAGAGAGAGGGAGCGAAGAAGTGCTCATAGCCTGGTACACGCACAGCCGGACGATAAGTGTTATGCCTCTATCGGCTGAGCACTGACTATAGTTACGACACTACGTTACATAAACGCTGAGTTGTAATTAAAACAAGGCTACCGGCTTAATACCTGCACTTCTTAAGCAACGTAGATGACCCTAGACATGACAAAATTGGTCCAAATCGTCGAAGAAGCTTCGTTTTTCATATATAATAGCGAACCAGTCGGGTGGTCAGAATTTCCTTGAGACATGATTGTTGAAAATGATAAGCAACATAACCCTAATAATTTCGATTCTTTTTATATGAATGTTCCGGATATACCTATTTCTACAAAGAGAGATCAGTTTGATCCACTTTGGTTTACGTAACACAAATTAGTACACTCGCCACGCAATTACATATAAATTGGAAATAAATTGGAAACAAAATTTTAGCATTTTTTTTCCACGTATCAGTAAATTATGAACATTTTTGGACCAAACATGCAGGTAAGTCTGACAAACAGATTTTACGAAATATCTTTACGGAAACGAAACTTATCGACGATCCTTAAGCAAAAAGTGTTGGTGTTTTTTTTTTTTCGAAGTTTTCTATTGCGAGCACATATGTGGGCAGATCACAACCATTTTTCCGCTTTAGCTTCTTAACTATTAAATACATATCTACACCAAATTTCAACATTCTACTTTTATTTGCTCGACTCTGCCGATTCGATAAATGAAGCGTATCAAATAGAGGTAGGATTAGGTGGAAATAGGCAAAACCCAGTCAAATATTATATTTAGATATGTAATGCATTGTTTTGAGCATTTGCTCAAAGAAAAAATTAAAAAGCAACTTTTTTTTTTAATTTTTATTTTGTGTGTATGTGTGTTTTACATATATAAAAATTACATACATTAAAATTAAACAGGATGAAACTAGGACGTATTCGGGAACTCCAGTGTTAAACTAGCATTTTGAAGAGAGCTACGTAGGAAATTTTCGACAAGTTAATTTCCACATTATTTCCATATATATATATATATTATTATATAGAGTGAAAGCAGTCGGCATTATTTCGGTTGTGACAACATGTTCACACTGCATCCTTTCTACTGAGCGTGGTGAACAATTTATTACCGATTCGTTGAATTCTTAAAAATAGAAGGTTATAAATAAAGAACTGGTTTTTACTCAAACACTCGGCAATGAAAAATCAACATATTTAAATCCCACTTGTCCGCCTGCCGACGTGGATTAAATGCGTCTTTTCTTTTTTCTAAAAGCAAATTCGGATCAGTTACACTACTCAGACGCAGAGCCCCTAAGATTAAAGGTGCAATGCGAGAGTGATTCGGGTATTGCCATCTCTTAATAATTGTTTTTAAAATACTTGCTACCTAACTGTATGTCTAATAATTGTTTTTATGGTTAATAGAGTGATTCGTCTAGTAAGGAAAAGTCGAGAAAACCGAGTCGGTCGAGTTAAAACACAATATTTGAATATGTGGCGTTCTTAGAGAGAAAACCCTTGGCTTACTGTTTGTTGTAATTTTGTCTTCTTCTTTCACGTAAATCGAAATTCTTTTCCCCATAATAAGACGAAATTTCTCATTATGTGTTAAACATGCTATTAGACAACAACGCTAACAATAACAGTTAGTATTATATTGCGCTTGTTGTTGTAGTAGCTTAAACACAAAAATTGTTGTATTTTTATTTTTTTTTTTGTTTTTGTTATTTTCCCCAATTTTGTTTTTTTTTTTTGTTTTTCTTTCTTTTTTTCTTTTTACTGCTGCTGCATTTTTGTCTTAAATAAGACGTTTTAAGCCATTTAAAGTCAAATGTTTGCCAACTGCATTTACAGTAAATTGCATTTATGCCATAATAGCTAAAACTAACCGACAACAACAGCAATACCGACAATAACAACAACATAATAACAGAAGCCGCTTTTCTTTTTCTCCTCGCTGTTTTTGTTGCTATTGTTGTTGTTATTGTTGTTATTGTTGTTATTGTTAAAGTAAAGTTATCTAAGATAAAGAAGACGAACTCATGCGTTTTCCAGCCAAAGATATGATTCTTTAGCTTCGTGCTCATACGTTATATGTTTTCCAACTACAACAACATACAACGTTCCCAACATGCACGTTTTATGCCAGCGCAAATAAAATTCTAACGGTTCTAAGGGTATGATTATTGCTTACACACCGATACGCGTACACATACAAACAATAATATATATATATATATATATATGTAATTGCTCACGTATATAATGAAACGAGTGTGAGGAAAATTTCAAATTTCTGCAAAATCTTTTCGAATTTTTATAAATGAAAAAGTTTTTAAGAATTTGCTTAGATCTCAATCTTTACACATTTGTAATTCAAGGCAGACCTTTGCCTTAAAGTCATGTGATGTCAAGCTACCGAACGGATCTGTGATAATATACATAATAATTAAAATGTTAATGAAGTTGCTAAGCGACCAAAGTTTTTCTTTCCCTTTTTTTTTTGTATCTTACAAAATTTTCGGAATACGTATTGGCCACTTTTGATGTTCAAAGACACAGCCAAAGATAGTGATGTGCTTGAGGAAGAAATATCATTTATGGGCAAAGCAATTCGAAACGTGATTTTGCTTCAAGATGAACATTCGTTCATATCTGTCCGTCTCCAGTATTGGGAATTTGTTACGTTCGCGAATTATTCTTGAGACCCGTCTCGTTCTGATTGCCGCTTATTTTGATCGACACAGTCATATTTTTAGATAATTAACGATTCACAAAAGCCGAAGATATGCGAAAATGGGCCGATGACTATTTCGCTTCAAGACCGTAAAGGTATCCGCAAGTCACCGGATAGTAGGCAAAAGTTCATAGATAACGAATAATTAAATACAAAGAATTGATTTGTTCACCTGATATAAGAATACCTCAGCTATTATGGATGCATGGAGCGTAAGGAGCGCTTAATTAAAACAATATGAAATTGTCAGCAGAGCAAATCGTCTATCGGTTTATTCTGGATTTTCAGTCAAAGAAAATCTCTACTTTCACTCTAAAATTTTTTAAGTAAATGTAACGCAATCAAATTTAAGTTAAATCTAAAAATAAATTAACTTTCAATTGCTTACACTCCTAAATAAGTTTAACCTTAAGGTTTCTTTTGAAGTTTCAAGTTTAAAGAAGAACTTAATAAATGAACTTTACGTAAACCAAAAGTGTACTCAATGTCAAAATCGTACAAAATCGTACGAAATTAAAACATTAAAAGTGACGTGAAATCGTTTTTAAATTTTTGCATAAAAAAAAACAAACATTCAGAACTGATAGACGCTTTCATTTATGTAAAGGGTTTTTCTTATTTTTTTCATATATTATTTTATTATTATTATTATTATTATTATTATTAATAACAGCGGACATCACTTATTAGCGTTGTTGATGTAATATCGTTAAAATGTTGCAAGATAAGCTTTGCGAAATTAATTCGTGATGGTTTAATTGGTAGCTGGTCAGGAGATTGTTTAGAAAATTGTTGTGGGATAAAATTAATCACAGCTCGCCCTTTACTTCAGGCTGACATTTACTATTTTCCAGACATTTTAAAGTCATTTTGAATTAAATATTAAACTTGAACACCCGTAGAGTAAGTAAAACTGTTTAAAAACCAAAATGAGAAAAAGAAGAAGAAAGAGAAAAAAATATTTCAACATCATTCACATCATTAAAATCATCTTCAATTAAGGTTTCAGCATAGGTTCAGCATAGGTTTGGAAAATAAACGTCACTATTTTTAATTCTGGATTCTTTTTGTTTTTTTTGTCTTTCCTTTTGATTGCTTTTTGTCGAGTTCAAACTCAATTCATATTAATTACAATAAAAACAGCATGCCTTCGTCTTCATCATTATTATCGTATAATGAAAATAAAGATCAACTTCTTTGTCTGCGATTATAATGAACATGAAGAGAAGACCTATAAAGATGAAGATGAGCTTCTAACTCCTCTTAGACTGGCTCGCTGGCTGGATGGCTGGTTGGCATTGCATGGCATTTCAACGGGTAACAAGCATGACTTACATAACACCGTTATACAGTTTTTCTTTGTTTTTCTTTTGTGTGTGTGTGTGTGTGTGTGTGTATATATGTGTATGTGTTTTTTTTTTTTTTTATAACAGCAATATAATTTAGAATAAAAACAACAACAATAACGTATTTAACTGCGGCAGACAGTTAGTTACAAAACATCACAAGTTATATAAGTACAAAGAGCAATGCAAAGCAACTCATTGTCATCATCATTATTATCATTATCATCATTATTATCATCTTCATTATCCTCGTAATCGTCATCGTGATCATTATCATTGTGTTATCATTATCATTATTGCTATCCATCAGCAGCAACAACTTCGTCACTGTAACTGATTGGCACGAAAATGTAAAATAAAATATAAAAAAAATAAAAGAAAACAAAAAAAAAAAAAGAAGAAAATTGTAAAAAATTACTATTTACCGCATTTATGCTCTAAATTCTTGAGTACTGTAATGCTAATGTGACACTTGAGTTAATTTTTTAAATTTAAAACTGTTGCCGCCATTGTGTTGTTTAAATGAAAATTCAAGTCACGGTATTAGATAATATTATGATGACAGTTTGTTTGTTTGTTTGTTAAAAACGGATCGACCCTATTCCATATAAACTCTTAGTTATTCTCATATTATTATTATTATTTTTTTCTTTTAAATATAATTTTATATAAGCTTAGGCTCATATAAAGTAAGTAAAGTTTCTTTACCGCGAGGACGTGTTCGAATTGGAATTACAAAACCCATCATTATAGCGTATATTTGAAAGAAATAATAGTGAACTTGATCAATCTACGAATGGTAAAACTAAATTTATTAACGATCAATGCGTACGAAATAAGCTAAAGGTTGTTCGCAATGTTTCACACAGTATTCAGACAGTTTTAACAGAAAACATACACATTAACAAAAATTTGAATCGATTACGAATCACTTTCTGAATCGGTTTAATCTTTTCTGTTCGTCTGCCCATCCGTCCATCCTGCCTGTCTTGTTTTCTTGTGTTCAGTCTATAGGCTGCAATTTTTCAGTTATTTTTATAAACTCTGTTACAGCGGCATGTTTTGGACCAAGGACGATCACTGTTGAAGATGATTCGGATTGGACCATCTTTTCGATCACCATTCATACAATGCTTATTTCGAAAAATCGATATATAAATAACTGTATTAAGCGAATTCGCCTAAAGTATTGACTGGCGGGCTGTGTCACATTATAATTTTTTTGCTTGTCAAATATTTGTCAATCATACAAAGATCAACATTCTTTAAATCTGCCTAGCATTTAATTAGTTATAGATATGTAGACTAAGTGATTTTTTTTTTTTATTTTATATTCAAGTATGGCACTACATGCCGCAGAGCGAAAATTGCTCCAGTGCTGATATTTTTTCGTACATTTCCTTTCGGTTACTTTAGCTCTATTACCTTCCTTCCATCCTTAGAATATTATATGACACAAATTGAGAACTGATCATTAGTATAATTGGACATTCGGACTAAGCAGACCTATTTCGCCAGGGGTAGTCACGGAAAGCAAGTCTTTGCACGATAAATTTACCTAAATTTAGACCTCGTCAATTACCTTTCGGACGCTCTTTCTTATAGGTTCTCTCATAGGAAGTACTCTTTTAGGTGGAAACAAAGTATAATTGAAAGAGTATGTTAGGCGTAGCGGCGTAGTATATATGATGATCGGCCTTGCCCGACTCTAATACTCTTGTTTGTTTATGATAGAAATTGGTGGATACTAACGATTTCACATCTAAGCTCATTGCACGAAATGTGGACGCAACTTCATATTTAGCAGATCAGCAGGCCTGCAAAGTTGGAGATTTACGAAAAGGAGAGCGATAACTATTTCACTTCGGAATCGTGAAGTCATCCGGAAGTTATCCGATTAGAGGTACCATAACAGTACCATAGATCCATGAAGATAATAATCAATGCATTGTAACAAACACACTTTTTATATAAAGCTGAAATTTATCGAAAAAGGAAAGAAGGAATTTATGAACACACCTAACAATTTGAGGTTAATAAAAGCTCAGTACTTTTAGTATTTAATACAATACACTAAAGATAATCCAACAAACCTTAGCGTATGCATTAAAATTCTTTTTTATAAATTTGCTCCCACTCATGTGTAATATGACGACCGAACGTATTATTTCTCTGAAAAGTATGTATGTAGTAACAGTTTTATATAGAAATAGCTTGGGATAGCGCAACTGATTACTTTATAAAACCTATAATGAGATGAAAGAAAAGCAGAACATTTGCGGCATATCATGCATATATCTTAAAGCAACAAATTGTCCTACAGAGTCTTTAACACAAATTAGTCATGTATCTGGTGCTGGAATAGAATAAAATTCGTGACCACATGAATACAAATTTTCTACAAATTTTCTAACAAATAAAACTAAAAAAGTAGCAAAAAGAAAAAAGACAAAAGAAGACAAAAAAAACATCACAAAATGTAAATTAAATAAGGAATCAGTGTAAAAATCCTCTAAAAAAGAAAAAAAAAAGGAGCAACATGAGCTGCCGGTATATTAGAGGTAACATTTGTTGGAGTTAGAGTGCAAAAGGAAAGCACACAACATGATGTTTTGATAAACAGACCGCTTTTACAAATTGCACACGATTTTAACCAAGTTTTACATGAGTCCAGAAAACAGATACACATAGAGAGACGAGAAGAGCAAAACTCATGTTGAGATGATTAACTAGATTTCTTTCTGTTTTTTTTTTATTTTTTTTTTTTTTTTCGCTTTTTCGGCAACGTCTGAGTCTTTAGATGACGGTGACTTATTTCTATGCTTGCAGTTTATGCTGAACTTGAGATGAACTTTTCTTTAAAAATCAGAAATAAAACATGCTTAAAAAAGAAATTAAAGCAAAGAAAGCGGAAAGAAAGAATATTTTAGCAAAATAGTTGCGAATTTTTAACATACAGCTATTTATATATAACTATATTGGGAGTTCAATTTTGCGGTATTTAATGATTTTGCTTATTATATTATGTATGAGCGTTATAGAGAACTGATGGCTGTTTTGCTGCCAGTTTGTCAGAGCACCGAATGAAAAATAATTTTCCAATATATTTGCGATTATTCAAAAAGACACTGTAAAGAGTAATAACTTTTACTATATTTGTTAGGAAATCGTTAGGAAATGTTGGTGGACATGATTCAGTAGAAAGCAACGTTGTATCGGATAGCATTTTAAGACTGCGATCATCCAACGTCTAAAAAAAATAATAAAATAACTGACTATATGCTCAACCGTATGATAGGAGCGACAAAACCACGTATCCTCCAAGCGTGTAAACGCTTCACAATGGGAATGCGTAGAGCTTCATTGCTAAAGGTGGAACTAAGTTGATCGGTGCATCTTTGGCTTGATAATCTACGTGGAAGGTCTCAATAAATTCAATTTTTTCGTGAAAAAATGTTCTGACGAAAGTTATGGTCGAAAATGTGAAAGTTTGTAGTCGTTTGGCAGGCAGGCGATCTTTGAAATTTGATTTATGTTTTGCAAAACGTACAGGAAAAAAGATAAAAAAAGCTTTTTTTGATCTTGAAATCAAACTGTAATGTAATACATAACCTAAGTACAACGTGTGCCGAAACTACTGCAACATTTCAACTCTGCGGTAAAGTGTGAAGCTTTTGTTAACGAATAAGAAGAAAGCTTGACAGCTAGTTGTTCAGCCGTACTTAAAATGGAATGCTATACGAAAGAATAGCGAGCTTTCATTATTAAGCAATATATTAAAGTTAATGACAGTTTAGCAGGTGCAATGCTGACAAGATCACTCTCAGCGATGAGACTCATCATCTTAATGACTTGGCTAAGTGAGTTCGTAAAACCCGTAAGCGATTGTTGAGGAAAAAACGCATCGACAAAGTGGTACTGCTTGCTGCGGATTTTGAGCTGGAGGCACTTTCACAGAGCATTCTTCCGCGAAATTGCGGCTGTTCAGGCGATAACAGATAAGGGTGATCTTTATCGCGACACGATAACCAAGTTTTTTATGCATAAATTGACGAACGACTTTAGGAGTCTCGCCTACACGTAAGAGAAGGATTTAGGAGTGAGTGGGCGCAGCCTAGTGGATATGCGCCGAATTGCTAAGTATTAAGACTTTATCGATCGAGGACTCGCTATAGCTACGATTAAGTCTGACCAAATCGAAATGAGATATGAACCCGCGAACTTGACGCCACTCTTATCTAGTCGCCAACTCGGTGCGGATATTTTCAAAAAGGCGCTGCCACGTGTCATGCAGCCCAAGAAACAATTCAGTTACTGCATAATTCATCTTCTTCTTGCGTAAGTTTTGCTACAATCTATGCCAGCAAAATCTATAGTTTTTGGCTTTCTCCTCTAATCAATTTCTAAAAGAAAAGCATTTACATCATATGCGATTTCAGACTAGTAAGCTTTCTGTCCGTCTTCATTATTGAAAATTCGAATTATTTAAATATCAATCTTTATTCGGTTTATCAATGTGTTTGCACTAAGTTTCTCCATTCTTCTTTACCAATTTTTTTCTCTTTCGTAATGATGATTGACTACTACTTTGTGGTGTCTTAATGCATATTTCGGTTATTGCAAACGAAATGACAAAGTTAATATATGTCTATTCTTGAGCGGTGGGTATCAAAAGAAAAGATATGTTCTCATACTTTGACCCAAATTGCAATGAAGACAAAACAAAAAAAAAAAAAAGAATTCTCTTTTGACTGAACAAGAATAACTAATTCAATTAGTAGAGATGTTCTAGATTACACAACTATAACAACTATAACAACTTTAACAACATAATAAGATGAATTGTAACCATTATGCCAAGTATGAGGAAAATGTGTTGCCAGGCTTAAAAAGAAACGAAGAAAAAAAAAGTCCATTGACTCTCCCATCATTAGTACTGAATTGCGGTGATTTGTGTGATAAACAAATTTAAATAACGGTAGCTTTAAGATATCTTTTTAAATTTTTAAAACTTTACAATTTTTTATAGACTTTTAGATTTTTATTAATTTTTCTGCATTTTCTAAATTTTATCCAAAACAAAAAAAAAAAAAAAAAGAAGCAAAACAAAAATTAAGAACCAACAAAGATATTTTCACAAAATACCACTCATAAATCATATTTATCGTTTAGAATAAACATTACTTAAAAACAACATCAGCAGCAGCAGCAGCAGCAGTAGTAGTGGTAGTACAGCAGTTGCTAAAGGAATCGATAGCGTGTACGAGAGATATGCTATTCTCTCTTACCGAAGTAATAAAAATTGTTGTTACAATATATATACGACAAAAAACAGCAACAAAAATAATAATAATACAAGAAAATTTCTAAGCTACCGCTTCTTATAAATTGTATTGAAAAAGTATATATATATAGATATTGTTTTTTTTTTTTAAGCTTTTCTACCATCACCTAAATACTGGTTTTATATATGCTGTACGTATACACCTTAAGTCCTTCATGCTGCTTCTGTCTTTCCCGTCATCGTGAAAGCATCAGCATTAGCAATAGCATCAGCATCATTCACTTCACTTACCGTCCTGTCTGTCCTCTACCGGTATGCTATATGTGTGCTTGTGTCTTGTCTCCTCTATTGCTTTAATGTGGGCATTTAAGGAAATCGTGTCGCAAAATCTTGCCTACCATACATCATTCTATCGCATTTTGCTTATGGCCTTAGAAAATTGGGTAGCCGAGCAGCTTAACGTGTTTATAGGTATAGGTGCTGTACACTAGCGTTTAATCGATCACAAAACTATAAATTTTATTTAAATTGAATATTAACGAGTGTTAAAGTCGATTTCTTCTTTTCCTAAATATATAATAAAAAAAAATCAATTGAGTTAAATAGTAATAAGAAGAAGAAAAAAAAAAAAGGAAGAAATAGATTTTAAAAGTCCGATCAGGAAGAATGGTGAATTGTATATATATAAGAGAGAATAAGAGAATAAAGAAATTCAAAAACAAAAACAAGAAAAAATGAATCTTTAAAGATTTCAATGAAATTATTCATACTACAGGCTCTTCTTCTTTTGTAATTAATATCAAATCATAATAAATACAATGTATTGAATGAAAACGCATTTGTTTTCACCACAATTTTCTCGAAAAGACAAAAGCAATTATCATGTTACATGTATATTTATAGAGCTTAATAAGCTTTGTTGCCAGTTTTCATTTATTAATCAAAAGCTCAATAACACTAATAAAACAAAACGTAAATGTTGATAGATAGGATAAATGTTACCCTACGTCTCATTGATAGATAATCTTTGCGCATAGTGAACTAAAATTTACTCACCTTTAATTGACTTGAAAATATCATTAATTATCATTGTTGTGTCGATGATTCGTACGCGCGACCTAAACGACACATTGTACTCGCCACCTTGTGTTTGACGGTATGAAGTGTTGATGTCTGATTCTGCGCATAGTCTCGAATTCAGATAACATATAATGGGACGTTTTGTTCGTTCCTTGGCAAAATCTGCATTATTCGGTATTGGAGGTAGACATGTTTTTGTCAGGTGATCCCTGAGGGAATTGTGATTCGTGTAGAAGCCGCTTATTTCCGGAAGATTTCATAGATTCTTTCGCTTGCCGTTGTTCTACGCTTGGCTTCCAGCGGCAATACGGAAATTTTTCTGTGCCTATTGCAATAACGGCCTATTAATGTGGCTACTGGGTACGTCACAGAACGGTTCCGGACATAGCTAACCAGTTAGCTCAGCATTTCGTTGCCTTTAATACCCCAATTGCCTTCAGTGCCCATTGTGCTTCCCAAATTCATTCAAGTTTTGGAGGCCCTTCAACACGAGCCTAGAAGTTGTTATTTGCCCCTGACTGGAACATAACAGGGAGCTTCCTCCTCTTATGTATTACCCTTCTTGATTTTTCCTTTCTGATCAATCTTTAATTTTAGAAAGAATACGCTTTTCAAAAACGTTATTCAACAATTACACTAAATTTTTTCAGTTAATTTTATTTATAACTTTTTTACAATTTTTTAGACACGCACAAAAATTTTTTTATGTATTTTTTTATAGACGTTTTTTTTCCTTTTTTAGGTTTTTGTTTTTCAAAGAACAGCTTAGAGCATGGAAGTAAGTAGTTGTGTTCTTATTATTATTATTACATAATGTTATTTTTAACTTTAATAATCGTACATTCCTTTTTTTTTTTTTTTTTGCTTTTTATTTAGTAATGAATTTTTAAAATAATTTACAGAATGATTTTTTTTTCTATTTTTTGGCAGCATTTTTTTTAATGTGTTCTTAAGATAATCGAGTATTAGAAATTGAATTGAAAAGAAACCACAAAATAAAAAAAATAAAACAAAAAAGAATATTTACAAATGAAAACACTATAGTGGTATACGGTGCACTACACTATTAAATGCCCTACACAATCGTCCACTTACTCGTGTGACGACTTTTCAAAATAAGGCGTTATAAGGGAAGTGGTCGGAAAAGCGGTCCGATCCGAACTATTTGCACCAGCGTTTGCCGTTGGGCCAAAACATACGTGTGCACCAAATTTCTTTAAAATACCTAAAAAAATTGCAACCTATACAAACAAATGGGCAGACCACCCTAGACAGATATCCAAAATTATTCCGAATCGATCGTTGTAATGGAAGGTGTGTCTGCCCCAAGTCCTTCTGCGTATTTCATAGATTCGCCCAAATTTAATCTACCCTAGCACCACGAAAGACGTAAGGCATGAAAACATTTTTATAAAACAATAAAACAGAAAAACTTGAGCAGTAGGATCTGGACGAATTTAATTTCATTACACTGAAAGTAATAAGGCTATATTCGGCTTTGGGCGAATGTTAGGGGTATCATCTTGTTTAAGCGAACACAAATGGAAATCACAATGCAAGCGTTCTATCAAATTCGCATCAAGTTTTCTAGACGGCCTTGATGAAGCTGTAAATTATCGAAAGCTATACATTTACACTTTTCCGTCCTTTTTTCTGCATAAACTCAAGTGGTGTGAACCAGATGTAGGAACCAATAACTTGATTTAATAACATGGTACAAAATAACATAACAGACGAACAACACGGAATCAATTCAGATTTTTAGACCAATCAAGAGTATATAAACATCATCGAGCCACTGATGCGTGTTTTTCGTTATTATAAACGGAATGATATATCTTGGTGGTAAGTACAGAAAAATTGAAACGAAAAGAAAAAGAAAAAAAAATTGTAAGAGTAATGGTTATAAAGAAGATATTTTAAAGAGAACTGCTTATATTAGAATTTAAACATTAAAACCCGTATTGCAGGAACTCGTTTGAGTTTGATTTGGCTTCTTTTCAACAAAGTTCATAAAATTTTATTATGAAATAATAATAAAAAATAAAGTAACATTATGTCTAATAATAAGAGAAAAAAAAAAAAATGTATTTGCTAAGATTTGAACCTTGAACTAGCTATCAATAAACTTTTTACTCAGTTTTGTACATCATCTTTAAAGCTGCGTTGCCAATTTTCTAATTCTACTGCTATTTAAATGAAATCGTGAAAATATCAAACATATAAACGTACTATATAATAATAAGTTGCATTTAATTTGATTTCTTTTTTTTTTTTTTATTATCAATTCAAATATTTTGTTGGGAAGGATGTTTTAAAACATGGTTGCTACTGCTTTAAAGTTGAATTAAGATAAAATGAAACGTTTTACTGCTCCTTTGCTAAAATTTTGTTCAGCTGGACTTTTTTGTTTTTGTTTTGGTTTTTCTTTTTCTTTTTACTAATATCATAATATATTCAAATTTTTTGTGCACTTGCATTAATAATAAATTTCAAAGATTCATCAAATCATTTTAAATCATATTAAAATTGTTTTTACAACGGTATAATAAATATATTCATGAACGTATTGAATGAAAACAGTTAAATCTATGCAATTTAAAGTCTAACATATACAAATAGATTGGATAATTAAATATTAATTTTTTTCTCATTGTTGCACATGCACAAACACAAACACGCAAACACACATACGTAAACACACATACACACACACACACGCACACAAAAACACGCAAACACAAACACGCAAACACACATACACATACACACACACACATGTATATGTTAGGTATATATTTATATATTTTCAGATTCCATTTGTCATCAACCAAATATTTTGATAAATCCTTTCAGTGTTTCAAATATTTAATTTTATTTCAACTATTTATTAAATCGAAACATGTGATGTGTTGATTATATTGTGTTTTCGGGAAATTATGCATTTATTTTGTTTTTCTCGTAAAACCCACCAACAAATTTGCAAAATCGAACTATTACAAACATATGCATTCCAAATCAGAAGTATGTGACGGAGATTCCGCTATATATATATATATATATATATATATATATTGAATTGCTTCGAGAGATTTAAAATTGATTTAAACGTCTTTGCTCCAGTGTAGTATAATAAAACTCATGTAATGTACACAAATTAAATGAAATTGACATACATTTTCTTATGCAATAGATAGGTGGTGGGCGCAGAATATTCGCTTCGGAACGAATAAATATTTAATTAATTTTTATTGTTATTTTATTCTGGCTGTTCTTAATGACAGATAATTGCTACGAAAATTATTATTATTATTATTATTATTATTATTATTATATTATCATTATTATTTTAGTAATCGTACTAAACTAAATTTGAAGTGTTTTATTTTTTTCAACAAACTTGTTTTTTTTTTTTTCTCTACTTTCACAGTTTTTCTACTCTACATGTTTAAATTAAAGTAAGTTTTCGTAATTAATTCCTTGTTACTTTGGTTGCCGCTTTAAAATGAAGCTTCCACCAAATAAGTTCCGTCCATGGGTTGATTATTTTGACTATTCTGAGCATTACTAGTAGCGGGCATATATTTTCCGCAAGCCTAAAAAAAATTTGAGAAAATATTAAATAATTATGATGATTTTGTAAAAGTTGCCCGATATATGGATTACAAAAAATGAACAGAAGATTCTGTTCGGTCGATAGTACCTGACAGTGTACATCGTATAAGGTGATTTTTTCTCGCGGCATCGTATACATTATTATTAATTTTCAAAAGAGCTAAGTGGGTTGGCAGTCTTGCTTAAATACAACGAGCAAAGAACTCAAGTCGTACAACGGTATTCGTGAATATATGAGAAGTTTGATTCAGTTTGGTTAAGATTGCGATATTTTCAATCCAATGGGTTACAAAAAAGAAACCTATTGGGACATTTCGTCTCTGTGTCCTACATTATTTAAAGTAGAGGATATACCAAGTTTGTGCGGACCTATGTAACACAAAGAAGAAATTAACCTAGATAAGCTCTTTTCTATGCCAATCGATTCGGAATCATTTTCTGAATGTAATTGCGCTTGTCTGTCCGCCTGTCCGTCTAATGTCTGTGCCATGGATTCTTGTGTTCATCCCAGAGACCGTAATATTTCGATAAAATTTGCTACACTAAAGTGTTTTGGCTTAAAGACAAAAGCAACTGAAAATTGTTCGGATCCAGCCACTTTTTCAACCACTCTTACAATTTTTATGATGAAAAATCGTTATATAACTAGCCATAAGGTTATATATGGCTGTGACCCGCTTTTAGTGTTTTAGCTTATAAAAGATTGGGGTTTCTTTAATCTGAAAATAACCTTTTCTTGAATACTTAAATAGATGCTTAGTAACCTCCTTAAGAGATTTTGTTTTGGAAATATACTTGAATATCGCTGCGAATTTATTACTTGGTTGCGACACATATCGAGCAACGCTTGTGGCACAATAAATAAATAAATAAATAAAATATTTATACCTGATAGCGTTGCGAACAACAGCGACCACAACATGATTGTACCAAACCAATGGCACTGTTGGTCGAATGAGCTGGACTGGCCATAGGTGAAGGCGAACGTGGCCGTTTCGGTTGACCGTTAAATGGTATTTCCAATTCAACAAATTCGCGATCCTAACAAGTGATCGGTTTATTGATTGAAATCAAAAGACTGTTGTTAGCGACAATTTTTTTAAATAAATATATATATAAATTTTTTTTTTGTTCGGTTTTTTTAATAAATCTTTTCTTCTAAAGCAGCACAGAAGCAAATTTAGAAAAAAATTCTTTTTATTTTAAAACAATTGAATTAAAAGCAATTGACAACAAACAACATTGAAATTTTTTATTTTACAGAAACTTATATATTCAACAATTATTGTTGCTTGTTTTTTGATGGAAACATTACACAAACAAAATGTAATGATTAGTTTTGTTTTCGGAAGGATTATGATTTTTCATTAATTTCTAGCAAAATGTTATAGAAAGTGTTGGGTGTACGATTCGAACAAAGGGTCTAAGTGGGAAGATTCAACACAGAGACTTAATATTATGGTGAATGTTTTTTTTTTTTTTTTTTTTTTTAGTTCAAAAGAAACGTTAAATTTTTAAAAGAAAAGAAAACGTATTAAAAAGCTTATAAACTATTAATGAAAATAAAGCAGAAAGAAAAATTCATAAATACTTTGTAGCAAATAATTATTCAGTCAATATCTAAAAATGCTTTTGTTAACTGACTGTAGAACAAAACAAAAGAAAAGCAAATTAAAGGACCTGATCAGAAAGACTCAGCTGATTATTGATGTCATAGACTATACTTCATTCGTATCGTAAGTGCAAATAACTATCTTGAAATCAAAGAGAAGGGGCTGTTTGGGTCATAATTACTTGACGAGATGCGGTGCCTTTTGCTCGCTGAACTTACTTAAACTAAAAAAAGCAAATAAATAAATAAACAAAAAAGCTGAATTCAGTTGGATAAGATTTACGTAACACATATAAAATAAGTTGAAGAGATCGTGTCGAAAAAAAAAAAAAAAAAAAATGCAAAACTAACACAAAAAATAACACAGTCGACAACACCGACAGGTCTATACATACATCTAGGCAATCAAGGTTAACGACTCACATTTATGGTAATCCCAAGCTCATAAAAACCATTTCAGTTAAAACAATTTTAAGTTAATAAAATTAATCAGTTAATTGCCTTTACCTACCTGAAAGTACACACTTTCACACTATCCTTCTAGACTAAAAACAAATGGGGTGAATAGGCTATACCGAACAGCATCATAGATTAACAATTGTTTAGTTTCAAAATTGTTAGAACACAATTTATTTCTTTAACAATTCTACTCATTGTTCTTTCTATGCTATGAGTAAAAGTTGGTAATAATTTCCCAATTTTAATAAATAATATAATACAATAAAGTTTGGTAATCTTCTATCAGATTGTTAAGAAACGTTCAAAGAAAGAAAAAAAATAAACAAATCTTCGATATTCGCCATCTTTTTCTTAAAAAAGTACTCAGCAGTATGAACCTTGGGTGGGCTTGATCGACTTTGTCTTTTTTATTTTTCGTACAGCTATTCAACTATCATTACCCATTACAAATTACGCAAGTAGGCAGATGGACATATGGACAGATGAACATGCTTAGATTGATTTAGAGAATTCGGTAAAAGGATACACTCACAACACGACATAAACTGGGAACACTGTCGTATTAAATAAGGGGACTCGGTAAGTAGATTGCGACAAGCTAAGCGTGTTAACGCGAAATCCAATGTCGTGGACGTCATAACGTTGTGGATTGCGTGTCAAATAAAAGGGCTTGAAGGGTAGATGTACATATTTTCATGATGATGATGATGGGTATAAAGGACTCGGTCGCGACCGAATACAATGTTCGCAATAATTAAAACCAAAATATAGTAAATTTGTTTAATATAAAAACGCACTGCGTAACTAAAATGTCTAATAGAAATTTCAATTTTATTTTCTTTGAATTATGGCTGGCGGGTACATAAGAGTACGCTATAAAGATATATAGTTTAACGAGAGATATGCTCATGCATATGTACTTAAGGTATGCTTTGGACGCATATACCTTAACTGTTAAGATATATAGAGTGATTTTGATTTATAGAAAGCCTTCAGTTTACTGTAAATTGGTTAGTTTGCGAAAAAACTGAATAATTCTGCGAAAGTCTGCGTAACTCTGCCTAAAGCACAATTAAAGCTACATCTTAATTGAAAATTTAGCTAAGAAATCAAAAGCGAAGTTTTATTACATGATATTTTAGCAAAACTTGAAATTGATGAAAATTTATATTATTCTTAACACTGCTGAATACGCGTTTAAAGAAATTTAAACTTGCACTATCGAGAATGATGAGAAAAATCAAATCAAAAGCACTCACCTTAAAGTCCTAATAGAAAAATGGAGTTTTTAAAAAAGTTTACAGAAAAAAATAACTTTTTTAAAAAATTCTTATCAATTTTGTTTTCTTAGACATATGAAATTTAAGTGCAAAGTTCTTATATAATTTCATCACACACAGTTTGTGCATATAAAAAGGGCGGGAAGTTAAAAAACAAAAAATTAAATGCTATTACATCATTTGAATCCAGCAAAGTAAATTATATATATAATTAAAAAAAATAAATTAAACGCTATTACAAATAATATTCCGTGTTGTCATTTCAAAGAAGATTGGGCGGACCCAAATGAAATGGAAACCAATAAAAAGAAAGGCGTTCGATAGAATCAAATATTAGTTGGACGAATATTTATGGCAAAAAGAAAACCAATATAAATAAAAATTGTACAAATTGTTTAAAAGCTTATAAATCCATCTTTGTGTATTTCTAAAATTTCAAAGTCTCTTGCGAAACGTGGCAATATATACATATCCGCACCTACGCCCAAATCTGGATGAAAATGCAAACTTTATTCGAATCTATGCAATATATATATATATATATATATATATATGTTTTTTAATTTCAGTTTAAACTCCGATCAATTTCAAAAAACTGGAATGAATTCTATAATTTCTCCGAAAAAAGCCAAATTGGAAACAAACACAACTCAACACAATTGAAGCAAAGCATTCTATGCTACGTGGAAGACGCAGCTGTAAAAAATATATTGTAATTTCATTGTTAGTTAATCGATGTTAAGCTGTAAGCAGACTGCGACAATGCTTCCATATCAACTGACAACATTGCAGAAGACTCGCACACGTTTTCACTTTTAGTTAATACATTTTTGATTTCTTTAGCTCAGCGCAAAGTAGACATAGGACAGATGCGCATTTTTAAATCAACTCGATGTCTTTTGTTAATCGAAAACATATCCATACACTTTCTAGATTTGAAAATGAAACTATTCAGCCTACATCTTTCTCCCTGATGGGCTTACAATCGTAACACATAATTTAGAAGCGTGTGTCTTTCGTTTTTGATTAAAATAAAAAAAAAAACAAAAAACAAAAAAAAGTATAATAAAAATATAAAGAAATAAGTAACGAAATATAATATCCTAAAAATGAAAATCGTAAATTAATTTTTAAATATGTATTTATTAAGTTTTTTTTTTTTATAAAAATTAACTAAAAATTAAATAATTTATTTATAAGTAAAGTATAAAATATTAAAAAAAAAAAAATCAAATTATTTATAACAATACTATATATAATATTGTATATAAGGATTTTTAAGGGAAAAAATAACTAAATATTATTTTACACATTACATAACTTAAAATATAATAATATACAAGCAATTTCTTTGTTTTTATTTTTTATTATTTTTTTTTTTTTTTTTTTTTGTTTTCTTGTATGATGCAGTATTCCTTAAAGTCGAAAATTTGCAAATTTTATGATATAATTACTCTCTAACATATACTTCTTATTCACAAAGGACATATATAAGGGGAAAAGAAGAAAAGGGTTAAAGAAGGCCATCAAAAGCTATGTAAATCAGAGTTTACTTTGGTCGTAACTACTGCACTGTGCTTACCGCCGACCGTCGGCCCTATAAGTTTGCCTTTTCCCATTTTTTTCTTGACCATCACCGGATTACATGAATAGAGGACATCCCCTGAGTGAAATAAATAAATAAATAAATTCAATCGAAAAGTTGATAAATTGACACACCCCCGCTCAACAAAGTGTTTTACACTTTTCACACAATTGTTTGATGGCGACAGAAAGATATCCAACCCACTCCCGATGTAACCTATAATCTCTTTTGCTACTTTAATAAATCATTTTCATTTACTATACATAGCTTTTGATTCATTGTTTCTTTTTTTCTTTCTTTTATTTAACTAAATTATTATTACATCTAATTTGGTTTTTGCGTTTTTTTTTTTTTGTTTTTTCTGTAATTTAAACATAAATATTTAAAAAATCTCCAATAATAATTTAATGAAATTCTTTGGCCAAAAAGAATAACAACATAAATACTTCTTGTTGACTGTATATTACGGTAACACCGGATTTTCTTATATTACAAGCAAATAAATCGTTGGTCAGTTTTCATCTTCATCTTCGTTTGTTTTGTTTTATTATAAAGAACCCGTAAGTTAAGTTCAATATGTATGCCAAGTAATGCGATTACCCTATTTGGCCATAGAATTGAAATCGAAAAAGAAAAAACATTTATTTTATTGCTTTTGTGCTCCTATACATATATATATATATATAAATATATATAAATATATAATAATATATAATAAATATATAAATATATATATATATATATAAATATATATCGAGGAAACGTTATAAAAGGTTACATCAAATCAAATAATCGTATAAAAGAATCAACCATTTACAAAACGAACTAAAAAATGTCTAAAAGGAACAAAAGCTTTCAAACCCATACCCACTTGCATTTCTCTCTCTCCCTCTCTCTCTCTCTCTCTCTCTCTTTCTCTTTCTCTCTTTCTCTCTCTCTCTTTCTCTCTTCCTCTCTTTTCCACTTAAGTTACATTTGTTTTTTTTTTGTTTTTGTTAAAAAAATATATTCATCAATTATTAATTGTATTAAAACTTTTTAATTTTTTCTTTTTTTTTTTTTTTTTTAGGAGATGTTTCTCTTTTCTTTTTTTTTAACACTGCTTTCAATAAAATTGCATATGTTGTCATTGCTTTTCGTAATTTATAAAAAATGCTTGCTACATCTGTGGCAAAAAGGATTGTATATAAAAAAAACACAAAACAAAGAAGAGAAAGGAAAATGAAAATCATAAAATATTTAATTATGGAAAAGAAAATTAAAGCTTTCCAGAAACTATGAATTCAAAACACTTTTAAAATAAAAATTTAATTAAAAACCTTACCGTAGTCTTTTCCAGACATCTTAGCAAATGATGATGTTGTAGTTCAAAGATATCTTCGTCACGATAATTATCATCCAATTCAATTCCAGATTCCTGGGCAGCCCATCTGGCCTCAGCAGCCTTCTTTTTACTAACAAAAGCAGCACCCGATGATGCCTTGGCAATGCGTATACGTGCCAAACGGGCTTTCTGCAAAAAAAAAAAAAACAAAAAGCAAAAATAAACGAGGCATACGTTAACAAAACGAAAAAAAAAGTTAAGAGAAAAGCATATCATTTAATGAGATTTGAACCTGTTACATAATGAAAATGAGAAATTATCTCTTAAGCACTGTTGCCAGTTTTATCATGTAATAATAATGTAATAGTTCTCCTTAAAGGAAGAATCCACATTCGTGAATTTTCCTCATTAACAAACAAAGTAATTCAAATGATAGGATTAGCCATCAATTTATTTATTTTCACCGAAGTATGTACAAAAATAATTCTTTTGTTTTCTTATTCCATTATTTTTTATTACGTCATAATAAAGTATAAGATTAAATAGCATGAATTTACAAACAAAAAAAAAAAAAAAAGGAAAACTTATCTTGAATAAAAATAAAACATAAACATGATACTGTTTCGACGCATATGCAACATTCCTCACATATATAGCAAATACTTTTGCGCTTTACTTAACTTTTTTGGGTTAACGATCATTGTTATCGAAATTTTCGCACGCTTTATGTGGTTGATATTCAAATTTACTTTTGCAATACTTACTCTTTGGGCTTTTCGTTTATCAGCTCGTTGATTTTGATGATAGATCCTACTGAAGTTGGATACAATAACAGGTACCGGTAAGGCGATCACAAGGACACCACTTAGTGAACAAACGCCGCCAACAATTTTGCCAGCTATTGTCTCCGGAACCATATCACCGTAACTGTGAAGATAAGATGCATAAATACTTATTTTTCACAATCATAATTATTGATTCGTTTATATTTACCCTAATGTTGTCATTGTGACAATTGTGTACCAAAACGCTGCCGGTATAGAGGTGAAATTTGTACCGTTTACATTTTTTTCCGCATAAAACATGACCGTGGCAAATATGATGATAGCCATAGCCAACGAAAAGACGAGAAAACCCAATTCGGAAGCACAGGATTTTAGCGTGTAACCCAAGATTCGTAGACCTTGCGAATGGCGAGAAAATTTGAAGATACGAAATACGCGGAAGACGCGCAGTGTTACAAACGCGCCGCTCACGTCGTCGTTGTCAGTAATACCCAAACCAATATAATAGGGTAATATAGCCACCACATCAATAATACTCATAACACTACGCACAAATTTACAACGATCCGGTGCGGCAAACAAACGCAACAGATACTCGGCGGTAAAAATCATAACGCAGGCGGTATCTAAACAGAAGAATACAATTTTGTAGCGTTCGCCACAGGGCAGTGTGCCAGCACGACCAGGTCGATGGCCACAAGGCACCGTTTCCACTACATTAGCCATCACAGAGACAGCAATAAAGAAACCGGTGACATAATAGAACACCAAAGCAGCAGTCGATGTGTGCGGATTCTCAAAGGCGCGCCACATTTTTTGCCTTATATTGGTTAATTGCTGCAAATTCTGATCGCCGTTCTCTGACAGTTTGTCGTCCATTAAACGTTCAGCATTTTCACGTTTGCGATCCCGATAGTCTTCATAACAACAATCGCCAATAACATCGGGCATAATACCAAAAAATGCTAATTCCTCATCATAACTAGTCAGGCATTCATGTTTGGGATAATGCAATTTTCCGGTACGGTAATAATTCAATATATGACGAAATATATCGGGATCTCGATCGAAAAAATACTCTTTACAATCTTCATCATAAAAAAATTCACGTTCATTGGAACCCAATAGAGTATCCGGATACTTTTCCAGAGTATTGCGCCATGTTTCAAAACGTCTGCCAGAGACATTGATCAGTAATTTTTCATCGTCTGTTTTGCGACGATCTTTAGGTATGGGTGCAGGTGGCAGGGGATGAGTTGCAATTGGTACCCAACCAATGGCCGCCGCCCGTGCAAATGGCAGCCAAGCGGCGACCGAGGCCATACTATGTGGGGGAATGTTTTTTGCAGTTATTAAGCGCGCCGAACAGGTAAAATGGCTATATTAATAGCAAAGGTTTTCTTATGTAGAGTAAGAACGTTAATTGCTTGGTCTTCAGATGCTTAAGCTGCTTCCACAAAGCCTTTTTGCTGCTTTTTCATTCACTCCCTTTCCCTATTCGCCGTTTCTCGTTAACGATTTCCTCTCTTCTTACTTTCTCTCTATCACCTTCTTTCCCCGTCTTTTATTACGATTTACTCCAGTATTTGCAACATTTTTTGTTTTTCTTTATTGCTTAAATTTTTTTTTTGATGACATATTTCTTGCATTTAGCTGATGTTTTAGCTGAAAATCCATAAATAATAGAAAGATAACCATATTATAAAAGTGGACGCTACACTTGTGTGTGATTTAAATTTTCTGACTTTATCGAATTGCACACCGCTCTCAGTAGAAGCCTGACAGAGTCCTCTTACTAACACCTATAGTAAATTATTTGTTGTTTAGTAGAAACTATAAAAATATTTCTCTTTAAATTTGATTGTTCAAGACTTTCTGAAAGCACATTTTTTTTTTATCATTATATTCAACTTTGTCGCTATTTTTATACTATTTTCTTTACCTACATATCTAATCGGGACGTTGAATAAATTTTCGCTGTTCTCGCCAATAAAGGGCGTAAATGGAGCTAGAGAATCATTAATTAAATTGAGACTCGTTCAAGACTTGTTCTATTTTTCAGTTTCATCCATCGGCGTAAGTTATCTTATTGCTCTACCAAAACTAAAAAGACACCACTTGCATGCACCGTGTTTTTTTCTGCTCACTTCGAAACAATGTGTTGCTGAATAGTGATGAGTAGTGAAGCCGATATCCGAAGTGCAAATAATCATAATGTAGAGTAGACGAACGATCAACAACGACGACAAAGTTAAATAGCCGTGGAGGATCAATGGAACGAGTCTATCGCTAGAGAAAATTACCAACGACAGTAGATGCAAGAGGAGCGGAAAACAAGCGCAGTATTCATGATAAGTCATGATATCAGGACTTTTTCAACAAGATGAATTGGAGTTTCCACGACATCCTAGTAGCGACAACCTAGAGCCTACCCTTCCCTTTCACTACTCACATTACTTCTTCTAGCTTAGAATCAATCATCTACTGTCTGCCAGCACAAACGTTTTATTTCTGTGCCGATATCTAAGGAACAATCCTTTTTTCCATTGTGGCATGAAATTCTTATGCTGTCTATACGCTCGGAGAGGTATTGACAAACAAGGAAAAGTGCCTTTCTCTTATATACTTTTTAATTTTATTATAAAATCGTGAAAAACTTGTACACTATCCTAGCGCATCCAGTAATGGTTGGACTTGTATATTTCCTTTCTCGTGCTAGAAAACTATATATTTCCACACTACGTTGCCAATTTTCATGGATATGCTATCAAGCACATAAATTCAGGTTCGAAACTCATTAGAGATGTCGACTGAATATTTTTTTTTTTTTTTTTTTAACATTTTTTACATTTATAGCTTTAATTATTGTTATATTCTGATTTCGAAAATACTTTTGTTTACTAATTAAAGAAAAATTCTTGATTTAAAAAAAAAAAACGAACATTATTTACACAACTATTAATAATGTAAAAAAATTTGTTTTATTCGAGCTTCTATTTTAGCAAATAAATGTTCTTTCGGTATTATTAAGCAACCCAGCCAAATGTAAACATTACGAAAAATGTTAAAAGAACCTGAAACCACACACTTGCTGTTTTAAACAATCACTGAATGTATTTCAGTATATGTATATATGGACTGACTGATAAACTGACTGAAAAACGCCTACGAACAGTTTATGTAAACATTGCTTCATATTTAAAATCGTCTAACACTTTTGGAAAAGTCTTTGGATAATGGAATAAAATGTTCTTCTGTTTCTTCTATTAAACACAATATTAAATCATTGGAATTGGCATGGTGTACAAGAAAACTCATGCATGCAAAGAGTAAAGAAAGGAAGTTGAAGCCGTAAAAGCAAACAATCAACAACAAAGAAACACCCGCATATATGCTTGGCTAGTTGATGCTGTTGTTATTTTTGGGTTACTCAGAATTTAAAAAATATTCTTAGCAATATGCCGTTGCTGTTTCTATTGTCTGTATTGTCTGTTGAGTGGGTAGTTTAGGAAAGCTTACGCCCGATTTAAAGTTTATATATTTATTATCCAGTATTCGTTTAAGCAAAAGACCATAAATGTATTCATTTTCCTTTTCTTTTTTTTTTGAGCGGGCGGGCGGGGGGGTGGGGGGGCGCTAAGCGCGGCGCAAACAAAAGAAATGTCATTAATTTTTTTCATAATTAGAAAATTGTCTTAAATAGTTGAAAACAGTTGCCAATAGAAGTTAAGTGGGTAAACGAAGAAATGTCAAGGGTAACGATGTAATTAAGACTCTAGAGTTTGAAATCTACTGAGGCGAATCTCGTGTACCCGTTCTTTTAACTTAAAAAAAAATTCATTGAAATTGTTGTTAGATGCAATTATATAGGATGTCCAGATAAATATTTCTCAAAGGTTGTATGTTACTATTCACCACCAACTGTAAGATATCGAAGAAAATCTTTGAGCTTATTTTTAAAATTTGAAGATTTACGTTTAGATTTTTCCAAAAACTATAAGTATGCGTCAGAATTTAATCCTCCATTATAGGTTTTATGATTTCGAGAACATATATGATGAATGCATGAAGAGATGCACACTACTAGCTTCAACGTTTCAAGGGTGTACCTTTAGTTAAAAAAGTTAAAAATAAGTTAAAAAATAATCAAATTTTTCCTAGAAATTATAACGGAAGGACAAAAGTTACGTCTTTTTTCGCAAGGTTACGAAGATGAGGTAGTACAAAAATTAACCATACACTTTTGTGCGGAGAGATTTGATTAGTGATCATCACTATTTTTGCATTTCTTCCTTATCGAAAGGTTACCTATTCTTAGAAATTTGTAAACGTATGAAAAAGGATGTGTGGAAGATATAATAAAAACGTCTGTCACGCCTGCCACCCTCTCGTAGTTGAACTGCCTCGCGAATAACTATGTACGGGCAGACAGAGAAATAAAAAATGTTGACATTTCCTTATAGGGAAACGCTGACAACGCACACAATTCATACTTGAATTAATCAATTGAATATAATGTAAGAAAATGTTTTCCAAGTGGAGGAGAGTGGGAAGCATGACGAGATTTAAGTATTTTTATTATTATTATTATTGTTTGTTGGTATCTTTGTTTAAAAAGTCACGTAAATATCATCAAAATTTGATTTGATCGTAAAAAATATTATATATAAATATGCGAAATTTTATTAGAAAAAATTTTTTCTAAATTTCTTACGCAAATAGCATGTGGCATTTTTTATATGGAGAACAGGAAAAGAAATTAATTAAAATTTGCAAAAAATCCATTCATGCCTTTCATGCTTATAGAAAGAAACCTTTTTTAGTTATTGTTTTCTGGTTGCCACAACAAAACATGTGGCGTTTGAGGTCAAAATTATATTGGTCGGCACTTATGCAAAAAGGGCATTAAAAGAAGTAAAGCAAAGAAGCATAGCAAGAGTTGTCAAACCATGGTGGGTTATGGTGGGAATATGTAAATAAGTGTCTATAAAATGCAAATAAATATTTACGCTATGCGTTCTTTATTTTTTTCTCTTAATGATATTCCGCAAAGTTCAACTACAAAACTAAATATATATAAACTGCTGGAAATATAAAAACAGAAATTGTTGTTCGAACGAATGCCTTGTAAACGATTCATAATGTTCCGTGGCCCATTAATCGCGAATATAGAAAGCGACACTCAATTAAGGCGACTACATACTTTTTTCAAATGAATGCCAATTTTTGGGCCGTTCAGGATCATTTTTCCTTTGATCTTTTACGATTGTTCAGTAAACATTGTTATTATATTTTATTCAATTTTTCACCTATTCTCTGAGTAAGCTCTACCTTTTTATTTTAATTGAAGATAAAAGACGTCGTATAACTTATCAATCCTATCAAGTAATACTAAGGTATAAAAAAAAAACTTTCTCATATATGTTAGAATAGTCGAAAGTACCTATGGTTTGAAGATGAGCTAGTGATTCGCTATATTTTAGCATATTACTTCGACCGAGGTGCTTAGCAAAATTCATGTTGGATTTGATAAAGATACTTAATCAATATTACCAGCACCTAAACGGATTGCTTGTTGCTCACCCGAACATTTTGATGTTAAAAGGGTGCTCTACTCTGGCCGATTAATAAAGTCGATGAAATTCTTCAAAACACTGGGAGATATCGAAACAGCTCTATTTATGAGAAGATTGTTGCGACACTAAAAGTTGCCTAATAACCGCTTTTAAATCATATGCATAGCACCGAGCATAAAAATAAGTTCGTCGTCTGTGCACTGCATAATTTAACAGTGAAACATTTAGTGAATCGAATTTCCATCTACGAATTGCTGCTGGAAGAAAGCGAGTTAAAGCCACCTAGGAAGACATTAATAACGGTCACGTGAAAGTAGGTAACGTACGATAATAATGTGAAGAAAATATGGTAGGGTAAGATGGATGGAATTGTGTGAATAGGCACGAAACTTGGTCGGACATCACGCCAGATAATACTTTGAATTAGATGAATTTGGAATAGAATCACGCATCATAAGAGCTACTCTATCGCGATGAATGACTGCACTTTCTACTGTCGTCAACCGATGGGGTTAAATCGCTCGATTGACGTCAAATATCGACAATCGATTAATAGAAAAGCGCTGTTTTTCCTGTTAACAGCGCCAGATCGCATGTATCTTTAACGATTCGACAAAATTGAAAGGACTTATCCGGAAATTTTGGATATAGGGACAGTATATCGCAGACGCTTTCTCAAGCTTTGCCTCACCCATTCACCATTTGCTTCACATCCTGCGGAACCCCCATAGTAGTGAACAGCTGTCTTCAGAGGAAGTTTATGAATATCAGTTGGCTCCGTTCTTTGGTCAGAATTTTCAAATATCCTACAATCACAGCGTAATATATATATATATATACAGTCTCCCGCAATGTGTTCTTTTCAATTTCGAAGCATTTTCAATATGATCTCTCGTATCGATTTAAAGTGATGGACAATTAAAATATTTATGCCTTAAGTTATTTATGTCTACTTTATATCGGAGACCGCATGAAAAATATAAGATAAACCTCATTCTTGTCAACCCGGTCAAGTCAGAACCAGCTTGTTAATCCATATAAGCTCGTCCATCTGTCTGTCCATCGGTATGTCTAATACCTGCGAATGACATTTTGTGTTTAACGTATTCTGTTCTCGAGATATTTCGATATTTTGAAATTAATTGGATCGAAGCACTTTCCTGATCACTCCCTATATAAAACCAATTTTAAACAAATAAAAGCGCTATAATGAACCGCGGCCCACCATTAAATACCTTACACCTTCTTAGATTTACTCCTATAACGACTTTTCAAAAAAAGTCTTTATATGGTGAGTAGTCGAGAAAGTGGACCGGTCTGAATCATTTCCAACGGCGTTTTTCCCTTGCTCAAAACATGCCGGTGTACCAAATTTCATCAAAATATGTTAAAAACTGCGCGAAAACATGACCGGAAGCTGGACGGAAAAACTTAAATCGGTATAATAAAAGCTGTGTCTATCTTAAGTCTGTCTGGGTGTTCCATATATCCGCACAAATTTAATATACCTCTGTACGAAGTCGTTGCAAGTTGCAAATTCCAAAATTTCCCGACAACAATTGCTCACTAAACGTACTCCGACATACTGAGTGGATGTAGAGAGACATTTTATGTATGACCGACCAATTTTTAATCGGCTTTTTTCTAGAAATTGATTCTCTATAGCGCTAAAAGCGACTACGCTTATAACTGTAGTAATTGGGTTCTTTATGTAGCTTACATATCTATTGTACACTGAGGTATATATATATTCGAACTATATATGAATACTTCATTTTGGATGTCGTAACGTGTACATTGATTGTATTAGTAAGTTGCTGTCTGTAGTTATTGGGCGAACCATTCTATTTTTGCGATTGCTTTATAGTACCAAGTGCGCTTTGTGTCTTCCTGGCAGTCCTATAAAGATCCTTTGCATGGACATTTGCAGTAAATTTGGAGAAACATTATTAGCAGGTGAATCGTGTTTTTTTTTTTTTTTTTTTTTTTTTTTTTTTTTTGTTTACGATAGGCTGTGTGTCTATGTCAAGTTAATTTTCTTCCCTACTATAAATTTGTTATTTTTAATTTTTATTTATTTTTTTTTTTATTTTATTATTTACTTATTAGCACTCATATCGAACGAAGTACAGGTCTAGCGCATCAGGAATCGACCGTGGGTCTAACCTCCACCAAGCTATTGTTATTTACTTTTGTATTTGATTTGGATTTGAGAGTCCGACAGCTTTAGAAGGGTACATATAAACTCTTTCTCAAAACTTTTTTTCTCCTTTATACCTAATAAAGGATTTTAGTACTCATTAGCTACTTGGAGCGGGGATAAATTTTATTTAATGGGCGGTTAACTTTGTCGCATTAATTTTGCGATTAAAACATGGTAACACGCTAGGCGAACGTTTCCCACGCTTACTGTCGCCTGTTTTGTAGCCTTTTGTCTTTTGCATTTGATTGATTTCTCTGTCGATTAAAACTAACAGTATTTGAAAATATTTGAAAACAGAATTTTCCCCTCTGCTCCCCGTTTACGTATATGTATTTATTTACATACGTATGTATATACCTTCAATGTTTTATATTTATTTTTATCAAACTCATGACGCTTTGCGTGCTCTTTCCGATTTTCTTTTTTTTTTACAAATTTTATAGATTTTTTTTTTTTTTCGTCTTCAGCCACTTGCTTTCACTTACACTTTCTTGAGAGCTTTTCTTAGAGTTTTATAATAAATTCTTTTCTCATTTTCATATTTAATTCAATAATCTACTTAATAAAAATATTTTATAAAAATTTAATAAAATGTTTTACTGTTTATAGCAATGACTAGGCAGATTTTCTGATTTTTTTTTTTTCTACTTTTATTATATTTTCTTCCACTTATATATTTTTTATGCTAATTTTCTTGTGCAAACAAAAAGTAATTTTCCGTTGTTAACTATTGGAAATTTTTTATATGTGTTTAATAAGCCTTACGAGGGACAACACTGAGGGGACGTTCACATGCAGCAGCCGCTACAGCTGGTGGCATTTCAATTTTCGGGTACTAAATATTTGTAATAATGAGAACGAAAAGTTCTCTTCATATAAAAGCTCTCAGAAAGTAATACAGAGTTGCTGAGAAAAAGTATTACGACTATGTTTAGCATTTTATATCAATAGACAGTAATAAAAGATAAATAAATAAATAAATTAAATTAAATAAATGACTGTCTGACACCTATAACAATTTGGTGAACTGTAAAAGTGTGCATAGTTCTTTATAAGCCGATATGTGCATTTAGTCTTCGTGTACTTAGTCTTTGTCCTTGTCAAACTTGATACTTGACAAAAATAAACTCTTTGTTCGAAAATGTGAACAAATAGCACGGCTTAGAGTCTCATACTTGACAAATTCATATATGAAATTTATGACGCACATGGTTGTCGAAAGCTAAACCGAAATGTGCTTGAATTCTTCGTCGATAAGTGCAAGTATTTTTCCACTATAGCAACTCGACAGTGGTAGCTTTCTTTTTTTTGCACTGGTTTTAAAAATTTTAAATAATAATATAACAGGGATCAGTTGCAAAGATAGCTCTGCGAAGACTATTCGTAGACAATGTTCTGTACTTTCTAACTTTATTTTAATTTAATTGCATTTTAAGCATATGAACAATAGTGTCGGATTTATTGCAACTCTGTTTTAAAGCTCCTCGCACTCTCCCCAAAGAGCTTTCCCAACATTTTTTATTCTTACCGTTTTTTTGAGCTCTCTCTATCTCACTCTCTGCCTCTCTTTTCTTCTCTACCTACTCATTTTATAAAAAGTTCGCATCCATTTTCCATTTTAGAACTTTTTGCTCAATTACTTTTCGAGCTTTCTTATCAACTTCTGAAAATCTTTCAGTCAGTCTTAGTAGGAGCAGTTTTCCACACTTATACACTTATTTGTCTCACTTTGAAAAACAAATAAGCAATGAAGGATTCTTGAACGAAAAATTACTGACTCTGTGTATACAGAGGAAATAGCTACGTACGCATTAAATGCCGCTCTTTTGAAAGCCTTCAAAAAGTGAACAATTACTGTTCTGCATTTCCCTTTAAAAGTTTAAAAGTGTGTACGTATTGGTGCACATGTTCCACTGTAAGACCATATATTCAAACAAACAAAAATGTAACGAAATAGACAAATAAACGAATTCTTACAATCACAATCCAGAAAAAGGACTTTGCTAGATATGTCATATCTATTCTAATGCGTCAAAATACACCGAAGGGCTCCCGTTTGAACTTGAGTCGATTTTGCCAACCATGTTCGCTATTCGCAAGACGCGTTTGTTTACAATCCAAACCATCATGTTGCGTTATTCAATTGTTGCTTATGCGTCTATATCAAGTTACTTGCTTTCATAGATTAGTTACACTTTAGTTTGAAGATATGCGCTTATTAGAAAAGCAACAGAAAAGCAGAGAACTCGTTACTGAGATTACGCTTAGTAATACGTAATCGTTCTTAACAACGGCAGATCGCCGGAGCAAATCAATTTAATTCAGCCACAATTTTATTATTGTTTCATATTTCGAAAATAAAACCATGAAATATGTATACAAATACTATTTCCTCCCACCTCCCATACACTCGGCCCCAAAAATCCATACGCGCCATACGTATTTTGAGCGATGTAAGAGAAATTGATTCATGAAATATTTATAAATTGATTGAGAAAAGCCAGACCAGAAAGTATCTTAACTCAACTCTTTTCGCCTTTCTAAAGCGAATTACCAATGCCAAAATTCTACTCAAGAATTTTTCTGTTAATCTCCTTTCCAGGGAATTGTTGCTAATCTTGTCACCAATCATCGCCTGGATAAATCTTTTTTACTAGCATTACGCTTACGGTTTTAATATTGTAAGAATTGGGTTCCCTTGAAAATCGAGTATTTTTCATGTAGACTCGTTTATACCCCGTACATCTTGTGGTCCAAGGGTATATTAAGTCTCTGCCTACGGATGTAGGCAACGTCCAAAGGAACTTGAGATTTTTTTTATTCCAATTTATTAAACCAATCGATACAGAATCACTTTCTTTTCGATTAAAAAATGACTATCTTTTCTGTCTGTCCGTATGTCCGTGTGTCCGTCTTGTTTTCTTGTATTCAACTTACTGGTCAAAATTACTGAAATACTTTAGTCAATTTTGATAGACGGACGGACACGGGTTTTGCAGCCCAAGGACCAACGATACGAAAATTTGTTGCATCAAAGAAAAGTAAAAAAAGCAAATAAAGGGAAAGTCTAGTAGGGAAAAAGCAAATGTACATCCATTTGGTTTAAGGCGAAGCCGGTAAATAAATTCAATCTTAAATTGAACGGAATATCGAAGCACAAAAACAATCAAATCGAAAAATTTGCAAACCCTCTTAAGTGCGTATATATGTATTTGTCTAACGAGCTTTTCCGATATAATCAAAAGCATTTTCAAAAACTATAGGTAAACTTAAGTCGAAATGTGTACGAATTTTGGCAAATCAATAATCTGCATAGGTAACCGAGTGGGTAAGTTCAAATATTCCTGGCTTTTTCCCTTTCCTCGGCAATTTTATGCTACAATCTGTTTGTTTTGCTTTCTTAATTCGGTTAGCGACGACTTCAATGCGGCAACGATATCCATCTTCACAACTTTAATGATTTTTAGAATACTAGTAGTCATGCCGTCATTAACACTGCACACTAACAGTATTTTGGCAGGTTTAAAGCATGGCCTAGGCCAGGCTTAATATGTTGAAACGGGCTTAAAAAGAAGCATAATTGATTTCATTTGAAAAGAAAAGAAACAGATTGAATAATGAAAAATAACGCAAGCTTTTAATTGACATTTTTGAAGATTTTTGTAAACTTCGATAAGAATACCAAGCTTTTTGCTGGAACTAATCTTACCTATATACCTTTGTATTTTTATACGAATACTTTTATTCACATTTATCTAGATTCCGACTCAATATTAGTTCATTGGAAAATATTTTAAAAGAAAAAAAGGTATACATGTTTATATCGTTGAAAAAAATGTCGAAAAAATGCGAAAATCTTAGTACAAGAGCATTTCAAGGCTTAGTCACGTTGTCTTCAACAACAGCGTCATTTTTGTAAATTAGTTTGTATGTGCAGTAAGAGTTTGTTTTTTTTTTTTGGTATTCTACCCACACAGACGCATACATTTATACAAATATCGATATAGGTATATATATATATATATATGTATCCACACATAATTGTATTTATTAGGATTACAAAAATTTTAATTTTGGGTTGATGGCAGAGTAGTCGCTTACCGTACGGCGAACGCAATCAGATAACGTAACGAAATTGTTCGGCTTTTCATTTCGAAAAGTTCATTTAAAGAGTTGTTAGTGTCAGTTAGTCGGTCCGGTATCAGTATGAATTTTATCAAATTGATTATAATAATTAAATGCTTTTTCTTTATTTCTTTCTTATCCATGACCATCAACAACATGAAACATAAAAGAGGTTGAGAAAAAATATTAAAAAAAACGAAAAGTTTTTTTTTATATTTCTTTTTTTTTTAACATAATATTTAGGTAACTCGGTTAAATGTGTCGCGTGTGCGTATTTCTAACTGATATGCATGTTGTTGCTAGTCTTGTTGTTGTTATTCTTCTTTCATTCATTTTTTTTTTTTCTCTTTTTCTTTTTCTTATGATTTAATAGCTTAATAAGTTAAGGTAGAGTAAAATTTTGCAACATACAGTATGGTATAAATGCAAGCAAGTGAACTAAAGACTGTCTTAAAAAGACCTGAAAATGTCTTCGAAACTTGGTTTTTTTTTTTTTTTTTTCTTTTTTTTTGAAGAAACAACAAGAAAGAAAGTTTTGCTTGGTTCAAGCTTACAGCGGATCGTGGATACCCATCGTGTAAAGAAAGTGAATAATAATCGTTTAGTGCTTTGGTAATTGCAAGCGATTTAATAGATCGATTGTGTCCGTGTCGGGAAAGAAACATTCGGATGATTTTGGTGGAAATTTCGTATCAATAATTAAACCGTAAATGACGAGGATTTCAAAGGGAAATGTTGAAAGCATTTTCTAGTACTTGTTCATCTGTTTCTTTTCCAACTTCCGAAAGTGAACGATTTAAATGGAAATCTAATATGAAAAGTGTAAGGCTATCGTGGCTTAAAAAGATGATGAGAGATGGTTCAGAAAGCGTGTAGTTAACAAGGTTCCCGATTACTACTGACGACTTCTTTGCAAACAAATTAACAAAATTATTATGCTAACGTTCTAGGATGATGCAGTTAAACAACTTAAAAAGACCACTTGCCTCACAGTAGAAGGCCTAAAATTCTTAAGAAAAAAAAAAAAAAAAAAAAACAAAAAAAGATATAGAAGAAGAAAACAAGCTGAAACTAAGCAAGAAATGAAAATAACAAGAAGACAAGAAATAAAGCCACGCCATACCAGCTAAGCACTGTCTGTAATGCGGTATAAATTACGGGTGTAGTGGTAGAGTAATCTCTATGAATGCATGCATCTATGTACTTTTGTGCATTTGCGTCTTTGTTTGTATGTGTTTTTGTCTGTAAGTGTGGGTAAGTGAATGTGTTTGCCTTAAAAAAAAAGATGGATTAACTTTGATTTTGTATGTGCATCCGATTTGCATATGAATTTACAGATACTAAGTATCTGCGCTGTGCTCAGTTGCCTGCCTGCCTGCCTGTCGGTTTATCGGAAATTGTTTCAGCATATTATAGTGAAATCGTTTCGTAAATTATTGTAAAGCCTTACTGCTGTATAACAACAAGATCATGATTACAGTGAAATAGATAATTTATCAAACATTAATAAGCAGAAAATTGTTACATATTTTCTAAACACATTAAAATTCAATTATGGCTAAAATGCAAGTACGTTCTAAAAACTTTAACTTCAGCTAAACAAAAACGAAAGAAAAGGAAAACAACAACCGTTTACGAACTGTAGTCAAATTCACTGAGTTAGTTAGTGCAAGTCGACTCCACCCGACACCCATCGCTGACTTGTTCCCATTGTTTTTATTTTTTTAGCAAATATGTTACACTAAAGAACCAATCGGTTTAGGTTTCAAAGATACGAACCATGTACATGCCATATATAAGCTAAATGGTAATAACATACATAACGTATTAAATTTTAAGCTTAACCCACCATAGATTTGTACATCTATTATTGCATAACATATCTCTATAATAACTTTACTTTGACGAACATATACAACAACAGTTTAAAGGGCAGTAAGTAAGGCAGTAAGGCCCTTCTTCGTAATGGTTCACAAATATCAAGCACTTTTACACATAATAGGCTTCTACCTACTTCGCTATTTTTGTTTTCTTTTTTTAATTTTTAAATCAATGTTTTTAGAGACTTCTTCGAGCTTTAACTTAAAATCCAATATGATGAAGCCTTAGTTCAATTAAAAACTCAATTAGTTGAGAAGTCGGGTATAAGAGCAGAAATAATCCTACACAAGGAACATGGATTGTCGGGAAGAGAGGAAAGAGCACCGACTATGCGCTAGCCGAACCTGACAACAACAAAATTATAAATATTTTAAAAATAAATTCATTTTTAAGACTTTAGAGGGCAGATGTCTTTAAAGCTCAATGTGCACATCTGCTCGAAAAACTAGTGGTAGGTTGCAAGTGACGACCACGTTCACAATTACGGGGGTAAAGACGAACTTGGCTTGGACGGAACTTTTAATGCTTGTGAAGAACAAAGAGAAGGCGTACCAAACAGTCAGACGGTAGTCGGTGCCAGGCTCTACGACGTGTCGATAAAGACAATAATAATGAAACCGAGAACTAATATCAGAAGTGGTGAGAAGAAAAGAACAAGCGTCACTGAGAAGCTTGGCATTATGACGTGAACCGCGTTTCATGGGTTATATGTTAATCTCTGGTAGTCTCAAATTTTATTATTATTGCTATTTATCGTCTTCCTTTTTTTCAGAAAGAAGCGGCGAAAGAAAAGTAGACAGTGATTTCAATTGTTTCTAAGGTTCTATCATCAAAAAATTTGTGAACACACACACACAAACACACACACACACACACACACACACATAACCAGACAGATCACGTCAAATTATATAGCTTTCAGTTTTTCATAGATATTTTTTCTTTCAATCCCGTCGATCATTTTTCAAGTTGATCTATAGCGAAAAATTTCAACAACACGTAACGAATACAGGACCAATAGGTAAACTTAGCAAATATCTTATACTGTTTTAAATTGTATTTTTTTTATATCTTTAACTTAATATAAGACATTTCACGGATGAATGTGAAAAAAGTTAGAAAGTTAAGGCATACTTTGGGAATAATCTCGGTTAACCAACTACCGACTTTTATTAATTATTGCCGTAACCGTAATTGAATCCCTTTATTCGAGTACAATTACAGATTGTTATCTACTTGAAGTCCAAAGTTGTTGATGAAAGTACAAATGAGAGATGTTTTCCTCTCTTTCGGTCACTCGCACTCTCTTTCTGTAGTCGAACTAAATTACGAATATTTCAATTTTTGCGTCCGCGTGCACGAGTTCTTATAACAAATGGTTGAACAGTTAAGTTAAGTTAAGTTTTCTTCTCAATATCATAAGCGAGATAACAAATGTAGCATACCCTCGCTGTTAGGTAATGAATATAAAAATAATAGAAGACCGCACAATTTTTACTCTAATAACGCTATGAAGAAATTATAAAAATATATTTTAACACACAACACCCACAGCAACCACAACTAATATTTATGCACTTATACCAAAAATTTTAAATAAAAGCCTCAACAAAACCGGGTCAACGATATGGTGTTTCAGTCTCGTCTAAATAAATTTGTGTTTAAACTTTTCTTTTTATTTACACCTACTTTTTTGTTTTGTTTTGCTTTTTTTATATTTTTGTTTTTAGCGTTAGCTTACCGCCAAAGTAACCACTTTCAGCATATGTGGATAAATTTATGGACCATCTTTATAATTATAGAGAAATGGCGTAAGCAGAGAAGCTGTTTACACAAAAGTAAACCTCGACCAACAAAGAAAGAAGTCTGCAAGAGGCAAGCTATAAATAAAACATACATATATATATGTGTTAATGTGCAGATATACGATAAAAAAGCAAAAACAAAAAAAATTGTCTGTACTTATAAAAGCTGAAGGCACGCGAAACCATTATTGTACACTAAATTAAGAACTTTCCTAGTTAACCGTTCGGCATCTTTATTAGCGTCCCTTCACTGCAGAACGGACATACATACATCTATTCACACTAATAAATAACAATTACTACTAATATTCTTTATGAATAAAATTAAGTATACGAGCTAAGGTTGTCAACTTTGAAATTATGTAGTCAAGGATGAATTAATAGACCTTAATTAATGTAGAGCCATAAAACGCTTACTTCATTCCTTGAAAGCGACCATTGATCAGTTTATCGGGAACACAAACAAAATTACTTTATGTTATACATATCGGATTCGATTACTTTATCAGGTTACATATGTATACCATAAGACAGAGTACAATACGTTTTCAAATTTTGCCAAATTTTGAGGCTTACTGAGCGAGCGTTCAAAGAGAATTGTAAACGGATCGAAATTCGGATGAATTTCAGAGGCATATTATTTATAAAAGCATCGAAATATGTTGGCAGCATCGCGATTAATCTCAGTCATTATCAAATATCAATTGAGATGCTTTACAGCGAGCTTTGATTTAAGACCGGTTTGGTGAGAGTTGAAAATTTCGAAAAATAATAGATATAGAAATAAATTCTTTTGTTTTTTGGTAAAATTCAATTTTATTTAAAGTATGATTACAACGAAGCCTAATAATCGAAATATGCCCAATCATTATCTATAGTCTTTTGCCATTTCTCCGGTAAGTTATGTATGCCATAGCCCGGTGGAAAGTTGCCGTTTTTGGGGCGAAGTAGCCGTCGATCCGTTTTCGTACTTTTTCAGCTTCCCTGAATTACTGAGGCACCCTATCTGCAAAATATCTGGGATGTGGTAAAACTTCCCCGACTAAGCTGTAAATGATTTCCGATTACAATTTTTTACCCAAAATCTCGCAAACCATTATTTTCTAACTGTTTCGTAACTTAATGCATTTCTACTCCAAGCCAACAGAAACATTTCCGTACCTTCAGCTGCATCATCTCTTCATTCCAATTAAAAACATAGAAAAGCGCACTGCCGTAAATGGCATCCATCTTTTTAAGCTCGGGTATATAGTGAACGACAACTTGTAAACAATTCAGGCTTATATCGTTCCATCATGAATATCTGAGCTGAATATCTGTACCTAAAATTTCGGGAAAATGGAAAGCGGCAGGTGCGTTTTATGAAGCAACTCATTCTAGCTAATACTTTCGACACAATTTTGCTTGCAACATCCTCCGCTCCTGCTGCTCTGTTCATTGTGTTTTGCTTTCTGCATTAGAATTAGTTTTAAACTTTGCTTAGTTCACGCATAACTCGGTAAATACTTTCTTAAGGGTTAGTGCCATTTTGCACGCTCTAAAAGCAGGATCGTTTATCAAAATTAAAAAAAAAAAAAAAAAAAAAAAAAAAAAAAAAAAAAAAAAAAAAAAACTAACAAGGTCCAAGTTTATACATGTGAAAAGGAAAGTCTTAATAGTAAGGAGAAAAATTTGTTGTCTCATCATATTTTCGGAAAACACAATAAAAATCTTTCAGCTCTCGCGAAATAATTTGGGGAAACATTTTCTGAAAGCATAACACAAAATTTGATTAATATCGCGAAAATTTTCCCGAAAAATTGATTCAACTTTAATTTATCGAAAAAGGCGTACGACAGTTATTGAAAACAAAATTATGCTCAAGATACGATTAGAATTGCTAAGCTCAGTGAACCGTGCGGAAAAAGGCGGCTATCAAGTTTTAAGCGTTCATTTTGAAGAAATTTTCATTCGTGCGATGTCTGCGCCATAGAAATGATACAATTGGCTGACAGGTGTCACAGCTTTACGAGCATGTTCGGAAAATCGGAAAAAACAATGCAAAATAATATTAGTTACCCTTTAAATCTATGGCACTAATTTCATCCTGTGTTTGTCACATATTCGAGCGCACAAAGCATTGGGAACGACATATGTGATTGTGTTTGCAAATGTGCAGGAGCGCATGATATTAAGTAATTGTGTGTTTAATTGTTCACACTTACGGACAGATTGAATGGGAAATAAAATCAATAATTTCACTTTTATATATTGCTTTTATTAATTACCACAATTACATGTAATTCACAGAACGCTCTCCAATTAGCTTTAAATGACTCAATTAATGTGAAATTTTTCTTTCCTCTTTTCTCTTGTATAAGGAATACCTAGTTCGTAATAACGTGTGTGTAAATGTGTTAAGAATTTTATCCTACGATTTTTCTTAGTCATTGAAAACACTTTCCTTCTTTCAATCCTTAGACAGCAAATTTGCCATCCATTTTATCATAAATTTTCTGAGCTCAAGACAACTGTCGATATTTTGGTGTAGATATCCTTTTCACTCGCCCAATTCAGATCAGAAAGTAGAAGAAGTCATGCAACAGTCGCTAATAGTTTTCAATAAACACGGTCTAGCTGGATTTAGAGGTCGGTTATTCTGCAATTATTTAACGGTCTGTTTGCACAGGATGTAGTGCCGTGATGTGAACATTCATTGCCGCATGTAGCATTCATTTATGTTGTCATGTACCGTTTAATCCCTGGTGTAGGCGTTCTGTAAAAACAGAAATGAGATGAGCACCGCTCTTGGGTGAGACCGATATCCAAATCCCATCGCCGATCATAGTTTTTTGTTTTATACCCTGTATCAGATGCAGATGCTGGTGTATGCAACCGTCAGAAGGACTCGAACTAGATGCCCCTTCTTATTGCCCGCTGATCGATTCGAAATCACTTTCTTAATCGATTTAAATTTGACTGTCTTGTGTTTTGTGTTTTCGGCCCACTAACGTGTTTTGATCCAAAGAAGAATGCTATTTAACATTGTTCAGATTGGACAACTTGTTCGACTGTTTCCCCTTCAATGCCTAATTTTGAACAATCGTCATATGAATAATTGTAGCGTGTAGGATAGTTATTGATGAACGTTGTCTTTACTTATTCTTTACTTGCACTTGAATTCAATTGACGTAGAGCTCATTTTGTTCTTTGTTTCTCCATTATCCTCGTTACCTTCAAATCCAGGAATTCGGTCATTTATCTACTTGTATAGTCCTTGGTATTCGTTTGTGGGTACGAGGTATATTTTCTCATGCAATATTTCGTTTAGTTCACCGTTTCCAAATATATCCTGCTACGATGGCCGCCGCTCTATATAATTGCTCGGACGAAGCGCTTTCTGCTTAATCTTCTTTTTGTGCAAGGATAAGTTTCAACTTGAAGTAATAAAGTTCATAAGGCGCTGTCTAAGTGACACTAACTGACTTGAAAGATGTTTTGATAAAACAATTAAGAATGCTATAGTCGGACAAGGCCGGCCATGAAATACTGTACACCTCTCTCGTTTTGGTACTAATACACGAGACCGCATTCCATACTCTTCATGAAAGCCCGCGAGATGGCAAATTTAATTTACTTCCCAAAAATTTTGCCATTTTTCAGTTTCCGTCGTAAAAAACTAGAAATCAGCCTTTCTTTTCATATAAGGGCTTGTTTTTCATGATAATTCCTGAAATATGTTCTGATGTAAAAAATAGATCTATATGGTTCAAATTCTATAATCTTGGTCCCTATGCCAATTTACTGCTGTGAACTAATTTTCACCATAAAATATTGAAAATTACACCATTTTACAATTTAAAAATTCGAATTCCGTGGGAACGGTTATGTGAGGAGGGATGCGAAAAATTACCCCCAAACGAACCAAATTCTTTATACTAATTTACAATGTCGAAATAATTATTACTCAGCAACTTTCGTAGAGAAATTTTCAAAATTGCAATTTTTTTCCATATTACAGCCTTTGAAAATAAGGCGTGACCATTTTCCATAGTGTTCGTTCTTGGATCAAAGCACGTCAGTGTACCAAATCTTATCAAAATATCTCAAAAATGGCGACCTGTAGACATTGGAGAGGCGGATAAACTTAGATATAATAAAAAGTAGATATATCTTAAGATCTCCTGTTCGCATAAACTCAGTAAATCTGGTAGTACAGGTGGTGTAGCGTATCGTTTAGCTTCGACTATATGTGAAAACTTACTGGTGCTACTGACGACTGAAGTAAACTCGAAAGAAACGATGAAGAATAAAATATAAAAATGAAATGGAAATTAATTCAACAATTCCAGAGAGTTTTTTTCATTTTTTATCGCTTAGGTCCACGAACTTCTCAACTAAGCCATGGAATATCTAATAATCCTTATATTTATTTTCCCAATACTTTCGAAGAAACTACAATATATTGAATAGATTGAGCAGCAGTTTTTTCCTATTCAATGCTTGTATGTGAATTTAATTGTTTAAATATGCATTTTAGAAAAATAAAAAGTTGCAATAACAATAAGAAAAACAAATGTAAAGACTGTGGTCTTTTGGTGTTGTATATGTTGTAAATGAAAGTTACCTTGACGACTGACCCATATAGGCAGAAGGCCAAAACATTCACTTGTTGTGCATAAATGTGGTAAGTAGGTGTGTGAAAAATTGCACAAAACCAAAGCACAACAAGACAAACAAGAAAACAAAGAAATAAATAAGTAAATAAATAAATAAATGAAATAAATGAGAAATAAATGAAAGAAAGAGAAATGGCTTCGAAATGGCGAAAAATCAAGTGAATCTCCGGTGAATGTAGAAGAATGAGTTGATTAGTTTAGATAAAAATTCCAAAGATGATTTGGAAAGACACACAACCGATGACCAGAAGCTGGGGAGAAGTAACCGATGCGATAAAAAAATGCATTTTTTTATAAAAATTGACATTCATTTCAATGACCTTAAAAATGTATCTAATAGTAGACAGCAAGTCAACTAAAACGATTATTGACCCACTTTAACTAAAATATTTTAAATATTTAAGCTTCTTTATATAAATTATTGACAAATATTAAGAAGTTGTTGCTTTTCCGAAAATCCACTCAAGCAAGTTTTTTTTTTTTTTTTTTTTTTCTCGTATGCTTGCTGTTGTGTGTGTATGCTTATGGGCAACATGTCGTCAAACTTGTGCAGCGTTGATAAACATTTAGCACAAAATTCTTTTCAAACTTTTTCTCTTTTCTTCTCCTTCTCGACTTGTTATTATAGAAAATAGTAGTGGCTGCCACATTTGCAATACGGACAAGACATTCAAAACTATTATTAAACTTTATTTTGCATGATGAACTAAAATTAGAAATTGAAAAAAAAAAAAAACAACAACAACAACAACAACAATCTACAATCTACAACTTTTTGAAAAAATTAGTTGCGATTTTGTAATGACGATATTAAATAAATTGTTCGGAAGCAATTAAAACTTTAAGTAATTACTTCAATTTTTCATAAAACATAAGTGCACAAAGGCTATGTGCACTTCAAAGCAAATTTTGAATACCTATTGTCTCAGTAAAGCCGTAAATTCGTTACTTCTTAATTGCATTCGTTGCAGTGAACCTTTCGCACAATTTCGATTAACACTATCTTAATATTTGCGATCATAATAAGCTGGAGATAGAAGATCAAGTTTATACCAAAGCGTCTTGGGAAAGCTGCTTGGGAAATTTTCTGTGTCTTCAAAGCACATTGTGCAAGTTTGCATTGCTACCGATTCATTTGGCCGCAGTAAGTGTCTTGTTAGATGATAATTCCATATGAGTAGCCGAACAAATCATTGTTCAGGTGTTCAAACCTTATCGCGATATAGTCGGATAGTTGATAGATGGGCTATCGTGAATGCTCAGTGCGTCAAAGGCATAACACTGACCGATTGGACTGTTTCTTCTTTTCTCTGTTTTTCTGTTTAGACGTTGTGATGGTCAGCAAGCATTCTAGATAGAGGCAGAGGGAAGAAGGGACTTGAAAGTCGAAATATCCGAAACGATGTGGAGCATCATAGCAAGTGCGGTGAAAATACGATGCGAGTTGTAATGATGTGTGGGCCGGAATGCGAACTACTCGAGGACGAGCGAGCGAAACCGACTAATCCTTTTGACCGATTTTGATGTAATGTAGTGTCGGCAACCATCTCAACAGCTTTCCAATCGGGTTATCCTAATCTTTTTGAAGTTAATACCGCTCCAAGTATGTATTTTGAAAACACGCAAAATACAAAATGCCCACTAGGCTGCGACCGCTACCTCTTTATTTCTTTCTTTTTCGTCTGTTCGTTCTAACAGTCACCGCGTTACCCACCCCTCCCATGAGTTATTGGTTTAATTAAAAAAAAAAAAAAAAAATTTCATTCATTTTGATTAAGGTCAAGCAGACTGTTTAACGCGCCAAGCTAAAGTAAATGGTCCGAAAAGGTTGAATCATCAATTTTGAGGTATGCTCGACTTCTTAACCTTTCTCTCATCTACTAGTTGAAGTCGATACAAAGGTGCTCTCGACCGACTAACGAAATCCGCTTGGGTCACATTCTCATTTACCGCATATTTTTTAGAAAGCTTATGATGCATTTTTGTTTCCTTAGAAATGAAGCAAAACATTGCGAAAATACGCATTACTTTCTGTACCTGTTCAAGATTTCGTAGAACTTCGCACATCTATCGAACCCGGGCGCATAATAGCTCTAAATGTTGAGAATGTTGAGTTTTTATTCGAATTTCGAGAGATCTCTTATGCACATTGTTAGATGTTACAGACACGTTCACAAATTTAATATATCACTAATATTATTGTCCTCGGAACTATTACATATGATTTCTGTTAGATTGTGAAACGGAAAACATATAATGCGTGCATTTCGGCAATAAACGTAATTTTACATTTACATGTAAAATAATATAACAAGAGCGTATATATAATAAGTTTGTCACTTCGCTTGTAACCATTAGATCATATCACCGTCATGTTTTTATTCGCGTTTGTTGTTTAGTTTTTTTTTTTTATTTTTATTATTTTTTTGAGTTTGGCATTAAATGATTTCTAGGTTCTCTAGACGTTTCAACTTGTTGAAGTCTCTTAAGACCTATTCGTAGAGAGCAGTAAATATTTAAAAAAAAAATGTTTCTGAAAATGATTCAAACAACTTCGGAATTCTTTTTATGTATTAAATAAATTAAGAGCGACTGAATGGAATCACACAACACATGCCCATAATAGCTACGAAAACACCTCGAATTTCATCTAATATTCAATCTTGTATGTATGCACATGTATCAGTCTAAGGAATGTGGTATACCGTCCCATTATCTGCACGTAAAACACCAGTTGAATTAGTTTCAATTCGGATCAAGTCCAAATTAATCTAAGTTTAGGAATGTTCGTCTTAATCCTTGCTTTATTGCGTGCCTCATAGAGCGAACAACGGATATAGATTGTAAAATATTGAGAGGATTTTGTGGCAGTTATGCAGCCAAGAGACCTTAAATGTCGAAATAAACATTTATGGGTCTACCATGACCGGCAAACGTTAATTGATTCTAAAACCGGATTCGAAAGGCCTCTCTTAAGTCCTTCCCTATGTCACATACATTCGCGCGAACAACAATAATTTACGGTACATCAAACATCATGTGCTAAAATATGCCTGACAGAATTCCGGGCATACGAGGCTTTAAGAAGCTAATTTGTTTTAAACCTAAAGGTTGTAATAAATTTTTCATGGTAGTCCCTCCAGATCCTGAGATTGTTCACTTAAATAGAAGAGCAGGCATTCGTTCAACCTGCAGACATGGGCTTATCTCTTCTCCTGTATTAGTGCGATTTTCGCATATTCCTTATCAATGAACAGCGTGAACAGCGACGACCGTGACGAACTTATTCACATTGGCTTTGAGAAATCATTATTTGACAATGGGGTAAGTAAAGTCACGATTGCCGTATCTTGGTTGACGTTCGTTACGTCTTTGATCGAGCAATGTATTCATTGTACAAACTATTGTATTATATAACTTTTCAGTTCTACTCAAATTCAAGTTATCAACTCAATATAGGCGGCTCCAATCGATTGAAAAGGAAAACGCGTTTCGGTGTCCTGTGTGTGTCGGTGGTAGGCCTTTATGAATGACTTAAAGTAGAGTTCATTTCGAAAATGTAACTAAGAATTTAACTCACCTTTGGTTGAGTTGGTCCGGGTACTTTTTGGGATAGAATGCAATAAACTTGCAATTTCTAATTTTATAAATTCCAGCAGATATTTAAGAATAGATTTTGAAAGAGAGATTCTTGTAATTGAATTAATGCAATATAAGTCACGTAAAATATGCTGTATATTTATATACACCTATCTGTGTGTGTGTGTGTGTATGCATTTTTACTAAATTTTCGCACATTGATTGAGAACGCTTCTAAAGGTATAAATAACACATAATGCATAGAACTATAGTGCAGTGCTTATTACGAGAATTCAAAATGAAGTTTTGGTTTTCAATTTTTTTTGCTTCATTTTTTTTTGGTTTTTCTATGGTAAACAACGTCTTCTAAACTTGCACCAAAAATATATTAATAATTCTAGCAAGTTTTGCTTTCAACAGATTCAGGCAGAAAAACCTCCATGGAAGTTCGATGTCCTGAATGTAACCTACGCGAGTCAAACACCAGATAAATTGGACTTGAAAATAAAAATTACACAACCGTCACGTGGAGTTAACGCCCTTAGTGGATGGATTGAGATAAAAGAGGATATAACTGATGATGTTTTCATAGAAATTCAACTACTTTACAGTAAAACTGGTACCGGTAACAGTTACAGTCCCACACCGTTTCGTATGCATAAGATGAACACCACTCAATTTATAAATTGGCCTTATAAGGAATATCTTCTGGACACGGTAAGGGGTTGCGCTGAAAATTATGTAGAGATTGAAGACGAGCCATTCGTTGCGCCAGTAACAAAACGTCGCATATCCTTCGATGATTGCGTTTTCGATACCGAAAAGTTGCCAACGATGATGAAGAATGGCTTTTATAAAATGGAAATTAACGTTTCCAATGACATAATAGGCCATGTGTGTATTTTGTGTCAAATTTATGATTCAATGTTTTAAAAAAAAAAGCGTGCATTACTTTTATAAATTTGTAAATTGCTTAACGAAATATAGTAAACTAAACTTATTTAGTATTTATCCAGCTAAACTTGAAATTAGTTTAATTTAACCCCGTCTCTTACTGATTGACATCTATCCCTTTCTTGCATTCGAAATCTTATATAAAAGGGATCGTAAGGTAAGTCCCGGAATCTGGAATAAGGCTTAAGCATATTATGACTTTCTATATGTATTAAGGTTAAGGTAATTAAAAAGTAACACAAAAAAATTTCATTTACATGGAACGAATTCAGGAAGAGAGCGCCCATAAAGAAATTGGCAATGACTTATGGAAAAAATGTAAGCATGAATTTGCCCTTAAAATTATTCTAAATATTCCGTAAAGCGGTATGCTTTTCTTATAATGTACATCTACAATTATTTATTTTCTATAACAATGGACTGAAGAGTTTTCTTATTAAAAAACAGAAAGTTTTAGAAGATTTCCAGATGTTTTTAATTGGTTCCGCAACACTTTGAGAATTCGGTCTCGGCCATTCGGACGAGTGAAGAAGCGTAGCAAACACGTTAATCCCTAAGAAGGGTTAACGAAGGAGTAGCTCGCGGCAAATTTGTCTCCCGACCGCAGAATGCTTGAGAATTGATGCTTATTACAAGTCGCAAAACTGCAAACTCTTGCAAATTTTTATACCATAGCGTAGTAAGAGCAAGAGAGCAGCTTTAATTAATGCCTAATTATAGATTCTTCCGATAAAGCCGTGAGCAAAAGAAATATATGACTTACCACGTACCAGTATGAAGAGCTAACAGTGCAGTGCAGTGCGTTGGCTCTAAGGCATATCATAAAAAAAGAATTATAAGTGACACTGTATTATATCTACATCGAACTTTCTCCGGACTCAGTGCGCGTTAGATCCCAAGTGAACAATGCTAAAGGTCTAATATATTAACCTATGCCAACAAAAATAGTTATACACTACACTGCTTGTATTACAAGGATGTGCGAAGTTTGTGCGGATGTATGCAATACCCAGGAGGATCTGAAATAGACCAAGATCGCTAGCCCATGTATTCTTTCGTTTAGCCTGTATGTAGCAATTCTTGAGATCTTTTAACAGACTTTAATGTATTGACATGTTTTATTCTGTGCACAGAAGCTTGGTTGAATATGCTTCGAAGTGAGCATAACCAATTTCTCACAGGTAATAGCCCATCTGTAAAGCAAAAAAAGAAAAGAAATTGATTTTCGATAAATCTACAATACTGTTTCCCCGCAATCATTGATATGTAACAAATCAAAAATACTTTCATTTCCCTTTTTACAGCCTACACCAGTTGTATGGTACAGGGTATGATAACATTAAGCGAACGTATAATTAACGCTTAGAAGAATTAAAAATAGACCCTAGTTTGTCATTTTCTGAATTGACATGGACGTGTGTGTCTACTTGGCTTCGATAAAGAGCATACCATTGTCTGGAAGAAATGCACTTTTTTGTGTTTTATGACGAAAACCAATGAAGAATTCTATTAGGCAAAGTGGTGTAGGATATTTAATGGTCGGCCTATGTCCAACCATAATACTTTTACTTGCATTTATATCACATGTTACTTGGGCTGCGGGGTAGCTTCATTGTCTGTCCGAGATTTTCCTAATTTTTATCACTTTTTTGTACTTTTGAAGATTTTATCGTTTAGAAAACACTGTATTGTAAGAACGATTTATGTACGTTTACACAATTATCTATGTAAACAATATCTTCATATCTTCCTTTACATTCCTAATCATGTACTACCCTATACCTATTTGTAGTAGTCCAAGTACAGGATTATTTCATTACCTAAGTGATAACATCAGATATGAAGTAAATATTTTATTATATGTAAATAATATATTAAATCAATATTAATTATAATAAAATCCTTTATAAAAAATATTTAAATTAAAAACGAAAGATCAGGTACAGTTCACTTAACAAAAGAAAAAAAAGGTGGAAATTGATAATAATCATCTTAAGAGTACTCCGGAGTAAGACAGTAATCAATATCACTAATATCAGTGATCAATATTCAAAATGAGATAACAAATATACTAATAATATAAGAGCGGATAGGTTAAAATTAACTCGTGCATGCATTACAATTTTATTAAAACATTCACACAACTTCACAAAGATTTTAATTCAACAAAAACTAGATAGTAGGATGACATATATTTTTATATGACTATTGCTATGAGGATCATTGGACCCATGGATTGTAGAATTGAATATTACTGAAATACCCTCGTGAAGCTGCCTGTTTCTCCAGCATATTGTGCCACGTGAAACTTTTCGTGAATCTTCATTTTACGTCAAACAAAGAAGAAATCATTCATTCATTCATTTCATACCGTAAAAATTGATCGATTCTTAACGCGCTTATTCATTCCTTTCCACACATCAAATACATTATCATACAATATATTAATACAGACACAATACTTGCCGCTCTACCGCTCTTATAGTTGGCCTCGTATGAAACGTAATGTCTTATCAAAAATTTGACACAAATGGGCGACAATAATTTAATAAGTCAAAGGTCACGTAATCGACTATCTACACCTATTCATTGTCTTTAAGTTTTTTAATTCCAAAAGAAGAAAAAGTAAATCGTCGGTAATTTTTCTTATCGAGCAAATGTTTAAAAAAAATACTTCGTTGTCATCTTCTTTTTTTTTTTTTTTGTTAAAAGTATTAAATTTTGCTGTCATAATATATCTCGAATAAATCGAATCGGTGCAGGAACTCTATCAATACGCAGTAGATCTTCAGGCACACACAACCCTAAAAATATTAATTATATTTACACCTTCATCATGTTTATAAAACACAAATGCTTCCAACTTTTAATTTTTAATAATGCAATGAAATCTACAACGAGTACACATAAATTACTTAAAAGTTAATTTTTTTCAATTTCTAATGTGCTATCTACAATAAGTACACATTATGAAAATGTATTATTGCATAACATATAACAAAGAGTATTATTAGCTCTGAGTAGGAATAATATAACATTACTTAACAGGTTATTCAATAAGTCCTTAGGATAGCATACAGAAGTAGAATGACTATTGATGAGTCCATAAGATTTTTCACTAATATCAAATTGAAATTTTGAACCACATTTTATCTCAAGGTTAGTATTATATAAATAGCGTATAGATGGGTCAATAATGGCGACATCTGTATGACATCCTATGAACTTATTGCGTATAGTGCTGTATAATGAAATATTTGTATTATTAAATTGGAAAATTAATTTTCCGATTTGCGCATGGCCCAAGCAAATTCCGGCTTAAACGAAATTGCAAAATCGTTTAACATGAGAAAGTTCTCAAAAAATTAAATATCCTTTTACGGTACAATTTTCTATATATTTTAGATTTTTATAAATTGAACTTGCATGGAATTGTGGTCGCATGTTAACGTACAGCAATATAGTTCGTACTTATGCCCTTATGGCCTTGATATGGAGGAAAATTACTTAACGTCCGCTTATCACTTGTAGCGACTGGGAAAAGGCATGGTCCGTTATTGAATTAGGTATAAACTCTCCCGCCAAGCGCTCGCACCTAATTGTTATGGATACAACGGTCTTTGGCTTGACCAAATTCGGTCATTACCTCAAAAGTGGGCTGCGATGAAAACTGATGATGTGTTACTAGGCATAGTTTAAAGAATTCGCCCCGCAAGTTGCGCCGCACGTGATGGTGATTGCTTAAAAAATACCAGAGACGGCAGGTTTGGTTTATCTTAGTTACTCTTTTCACTTATTGGTTTCACTTCTTGACGCAATTACAAATGCTCTAAAGCCTTGGTAAAATTTGTCAAGCGAAAGAGAATAAGCATTTTGTGCTCGCTTACTTATATAAAGCAATCGGAGCATATAATTTAGGGGGCACAAGTGTTAATTGCTGACCGTATTGTACCGTATTAGCACATATGGTAGATACGAGTAATCTATTACTCGATGTATTCGTTCGTCTGGCGTCAAACTTTGGCAATGGAAAAATTGAACAAATTAGAGATGAAGATGATGTTTCAAATGAAATTTCTTTGGCCGGATCGCTGATAATCTTGCGAAACCAAGCTGCTCAAAAAATACACGCATCTTAAAAGAAATCTAACAAATTAACTGATAACAAGCGATAGTGTTTGCAAATTGCCTGACGGATTGTAAAGTTTTGACTTAAGCGATGGAAATTCATTCGCTGATGCTTTGCAACAACATCAACTGCCTCTTATATGCTTTCATTCAATTTTTCAGGTTTTTGAAGTGAAAATGATCGCTAGACGTGTGAAAGAACTCGTTAAAGACGTTCCCGACTATATTCGAATTAACTTCAAACATCAAATGTGCGCAGAAATTGGACATGGGGTCGCCTGTTATGAAGACGACGCAATTAATTTTGCATTAGATCGACTTACACATCGACTACACAAAAATGGAATTCTTTTTCCAATTAAAATTTTACATATATATAATGTAAGGGGGAGTGATAAGTTTAATAACTTTTCCCGGTATCATGTTTTTGTATAAACTTTAATTAATGCGAATTAAAAACCATAATGTATGACTATTATTTAAATATATATTCGGAAGCTGTTAATGCATTAAGATTACGGCGATACTGTGCAGTCAGTTACTCCCAAAATCTGTTCTTTAATATCTGCTGAGATCTACAAATTTATTGCATAAAAAAAAAAAAAAAAATGAAGAAAAACCTTAATTACAGTTATTAGGCTAATAACGGCATGTTTTTGCAAAAGTCCCGCAAACACCGTTTTCTCTAAATATTTCTATATAAATATGCAACATTCATGGAACTATAACGCAGTGCTTATTTAGAGATTTCAAAATGAAATATTGGTTTTCAACTTTCGCAGCAATTTTGCTTAGCTTTCGGATAGTAAGTTATTCTTATTCTTATTTTCAACTCATAAAAAATGCATAAACAAATAATTTGCAATATTTTTTAATAGTTGCAAGCAGCTAAGCCTATTTGGAAATTCGATATTTTGGATGTAAAGTGCGATATTCAGACACCAGATAAAATTGAGATGAAAATAAAAATTGCACAACCGGCACGTGGCGTTTACGCCATTAATGGATATATTGATATTAGGGAAGATGGAACTGATGAAGCATTCTTCGAAATCGGAATATTTTACAGCAGGACTGGTACAGGTAACAGTTACACTCCTACACCGTTTCATCTGCGGAAAATGAATTTAAGCGAATTTATAAACTGGCCTTATAAAGAGTATCTTTTCGGTACGATAAAAGAATGCGGCGAAAATATTGTGGAAGTTGAGGATAAATTTGTTCCGCCTCTACAAAAACGTCGCCTCATCTTGAATGAATGTATATTCAATACTGATAATATGCCTTCGATGATGAAAAATGGTTTTTATAAACTCGAAGTTTTGACTACGCAACAATTTCAACTTACTCTCTCTATACTGGCGCAAGTTTATGATTCAATTTATTAACAAAAAAAACAAAAAAAAAAAAAATTCTATTTTTACGAATCATTTCTTTATTATTCTATTACATTAAACTTGCGAATCTTAATTAGCCTCAAGTTGCATTAATGAAAGATAATAAATCAAACCTATTTACTATTTAAGCGACTAAGTTTTACTTCTTCGCACCCATCACGGAAGGATAAGTTTATATTCATTTTATCAAGACCCCATCAAATTTTAAATCGATTTAAACCCGTCTGTCTGTCTATCCGTCTCTCGATGTAATATCTGTGATAACCACTCTCCTAGCCGCAAAAATGCAGCTATCTCACTTGAACTTGGCAGAAACATTGTAAACTTGTGCACCCACATTCGTACTAAAAATAGGCTAAATCGATCAAAGGGCTCACCTACAAATCAAATAAATTGAGAATCAGTCTACTGTCTGCTCGTCAGTCACACGGTTTCACGTATATTCTGCGAAAATGGAAAAACATTGGCCATGTCGACCCAACATATATAGAAGAGGTAAGATAATGTTACGGAAATCCCAAAATCCAGTTCATTCCGGATAATTAATTTTCCCAAATAATAAATGCCCTAGGGAGGGAAAAATCAAGTGTACATTCACGGCGCTTCATGCAGCTGCCGGCCAGCGAAAAAGATTAGCCAGAAAAGCAGATAGGGAAAAACCAGCTACATATTCGCGGCGCGTCATGGAGTTGCCGGCTGAGACAATTGATTTGTGGAAAAGCAGGTTAACCGATTAAAAATAAAGCTATAAACTTAGGTAATAGTAACATACTTGTTAAAATGTATGTAAATACACTACTTGCGTAAGGCAGACTCAGTCGCACAAGGACATTTTAGTCGAAAAAGAATATTTGAACTGAGAAGTGGAGAGTACTGCCAGAGCAAAATCTAAACAGTTCTACTCTAAAATAAATTGATTGTAAAGAAAAGAGTCTTGTAGAATATATCCACGATCTAGTAGTGCGTATCTAAGAAAAGCGAAATTCGTAAGAATCAGATAGAGGGAGGTGGGTAGAAAAATTTCAGGAGCCCCCGAATAAAATTTTTTGATTTTTTTTCCTCTTCTTTTACTTGGAAAAAAAAAAGTTGGCGGCTATAAAAGATTCATCCACAGATCACATGATTAATTTCTTTATTTGTCGTTTTCTCAAAACCTCTTTTAATTCAAAATTTTATAGACTCTAAAATGAGTTCAATATAAGGGAAGCAAGGCAAGATGATACACCGATTTACATTATCATCTGCAACTTATAAAGCTTTTCAAGTGTCCCTCTGCACAGTAAGCATATAGTAAGTAAATTTTCATCGCTACGGTGCTGGCGTTATACTTAAGCATTCCAAAATTTATTTATTTAATCTATTTTTACTTTTCCTTAAGACCTATGCAAAAAAAATTTTGTAATTATCATCCTTAGTATTAATGTATTAGCTGAACATATTTTAGATGGTAGTTATCTTTTGGACTTTGTTTGCGAGCAGACATGTAATAATTACTCTTTGCCTAACATTAATCATATTGTAAATGCTGAGACTGTGCGTGTGTGTTTTTGCAAATGTGGCAAACGTGGCCAATGTTATTAATTGTCAAATCTGCCCAAACATATCGATATTTATCATAAGCTGCTATATACGCACATACGTTTTATTATTGGTCAGGCAGAATAAGATCTGCAAAGTTATATGTCATTGTTTTCTATTACAATATGTACACTTATGAACAAGCATATATACATATGGCTATATACAGAGATACAAACGTGCTTATATACATGCGTGGCAACAAGACCCCTAAGGGAGTCAGACAGAATTAAAAAGGAGACAGACGATGATGGTGATGATGATGACGATGACAAAGCCAAACACAAAGTACTTTGACGATTTTTGTTGCTTTCAAAAAAAACACTTGTTTTACAACCATAGATGATGATGATGATTGATGATAATCCCATAACAAAAGCGTATACAAACATTATGTACAATATTGTTGTTTTTTTATTGTTTTTGTTGTTGTTATTGTTTTTGCAAACATCGTGTCGCTTTCGTTGTCCATTGATAATTTCTATAATTGAATTATCGATAAATTAACCTTTTAAATTAAGAAATTACAAACCAAATCGCAACCAATCCTAACAAGGCCTTTGTGTACAAACTGAAATGCCGATCCTCTCAGGCATCGAGCGCAAAACACAAGACCGGACATTGGATTTTCTAGCAGATGAATGTTCATTCCATGATTGCTGTTGTTGTTGTTTTACAATCTTTTTGTTTTTATCGTTATTGCTTTTATATTATGTTGAATAGTTTACAACATGACACTTACATTATTGTTGAACTTTTAAGGTCAAAAGTGTTTGTTGTCTTACCGGAGCGGATTATCTTGTTTATTATGAATTGTGCTATGAGAATTTTTCTACGTTAAATGAATGAAAATCGATTTTTATCTCCTTCAAATTTTTGCCGAACACAGCAACATTTTCATATAATTATCTCGAAATTTTTTATTTAAAAGCATTTGATTTTTTAGGTTTTCAATTCTATTTATTTTCTCTATTAAATCGATTAGCGAAAAATGCTTTTTGGCATATGCTGAAAGAAAAGCAAAAGCGCAGCTCTTAAAATTCCCTTAACCACTTGCTTAATTTCAATCTATAAATGTTAAATATAAGTTTAATCTGAATAAATGCATTTTGCATAAAATCCGGTAATAAATAACGCAAAATGAAGGGGAAAAAAAGCATTAATCAAATTTAAGGAGAAAGCCAATTTTCCGTTTCCCTGCCTTTACAGTTTCGCATAAACAACAAATGTCCCAATATGTAGTGTTTCCCGTTGTTTGCCACATACAACATCATCTTTTCTTTTTTTCATAATTAGACCAAGAAGGCGAACAACAGAGGTCTTTTATTACAAAACAAGCTAAGATAATTTCAGTGAAATTATGATTTTTTTGCTGAATCATGAGTTTTTTGCTTAATTTTAACTGAAATTTGTGGATGCAACCGAAATCGCCGAAACGAGTCTCAATTTAAATGCACTATTATTTAGTTTTTATCCACACGTACACTATGTGAACGAATAAGTTGTCGTAACTAGTATTAAATCGCTTCGGACTATCCAGTAACTATGTTCATATTAAACTGTGATCCTCTAAAAATCAGTATGCGTCAGTTCGTTGAAGTGTAAACAACATTCTTCTTTGTGCTCGAACTATGTTAACCCGTGCGTCAACAAAACACAATTTGCGGAAAAGTTTACTTCTTCTGTTTAATTTAACGGATGAGGCTGCTAAGTCTTTATCATTGACGAGCAGTGAACGCGTTACGATATCGTAAGACTAAATAATCATGTCGCAGAGTAGTAGCCGTCAACATCGACCGATAAAGCGGAGGCCTATTTGGAGAGGTCGGTAGTTGCAACGTGTGTTGTAGCTAGTTCCAACTAAATAATATCATCACTAACGAGTGCTACTAATAATAAATGATCTGATTATGACAAAAAATGGGCGTGATAAACCGAAAGTAATAATATTGGAAGTTTCCAGAATGAAGAAATTTGAAACCATATAACAAAACCCATCGATGACTCCTGGTCTGGCCGAGCGGCACTTCACTTCTTACCACGAAGCCAAAAATCGGGTCGAATCATGGACCGCCCTTGAAGATGAGTAACTTTTTGCAACGCGGAATATGTATGCCTCCTGAAAGATGGGGAAAAGCCGCAGCCAAAGACGGGCAATACTTTGAATAAAATACATTGCACCAATTCCTTTGAATAAATCTTCAAAGTTACAAAAAAGCCTCGAAAACTTGGTTGTACACACAATATACAAAGATTTTCATATTAGCAGTTTAGCAGTTGTTTCTCTCTTTATTAGTAGTAGTCAAAGCCCTACGTTCATTGCAGCGGTTCAGTGAACAAGCAAAGTTGCCGCTTGTGTGCGTGAAACATACCCATCAGACATCTTTACATTCCCTACATGTACAAATGATGTTAGGAAAATTTTTTTGGCCTAAAATGGAAGATGTTGATCTAAATCCAACTCTAAAATGGTGTTAGCTCGACAAGGCTGCTTTGCATCCTATAGCCAAACAATGAACTTAATGTCCTATATGTGCGTTTTAGGAAAAAAAAAAGAAGAAGAAACCTTCGCTTGGAAAATGAATTCGTTTCTGCAAAAATCACTAATAGAGTAAAGGATATGATGAAGGACGACCTTAGGGTAGCTTAATTTGACAGACATCTCACACGAAATCGTGCATAATATTTTAACCAAAGTTTTAGATACAAGAGATCTATCAATAAGATGGACATCTCCTCAGATTCTCTGAGAAGCTGTAAGGTGCTTTTCCACTTTACAAGGAATAATTTCGATTTTTCTCGTTGAGATTTGAATTTATCAATGCAAGAACAAACAAACCGCAAAGTGGACTAAGCTCGTTTCTCCAACTCCTGAATAGCCAGAGTGTTGAAAATGTTGTGTCAAAAGGTGTGGCATCAGCTTTTTAGAATTCGAAAGGCATTTTGCAAGTTGGTTACCCGCAGACTGGCAAAACAGTAAAAGAAACGCGTCATTGTTATCCCTCAAGCCAGTAGACTTCTTCCACATATCTGGTTTCACTTATTATCCGCTTCGTTTTACGTTTAGGTCATTCAGGCTATAGTAAATTTGCGCAAATGTGTGCAACACGTAGAAGGACTTAGGAGGACGGAGATAGACCCCCTATTTATTTATTATATCGATCAAAGCTTGGCTGAGTAATAATATTTTTGGAATTTTAAATTGAAGTGAAAAGTTTGGATCGCATGGCAACACTTTTTGCGCCCCGTGCCCTAAGACCGCCCCTACGAAAATTCAATTTTTACATGGTAAAAAGGTCTAACTTTGAATATTATATGACTTTTGATGAAAATATGACATGAAAATGCACTTTACCTTAGTCTTGACCCGAACTTGAGTTTTCAGGAAACATTCGTTGCCTTCATATGGCAAACATATCAATTTTTTGATTTTTTATAATGAAAATCCATTTATAAAAGTAATCTGATATAGAAGTTAACTGCATCAAATTTGGATCAAATAGATATATTTCTTGGACATCGCCTCATGATGTCTCTTTAGTAATTTATGATGAAAATTTGTTCATTAAATCGCATCTGTGTAAGTATTCTCACGATCAGTAAACTCTTTAGCAAAAACGTATAATTTTGCAAATTTTTTTTATCAAAGTTGGCCCGACAGCTTTGTACGACAAAAATGTGCTTCAAGAATTTGGACCATGTCAGTCGATGTTTTAAGCGACCTTCAATGTGGACGTATTGATCAAAAGTATGCCTTTTCATGAAACTAATGTATTCTCAAAAAAATGAATAAGTATTAGTAGGTAAAGTGCTGTAGGGTACCTAATGTCGGCCTCGATCACATTCTTGCTGGTTTCAATTACCTATTACCGGCTCCAACAATCGGCGCAATTATTCTGTGTGTCTCGCTATCAATTTGTACCCGTTATCTATTTTGTCCGGACATCTGTAAGGAGTCCGAGCGTTTCTTTTTTTGTTAAACATTTTTTTAAGGATATATTTATTATATTCCCAGCTTGGCTGGGATGCTCTATATGCTCAATAGCCGTATATCTTTTTTATTCATGTAAACTTTGAAATGGAGAGCGGATAGGATAGCTAGATATAGGGAACGGATAAGCGATTAAAATGGATTTTTTTTTTTTTTAGATAATCCCGTGATTCTGATTTAAAATAATTTTCGTTATTTTATTACGAGTCGCCTTATACTTGCAGGTACATCACTTAATAACTAATAATATATCGAGATATTGCATGTCGTTAACAATTATCCTAAATTAATTCTAAGCAAGTAAGTAAACGCTTCCTCTTTTTCACATCCATATATAAATGCGTTTAATGCATGTGTCTATCTCATCATTCTCAAGCCATCAAATCAAGAAGAAAATGTGTATTGTGTTGACTTCCTTTCCTTTATATGATTTTACTCTCATTCGCTTCTTTTTTTTTTCGCCCGTCGTTTCTCCCGTTCCTTCCTCTTCTTCTGCTCGCTACGTTATTAGAGAAAAACATGTTCGTTTAATAGTTTTCGGCATGCAATTTATTATTATTGTTATTAACAATATTTGTTGCTATACAATGATGATGATGATGATGATGATCATGATGATAATGAATTATGATGATAATGATGATGATGATGATGATGATGATGATGCAAACGAATCAAAAAATATTTTCATGCCATCAAAATATAAAAAAGGAGAACAATAAAAAATTTGTAATCAAAACATTACAGCAATGGACACACGAGAAAATATGAATTATCTTTTTACATACATGCACATACCACCTACTGTTACTACTTACCGCTTTAAAAAGGTGTGCACGCCAACCACTCGTCAGCAAGGTCGTCGTTATTAAACACCTACAAATCACTCTATAGCATTATGCACAGCACCACTTGTTTTTTCTTTCTCGGTTTCTTTCCCCTTTTCTTATAGCATGAATGACGTTGCTTCTTCTATTGTTGTACACATACAGGTTTACGCATGCGTAAAATTAAAGCAAATTAAAAATCATTTCTCAACAAGCATTACGACTAAATGCGTATAAATTTATTGATGTAATGCATGATATAGAACTGAATTAATTGATTTGTTATGGTTTTGCTGAACAACGTTTTATTATGTATTCTCAGTTAACCGCGCGCCGTGAAGTTCTTGCTAAGCGCAAATATTTTATAATTGATTCTCTATTGATGTGATCGCTTGTCAACTCTGCCTAATTTAAGAGAATTTTACTTAATTTTTTTTTTTTTTTCAATTCATGCATAAGTTGAACGGCCAGTCGAAAGATGACTTCTATACACCTAGGCATGCAAAGAGGTGGTTCTAGAGGAAGAGAAGAAGCGAAGAGGATGGAGTGACAAGGGGCTAATGTTTATATATGTTCAATGTCAAAATCGAGACACGGTCCAGGGCGCGTGTCCTATGCGAGGAATTGATTGATGGGCATGTCACTTTTTTGCATGCCTGCAAAATACTTACCACTTGGACATACCAATACAAACACACACAGCCAATCCACGTTACGCTGATGCTTAAGACTGGCGCGAATTTCGAACACACTCCCGTCTTCTATGAATCCTTTGCTACGTTACCGCTTTATACATTCAAAGCCCTTAACTGCTTCTTTCGACACATATTCTCCCCGATCAAACTAATTTTATATGCTCATCCCACTACATCAACTGATGCCGATTCTTCGACAACGACACCAATTCTGCGCATTACGAGTCGGATCATGGCTACCAAATCTGTATCTGCCGTTCAAGTCTCAATGCAGTACAGTTTACTTTGAACGTGATTATAACGGGTCCTCAGTCCTTTGTTGATTCCAATTTGCCGACCTCAGTCAGATATTTTGATGCAGTCCCAATTTGACGTATCACTTATAACGCAAGGTTTAGATTGTAGACCACGTCGTCGCTTACATATCGGACATCGTTTACAAACACCAGATAGCGGGACCAAGAAAAAATATAATGATGTCCAAGATCCAGACAAGATCAGCAAAATTTATTTCTTTTAATACTTTTCATATGACGTTTCGTAAACGTTGAAAAATGAACATACAAATACAATCAAATACAATCATATATATATCAGTTATGTTCTCCCGATGTCGAAAGTCAGTCGATGTTCGTAACTCAGTTTTTTTAATGAGCAAAACCACTTTAAGGTAAAGTCTAGAGAAAGAAACTATATTCGATTTATGGCGAAATGTTATTACCCGCGTCTAGCTCGTATACGACATTTCCCCACAGACGAGAGCAAACGTCTGTTCGCATGATGTATATCGTTAAGTTTATGTATTGTGTATATAGCACACTCTACCATGTTTTTTAATTTATATTCCCATACAACTGACTATCATGTATCGTCTATTATTCGCCACGTAGAGACGATATTGGATTTGTTATAGATTACTAATGTCTACAAATATACATATCAGGCATGTCACAAAGTACGCAACTATTTTGAATTGTGACTGGCGTGACTGGTACCAGTCACGCCAGTAACTGGCAGATTGTTTTTATCCATTTATTTAACAAAGTGTTCCTCTCGCCGAAATATGCGGGAAGCCACTGTAAATTTTTCAGATAACAGACTGGGTAGTGTTGAAGTTATCTTTAAACGCTGTAGTCATTACATGCTAATCACAAGGGAAGAAGTGGGGCGGGGATTTTGACAACCAAAATCTGCGCTAAGATATTTAGCAAAATCTTTCGCTTATATTGGGGCACAAGCCTTGTATGGAGCTAATTCTATTAGGTTGTTCGGAAAGTCTTTTTGTTTCTTTTTGCTTTCGTCAAAATGAAAGATGATTTTTTTATAGTGTATAAATATACTATTATGGTCTATTGAATGCGAGAAATGTAATCGCTCAGCGATCTTACAATTTGTTATTCGTCGATTTCCATAAGTTCATTCCTTTTTTTCTTCTTCATCAGTTTCAACTGATCTCGTACGGCGTGACAAATCTTCAGTAACAAAATTTGTCGGTACGAAACTTTGTAAACCAGTTTTGGCACTGGTGTCCTGCCAGTACATCTTCTTCATACACATTCCGTTAAATCTTTTCTTGCTCGAATGCAATTTTTACTTTATTGATGCAAAAAACTAAAATATGCCGGATTTTGCTGCTTTTGACTCTCCATAGCCAATAAGACGGCAAACAATAGCTATTCCGCAGAATCAAACAGATAGTTTCAAAAAACAAGCATTGCTAACATGAACTCCGTCATTTGTGATTTTACGTTTTCATTTGACTTCTTTTTGATGTTAAGTTCATACCGATGAATTATGATTTTTATATAGATACCTACACAATCCTTTAATTTACAATTTTTGGAAGATCTATTTACAAATTATTTACAGGATCTTATATTTACAACGCTTCACTTCTCGTTTTTTCCTTTTTGTCCTTTCGAATATTGCAATTCAGGTCCCTTGACGTAACCATCTCGACTAACCCGGCTAACTTTGCCTTTCGCAAATATTCTGCATTTGTTCTCCTTCACAAGCAAGTTACCATTACTCCACTAATCCCTTTTCACACTAAATTTTCTGCGCATTAATGTTAATCTGTGCATAACATGCGCCGTGGGTGTGTACGTTGTTGAGAAAAAAAACTAAAAAATTTTCCGAACATCCTAATAGAATTCTCTCTACATAAGACTAATATCTTTTTCTGGTGACTGCAATGCACGTTTGGGTTTTCGGAAATAAAAATGCAAAATATATCGAAATATACTAATTTGGTTTGTGTCATGGATATCGATAAATGTTTTCTTAAAACATTACACAAAATTTAGCTTCACTTCATGTTCATCAAAAACTGACAGCTATGCAAACGAAAAATATACTCCATAAAAACTCTTCATTTCGCTGTGAATAAGTCTAAATTCAGCCAAAAACACGAACACATACAATCACAAATTTAACAAAAACAAAATATATAACGTTTTTGTGTTATACATATTGTGTTTGATTCAATTAAAACGATTGGTTTCAGCTGCAATACAGTGCTGTGTTATTGTCGCATGCAATATTTTATTATATGCGATATTTAAGCATCTGCAATCCATGCCTGAATTTGTCTTAGCAAAACCGCTAAACTATACTTTAACTTTGCTTCTTATTACAATTTTTGATGAAAACCCTTAGCTTCTTTATTGCATTTCCAGCATACACTACTAGATAGCGCAGAGTATTGCTTTTAATATAATAATAATTATATTGACTGACGATAATTTTATACACAATTTCTAAGATTTAATCTCATAAACGCTTTACTATAATAAAAATCTGCTTACATTCATTTTAAATTTCCAATTGTGATTGAGTGAAGAATTTCAACTTCTATAACTCTTCGTACATAGTCGCTTTTTGCCATTTAGGATATTTATTGTTTATAATTTTACTCTTGGCGAATATATTTGTATAAAAAATTTCTTCATATAATTAATTTTTGATAAAATTAGGTAACAATCTTTTCGGACTGCGACGAAATCTATATATATGCATACAAGACGAAGTATTTCTTTGGCAACATATCCGAAACAAAATTCCAAGACGCAAACACATTATACATACAATTTTATTGAATAATGTTTTTGCACATGATAAGGATAACAAAGTTGTGAAATGTAAACAAAGCGTTGAAGAAAATTTTTAAAATAAAACATGATGCCACAAAAAAAATAAACAATGAGAACATCCAAGAAGTTTTAGCAAATAAAATATAATATTTATGTCAGAAACTTTTGACCAATAACAACGGTTAAGAAATTCGAATGAAACGACCAATACGTGGCGCCCATGTTCATCAATATCCGTGCTTAATCAATCTTTTGTCACGATAGAATTTTATCAAAGTTCGTTGTCTAACATCCAACTTATGTCTATTTTTATGATAATCTGAAATCTATTGAAACTAATACATTTCAAAAGTTTCCTTCCATGTTTCCTTATAAATCAGAGGGATAATCATGTAAGCAGGCGATTACCGCCTGGTATTTATTAAAAGACAATTGATTATCGCCAAGGGGCCAGTCGCTGCACACTGCCGAATATGTTCCGCGATAGAAACATTTTAGCTCTTAAAGCAATGTAACGAGATCTATTTATAACGAATAAAATTGTTATATCATAAAATTCCAATTGGTGAATTATGCGAATTCGTAAAAAAAATTCTTTCAAGTGTAATCGAGTTCTTCTTCTGTTATTGTTCTTATTTTCGGGATGGGACTTCAAAGAAAGAAAGCTATTAAAGCGTAGTGAATGAATGACAAATGTGACTCATATGTTTTGTATTGAGTTTGCTTTACAAAGGAAAAATTTTTTAATAATATATATATATTCAAATAATTAAAATAAAATTATTAAAAAAAAAAAAAACAAAATATGGACGAAGAATTAATGTTCGCTCAGTTATTAGAAAAAGCTGAACAAAAAGTTATTTTAGGCCAGGAACTTATTAACGATTTGGACAATTTCAATGAAATTTCGGGTGTAGCGAAGGTTCAAAGAAACATTAATCAAGAAATAAAATTTTTGCGAAAAGTTATTAAAAATTCTACTCTCAAATTAAATCACATACAATGCAGCAATTTAACCCACTACGAGTTTTTAGTAAAAATTTTAAAACTTCAAAAGGATATAGTGCACGTCGATTGTGGTTTCACCGTAAATTATCGTGAAAATCCATTAAGAGTAGATATTGTGTGTGAAAACGGCTTAAAATGGATAAAAGGTAAGCGCGCGTGTTTAATAAAAGTGTTTAGAACGAGAAAGGATTTGTAAAATTTCAGCCATAGCTCGTAATTCCAAATCGTTAATAGATGCTGCGCGCGGCGAAGCCGGATACGGAGCGCGCAGCATCGTTGATCAGGCACGAGAGTTCGCCCAAGCTGCAGTAGAAAACCTTTGCATGTTCAAACGTCCTAAAGTGGGTTTTTTTTCTTTATCGATCTTTTATTTAAATTGTTATTTTAATGGGCCTTCAGGTGGTTTTCTATTTTAGCCATAACATTGAGAGTGACCTGGCGGAAGATTTAATAAAAGAAGGTATAGAGATAGCATCGTTGGAACAACCGCCCGATTCGGCGGATGCTTCTGATTTAAGCAACGTCAGCACTCTTAATTTAGATGTCACTACTTTACTGGCATACATTTCGAACGTTTGCAATGGTAGTTGCTATTGGAAATTTCAAGAGCCTATTTTAACGGAACAAGCAGAAAAGGAACGTGATACACCATTAAAGCCAATTTTAGATAAACTATTTACTGGTAAGATTGATCGCTTAAAAATTATATATTAATATTCAAATTGCTTACTGCCCTCAGATATCTCTCAGATATCTTAAGAAAGTACTTAGTACACGGATTTTTAAAAGAAAATTATTAAAGTTGATTTTATGAAAATTATCGTCTGACCATCGCACTGATAAAGATTAAAAGTTATTCATGCCGTTTCAAAAAACAACAAATTTCAACAGAGATCTCAAACTCGCATCGAGTACAATAAATCCTTCTAGCACAAGACTTTTATAATAATAAATTCTTGATAGTCTTCGTCGAATTCGATAAATTTCCGACTTCTTGGCTATCGGCCCTGCAGTTTTAGGCATCGTTAAAAAATTGAAAAATAAAATTTTCCGTAGCGGAAAAAAACTTAAAAATATAACAAAGCTTTCGAAATACCATTGGTAAGAATTCAATAAACGACATCAAGACATGTCATTAGAAGCTATCTCGCGAAATTTTATTTTTAATAGCTTGATTATTTTGCCCGGCCCACTCACCATATCTCTTTGCCTTTTTGGAAAATCCGATGGTAGTCATGCTTAATATCTCATCACTGGACCTCGTATTTCGCCAACATAAACTTGAATGCATTTGACTTGGTCAAATGTGACAGTCTGATATGAAACTATTGAGCTGACAATAGGAAATCTCAATGTAAAATTTTGATAGTTTGCAAGTTTTATTGTAAAGCACGGTTTTATAGATCTTTGAAAAGTTAAAACATTAAAAAATATCAAGATATAATCTCAAAAAAAGTAATCGAAAGTGGAAAGTGTACGAAACATTCAATAATTATGAAGATCACGTGCAAGTGTTGTGGATAGAACGAAAATCCAAACAAATCAATTAGAAATTATTTGTACTATTTTGAGAGGTTATTCCACGTTTTTATTAATTTTTTCTTTCCAGATAAACGCTTAATTTGCTGTAAAACCGCGTACAAATCGTTTGAAGACATTGTCTCGTTACTCGGCGGTCCGAAGGAAAAGCAGCGTGCCGAAGAATTTACAAGACGCATCGAAATATTGTCGGATGTCACAGAAATACCAGACGAATTGTCGAGTATTAAGTTTAGCGGTAAAATTAATGAGCGCAGTTTGTTAATATTCGCTTTCGGCATGCATATGAAAGCTCTTACTGTCACCTCGAACAAAGCGTTTGTGAGATCAGCCAAAATGCAGGTAACATTTAAGGAAAATCGTATCGATTTGTATACGAATTTTGGAAAAATGAAAAAATAACTTATAAAACTATTGAAACCTTTGATTTTGAAAGGGTGTTAATGTCCCGGTATTTACACATCAGGCCCGGGCTTTAACGGAATCAAAAGAAGATACTGCCACACCAGCCACACCATTGCATAATAATAATAATAATAATAATAATAATAATAGTAATAATAATAATGAAACTTACGATTTGTGATTATAATTAAAAAATGTTCAAAGCATGTATAATGTAATATTAATAAACCCATTGTTAACTCTAATAAGAAAAAATTTATGAATTATTACTATGATCTTCCTCTTGATCTGCATTGTAAACTGTTTGCAATAAAGTGAAATAACTCATTGAGGTGCTTAAAATCTAGAAAAAATAAAAGAAAAAAACTTTTTTTAGAACTTATGATGTACGCTGCTTTTAAAGTTACCGCTGTGAAGCTTTGTAAAGATAATATAGAAAATTTTAAAGCCGTTATCTTCACTGGCCGTTGGCTGCACAAAATCATTATTTGTAAATTTTGCCTAAATTCTTTGTTAGTCGGATGGATCGACGTTAAATGAAATACTTCCACTCGATGCCAATTAGGGAGTCTCTTTGCATTTTGTATATTTAGAGTTACGCCCTCCCAATTACAGCCATACAAATGCTTGGCGGTTTCAGTCGACTTTTATTGTTTATTAAAATTAAAAAAAAAAGAAAGATGAATAAGTTAATAAAAAAACATTTGAAATGATAAGGAAGGATAAAAATATCTAATAGAGGACTTACATGCTGTATCAAATCGTCACCATTCCAACAAAGTATATAGAGCTGCGATAGACTGGACGATATATAAACAATGAATTTAACATAATCTCCAATAAACATGTCTTGACCAGTAACCAATTGAAAACCCACCATGCAAATTAATACCGACGATATTAGAAAATTTACTAATAAAATCGGATTGAAAAAGTGCTCCAAACGATTTGAAAATCTTGCAAAAAGAGAGGAAAATTTTTGAAAACTCAAGCTTGGCTTTTGATGTTCAGATCTTGTAGTTCAGTTCAGAGTTCTGATTTAAGTTTTTACCGAATTGCATAGATATGGAAAGATATTATCGAATAAAGTGTATTTGGCAGCCAATAATAGAATAATCAATCTCTAAATAAATAATGTTTATTGGGAGTACAAATTAGTTCGGTTCGAGGTTCGGTAAGAGGAATTATAATTAGTACTGCAACTATAGACATAAAACTATAACTTCTTCATTTGAAACTGCTGTCTTTAAGCTATATGCAATTGGGTAAATTATTACACTAAAGCGTACACGACATAGTTTCCCGGAGCCTTGAGTAGATGTAGTTTTTTTGCAAAAAAAAAATGAAATTTGCGACAAATTTTACTTTTTCTAATTATTTCAAAGGGTAGTGCGGCTAAATCCTTACCAGTGACGCCCAATGAATGCGCTACAATATCCAAAGCTTAAATAATCTTGATGAAGAGTATGCGAACCAGTAATATCGACGGCTGAATATCTTTGATGCTTGATCATTTGCAATTCGCAATTGCGCCAAGAAATGGAAATAATATATCAAAGGTGTTGATATCGTGAGCTTTTCGTATTAACGAATTCGGCCCCCACATGCAGACATTACTTCTTTTGATTAACGCTAGTTCCAATAGATTACTTTGCTCAGACGATACTTTAATTCTTATGACGATGAGTTCCTTTCGGGATAGCCTTAGAATTAGAAGAGGAGGAGAAGGAGTTTGATAATTGCCTAAAAGGGGGTGGGAGAATTGTCGCTAACGATGAACAACACATTGTACCAACTTCTCTGAATATAGCTTCAAAGTTATGAAAGAAAGCTTTCAAAACTTATTTGTACATACAATATTACATTATATTGTGTTTACGGCAATATTCGTGTGGAAAATCAATTAAATTTCAAATGCGAACTTTCTAGCAAGCTTTCGAAAATTTTTGAGAAGAGTTAGTTGCGCTCCGACTGAGTCCAAATATTGGCTGATTGGACACATTTGAGATTAAAATTCCTGAGATGAAAATTTTCAAATTATCCTTAAGACACATATTCGGTCCCATTCTCCTCGTATATGGCGCGTGTCTTTTTGCTTTTTGGGAGTCAAAAAAGCGAAATACATCAATATAAACATGTTTGATTAGGGTTTGTTCGTATTCATGAACTCTTTCGTAAAACATCGACACAAACATCACCTACTATGTGGTATTTAACAAACATTCCATGTGTTCGATAAATGTGCGAATATGCGAATATGCGAAAGCGTTGCGAGCGACATTTGGTTATATTCAGGTGCGAGCTCAATATAATTTATTGAGATACTCACACACAACATTTGAATTATCAATCACGCCCATCCAGTATTATGATAAACTATGAAAGTTTCTTTCTCCCCTAGTATAACAGACAAAATACGATATTAAGGTACTTGCTTAAGGTACTTAAGGTACTCAGTAACTGATAAAATGGCATCATTTTTGCATCCTTCCCCTATTCGAATCTTCGCAAATAATAACGCTAATGCTGGTACAAGAATGATCCAAAACATCAGCAGAGATGGAATGCGGTCTTATAACTCATACAAAAAAAATTTCGACTGAATTCAAAAGCAAATGCCGACATAACTAAAGTTGCAAAGTTGCCGTCAGACCCAGAGAGAACGTACTTTAAATTCGACGCTCAAAGAACAATTGCTTCACAAGCAATTTGGAAAATGTATGCGTAACCACATAGTTTGTCGCGAAAGATCTTCATACGGGCAAGGGTCGTGTGTCAAATTTCTTTTGAGTCTTGCTCGTTGCCGAACAATTCTAACTTGCACTTTAAAGCAGATATCGATATGAAGCTTGATCTCTTTATACGCTGAGAGCATTTAAAAAGTCGTTACGACAATAGTTCTGATTGGTCAAATGACAAGGCCCCAATTAATAAAATACTTTGCATTTCATCATAATCATCATCACTTTTTTTTTTTTTTTCTCGAGATGGCAGATGTCAACTCTATTTACCCCGTAGTGTTCTTAACTTGTTTTTATTCGACTTATTGATGCTGTTAGGTTTTGTTTTTTGTTTTTTGTTTTTCTTTTGTCTACTTTCTTTGGAAGTTCATCACCTGAAATAATGGGTATAAGCGGTACTCTTCAAGGCGTCTCTGGCTAATGCAGTTTTAATGGGTATGTTACATTTATATTACATCTTTCCTTGTCTTGTCATATGAGCTGTTTGCAATCGGTGTGTGCATCCTGTCTGTGTCTGGGAGTGGATATAAAATTTCTGCATTACATTATTGTACTCACTCTATAAGTTTATTATGATCGTAAGCAATTTCATTCAATTTCTTTTCACAAATTCGTTGGATGTCGTTATCGTTTTGACGTTTCCTGATCAATTCATTTGAGTCTGATATTATGTTATCTATACGTTGATGCAATAGACGAAACTTGCCGCAAGTGTAAGTAACGAAAAATCCAAATATCGAGTCTTCAGCGAACAATGTAGTGACCACACAAATGCCAGCATACGAAGTGAAAGCATAAGTAAACGCATAACGCCAGCCATGATGAGCATCATAGGGAAATAACATTTTGTAAGGAAAAGGTTTCTCAGGTGCATTCCAGCCTACGTCCACAAATAATATTATTAATGGCAATAAACAGTACATAGCGATAAGGCAACTTAATAAAATGGTCATTACGCGAAAAGTGCTCATACGATTTTCGCATTCGTGGGCCACTTGAGGATGATGTTCTCTGCAATGCAAATATATTTATATAGCGGCTGTCTGTAATCATAGATAGAGAGGCATATTATTTAATGATATGCATACGATTACCTATTAATCCAGATATTGTTGACAAATTGTTCGATGACTCGACGAAATTGATTTTGATTTAAGCGCATATGCAAGAGCCGCACGAAATTCAAGGCACCCATAAATGTGGTGCAACAATTCTCAGTTGTCATCATAATATCCCCGAAATTTGTTATTAGAAAAGCGGTTTGATAAACGATAGTTACGCCCACCGACAGTATAACGTACCATGACCAGAGACTATACAGAAACGTCGAATAACTTTCTGTGGCATCAAGTTCGCTTTGAAAATCTTTGGCCGACTTCAATGGCCAAGATCCGTTAAGCTTCAACCAGACACATTGACGCGGCCAGTGGAATCGTTTATCATCCGCAGGCACGGGATTGAACATTACTAACGTCTTTTTAGTTATAAGTTTTGTTTATTTATATATAGTGTTTGGGGAAAGCCTTTAGCTCTTCATTGTAAACATCATTACAAATTCCCTTTATTGCTTATTAATAATTATAAAAATTGCTTTTATTTTGATCGTTGTTAACGGAATTGCTCTCTAATCATGGTAAAATGAAGCATATTTAATTAAAGGCTCATTTATAAACACCAATGAAGCATACACCAACTTACTTATATCATTTATAACATAAACGAATACATTATATGCCTGTGAGATTTCTTCTTTATTACTGACTGCAACCGTCTAAACTAATTCCGTTCAATCCGTTTATTCGGAATCCATCGAACGGGTATTTTCCGTTTGTACATTTTTGAAGGAATATTTATAAAGATGGTAAGACAACTTATTCACGTCTGTTTGTTGGGCACGTTCGTCTTTCTGACAATAGTACTGTCAAAGTAAACTGAAACCCGTCTCATGTTCGATAATATTTTTAACGGATTTAATGAAATTCGTCTGCGCGTCCTCCAAAAATTTCAAATGTTTTAGTGAATGATGGCCGGCCATTCATTACCAGTTCTATTGAAAGGGCTCTGCAAAGGAGCCGAAGTTCTTAGCTCATATTCTTGAATTGATTTCATGGAATTTGAAGTCAACAACTATGAAAATTGACATAATCCATCGGGATGCATGACTTCAAAGAAAGGGAAAGTCAAGTAGAGCTCTAAGATGCGAGAATGTGACAAGGGCTTGAAGTACAGACTAATGCGGCAAATTTTTAAGCCGAATCGCTATTCTCGACCAATATCCATTGTAAAATAGCAAAAGTTGGATCCCGATTGTCATATGAAGACTTCATTTCAAAAAATTATAGACACTAGAACGCACGGCCAGTCAGAGAGGTCTATCGATTGATGTTAGATATGTTTCGAAACGTTCATGATGTTGCTTACACTCATCCAAACTTAGCATATCCATACCAGAGGTAGTGGTGTAGAATGTAATGATTAGCGTACAAATGCACTCATCATGCAGAAAATGCTTAAAAAGCCTTTGGCAAATTTAACAAATAAGAAAATTACATTCGATCGTGACCGAGTCGTTCATACCCATCATTGTTATCATAAAAAAAAGATTAAAAAAAAAAAGGATAATAACTACATTTTCGTACTCTATAATATTGGATGGGCGTGGTTGAATATCTCTATTTTCAGAATAAAAGTGAAGATTTACATGGTGTACATGTTTGACTTTATGAGTGACAAGCAAAAACTATGGGAAGCAAAAGTGTTCACAGTTTTTGTTATAAAGCCATGTGGGCATTGTAGGTGTGTCCTTTACGAAATTTGGCTTATTTTCAAATTTTCTTGCAAATTTGTAGGGCATAGCTTAATTTTTAGCGAGCTGGAGAATATTTAAACAATAGCGCAGGCGGACAGACGGACCTACAAACCAATGAATATGCTTTGAAACATTCCCAATTTGAATTTATATACTTTATGAGACTTTTGAATCTTGCTCTGGTGGTTTATATAAAGGTTTTGGAAAAAAAATGTAAATTATGACACACTATAAAGTTCATTAGGCATGGTTGATTTTTCCCCCTTTTTTTATAAATATTATAACGTCGCTCATAGATTTGTTTGCTGGAGCTTGGCGTGATGTGCAAAGAACAAATTTCTTATTTGATTTGAAAACCAAAGGTGACCCCTTTTGACCGATTTGGCCAAATTTCAATACCAATTTGCGTGCAAGACTTTCAATGTCTGTGCCAAATTTGAACTCGTCTGCTTCATTTCCACCAACTTCTATGCGTTGTAAGACGGGTTCATTCGTATGCTATCAAAAGCATTTAGTTGCATAATTATAAAGAAGAGTACGAGATTGTTGGGAGAGAAACAAAAGTTACATGCTTGCCATTTATTGCATTGGTACAGTAAGGATAGTTCCGCTTGTAATTAGAATCCTCACCTATTTTTACCACCAACGAAACATACAAATATGTTCATTTTGTCGAAGAGTTTGTGACAGCCGAAAGGAAGCCTCCGAGGCTCAATAAAGCGCATACGTTCTTTATCAAGACCAAATTCTGAATCGATTTAAGCTTGTCCAGCTTTCTCTGTGTCTGCTTTTTTGCCTCTCTGTCTGTCTTGCTCCTTGGTTGTCTGTCTGCCTGTCTGTTTGTTCGCCTGTGTAATGTGTCTGGTGAATATTCTTCTAGAGGCAAAAGTAAAGGAAGCGGCTTTAAGTTTGGAAGCAACATTAGATATTGTTGCTCTCACACCCATCAATTCCCTCATATGACTTTCTACACTCATAAGCCTCATTACATCTAACACATCGCATCACATCACATTTACGCCTCGCTCTTCTGTTCTATCCTACGTGGCGGACGAGTAATATGTGTATTTTAATAAAAACTATAAAAAATAACGCGGCGTTCGTATCACACCCAAAAATAAAAAAAAATAAAACTTCAATCAAATAATCACCTCAAGTGTACTAAGGCTCAAAAAAAAAGAACTCTGTGTTCACATTGCATCACTTTTACATGTCCCAGGGAATTTTCGGTTGTTCATTTGCCAGAATAACACAAGGAGAAGAAGAAGAAATTGTAAAATTCAAAATTAAAGTATCCAAAATGGAGGGTAAAAACTCTTTTAACGAAGACAGCGACGAGAAAGTCGATAATACCAGTCAAGCAGAATCCAGCTTAATGTTGAAAGTTTGCCGAAAGTCTTTGATAGAATCCAAGATGAACTTGGAAGTTCGGCAAGAGGATCCCAGATCTGTAGTACGTCCAGTGAAGACGTTCGAAGAATTGAATCTGCAACCTAGAATACTTCAGAGCATTTACGCTACCGGTTTTAAAACACCTTCTAAAATTCAAGGAACCGCTTTGCCGCTTTTACTCGCGGAGCCGCCACAAAATTTGATAGCACAAAGCCAATCGGGTACCGGGAAAACAGTTGCCTTCGTCGTGGCCATGTTAAGTCTTGTTGATGCAAAATTAAAAGTTTTATGCATGCTACCAACCTATGAGCTGGCGATCCAAACGGCGGAAGTTATTGCTCAAATTGCTCGCCTCCGGCTAGATATAAAACTATTACTAGCAGTTAGCGGAGAGTTCGTTTATCTTGGCGAAAATTTAACGGATCATATTATCGTCGGGGCGCCTGGAAAAATACTCGATTGGGGCTTAAAACATCGTATAATTGATTTGAAGAAGATTCGAATTTTCATTTTGGACGAAGCTGATGTTATGATATCTGAAGGTCATCCGGATATCTCCATACGAATTCATAAAGAATTGTCTTTTAAGTGTCAAACGTTATTTTTCTCTGCCACTTACGATAAGGAAATAATGAGTTTCGCTCAATTTATTATATCCAAAGCGAATTTAATACGACTTCCAAGGGAAGTTCTGTTCTGTAGAAGAAAAATTGCAAACTGTACAAAATGCATGTAATAATAGAACCGGCCAAGCAATTATTTTTTGCCATACATGCAAAACGGCCGCCTGGCTAGCTGAAAGAATGTACGCAAATGGATATCCAATTGCTATGCTAACCACCGATTTGATGGTAGAGCAACGTTTAAAAGTGCTTGATTAGTTTAGAAATGGCCTTAGGGAAGTGTTAATTACCACTAATGTGCTGGCGCGCGGTATCGACGTAGAAGAAGTCGCTGTTGTTATAAACTTTCATCTGCCTATAGACGGGAAAGGCAATGCCGACTGCGAAACTTATTTACACCGTATCGGTCGAACTGGCCGATTTGGCAAAAACGGCATCGCACTCAATATAATTGACAGCGAAAAAGCAATGAATGTCTGCCGTGCCATTGAAGATCATTATAAGAAACCTATTAAGGAACTAAAGCTTAATAATTTCGAAGAAATTACAAAATCGGAATCCTAATCTTATATATTCATATTTCTAATTGCTTACTACATATATATTTTAGACAAACAGTAGAACGAAAAATTATATTATTTATTAATTTATAATTTGTTCACGGATTTATTATACGCAAATTGAATTTTCATTACTTAATCTTTTTTCATTTATTTATTTAGTATTTATACCCTAAACCGTTTGTGGTACTGTGTATATTAGGTATGTAACATTCAGAAGGGCTTAAGATAGACCCAACTCTTACTAAGTCTGGCTGTCCATCTATTCTTGTGCTCAAACTATTGTCTCCGATCGATCCGTTTTAGTCCAAGGACGGGCGTAATTGGAGATGGTTCGGGTCGAATCGCTGCTTGGATCACTCCCCCTATAACGTCTCATTTTGATAAGTTGTTATAAGGAAACAATATCGTAATTTTTAGAATTTCGCGACAAATATCGCTTGGTAAGTCGTATTTCGACATTCGTAACTGATGTGAAAACCTTCACTCGCATGGGGCAATTTTTCAACCCCGTTCCTACGGAAACTGAATGTCTACATGGTAAGAAGGACTAATTTTCAAAAATTGGTTCACAATACTAACTTGACGTAATCCCATATAACGGTTCTAATGAAGGATAAACCTTTATATGACAAAAAAGTCGAATTTTGTCCTTAGTAAATCAACCATAGGCAATTTGAATCACATAGATCTATTTTTTTTTTTTTTGGGGCTCTTATGAAAGCAACTTCTTCTACGGCGACACAGGCTAATTTGGAATATGTGATAACCGAGTCAAGTGGAAAATAATAAAATGTTTGACAAGTAAATTGTGTTTGCTAATTTGCTGTTAAGTACGGTATCTAATGATCGACTTTGCCCGGCTATAGCGTTCTGGTTTTTTCTCTTGTTGAAGCCGCTTAAAATCGCTTGAAATACAACGGTCCAAATCCTCTTTCCTACACTTGTTTGGTTTGGTTTAATGTGCATAATGTGTGAAAAGTTTTGCCTGATTGGCTTAAGATATGATAAGAAAAGCAAGCGTAAGTGAATTGAAAAGAAAAAAATATAATGTAGCGTCGAATTAATACTTAACGGCGCTGCCAAACAAAGCAAAAGGTTTACGAATATTTGTAGGTAAAAAGGGAAAGTATTGAATACAAACACCTTTTCAAATTCATGAGGTCAATAGAGTATTAATAATAGGATTTGGCTAAAAAGGAATATAATTGCGTTTTTCACTAATTTATTTACATATTTCAAAATTTACTGTATATATATATATATATATATGTATATATATATATATATATATGTATATATATATATATATGTATAATAATATGAAAAGCCTATCGTTGAACCAAAAAGGTATTCTTAAATATCACATAAGGAAATTATAGAACAACATGTGTGCTTTACATGTGTAATATAAATATAATATGTAAAAGAGCATATTATAAATTAGCCTCCCTCATTAAGGCAGTCACTCAAGACACAAAATGCATCACGAAGTGATTTTTCAATTCTAGAGTATCTGATGCTAGCAGCATAAGTAAATGGAAACGAAGGTTTACCTTTAAATGCAAACAAGACGTTTCTCGGAGACGTCAGCGCAGTAATGTTGAAGCCACGAGCTCCAAGAGTTGCACTTAATGTTGTCTCGCGTTTTACCAAGAGCAGCATAACACATGGTACATTTAGTAACCTCAGCGGTAGGCATATTAAAGTGAGAAGAGATGGAGCAGTAACACAAGACGAGAAAGACAAGAAATTACGCATGTAAGAAACTTATGTTCGATCATGAGCGAATCTCTTCTCTTATGTATTGTAAGGTGGTAACCCGGTAAAGACGAAGATGAAGACAAAGCATCGCTAAAATAATAAAATCTTGCTTTATCTCTCTCTTACTTGTTCTTTGATTCTGATCACACGCATGCCAACGGCGTGGCTTGGGCTATTTAAATATAGATTTTATAACTGAACTTGTACAGGACGAAATGAAATAAATTAAATCGATATTATTCCAAAATATCACGCTGATGATGAGGCAAAGCATTACAAGTTTAACTTAAACATGTCATGTTAAGTGCTGCGACGAAAAGTGCATATATAGAAAAGAAAGTATTTTACAAAATGAGTGGAGTGACTGGTAAGAACACCTTCCTTTGACTATGTGGTAAATTCGTGAGTTCATTGGCTGACGCCTCGCACAAATTACTCGAAAATTCCGTTTGGCCGACAAAAGTGCAGGAATCAACAACAAAATTTGATATTTGTATCCCGACTATGAATGGAAACACTTCAAACTTCCATCATCGAGTTTGACGGTGGAAATAAAGAACTCACAAACCCTATTAACGAATGCATGGGCGGTGCGAGTGAGATCATTAGCTCAAAAATGTAAATTCGGAGCTTATATGGAAGAAGCAATTTGCGATAATGGGATTGGAGGGATCAGCCAACGATAACATTTTCTTGGAAACTTTTTCGATTTGTCAATGATGTTAAAGCAGAGGAACTTCATTAAGAAAACAAACCGGCGGCGTTAAAAGTGAATAGCGAAGTGATCAATATCACTGAAACACAATAGTGTAGCGGCAGAGTACAATAGCGCGGGCAGTTATGCACAGTGTGTTTCAAAGTTTCGAAATTATAAATGTGTTTGAAAAGAAACGTGCAACCGGCGGCAAATGTATTACGTCAAAAATAAGAAAGCAAACCTTTCTTCAATGCCGAATGAAGTAGATGGTGCGATAAAAATAAAAATGATTAAAGGAGGTAAACCTATACTGATAGAACGGAACGCCGGCTCGGAAAATAATGTTATATCGAAATGTTTTATTGGCAATATATTAATATGCTCTCAAAGTCATATGACGTGCCAATGTCTTGCAAGATCAAAACGGCTGTTCCTAAATTTATTGTTCCTGAATTTATTGTTCTCATCTTTCTTAGGTAGAAGTTTTTTGGAACATTCGATATCCGGATTTCGACATTTTATGTAGATCGGCATTAGATCACCGAAATACACCTCATATTATTACGCGAGTATCTTTAGCTTTTATAATATAAAATACAAAAGTTTTGTATACTCCTCTTGATTTGTTAAGTCCGAAAAGAACCGTAGAAGATCAGAAACGTACAACATTTATATACCATCTCATGTTAAAAAGCAACAAAGTAAACAAACGGAGCATAACAAAGGATAAAAAATTTGCTGCTTTCATCTTGGAGACAATATTGTTCGCCGATAAAATTCGGAATGCAACAAAAGTTCGTAAAGAAGAAAATTAATTAAATTTTGAATATGACCCGAAGAGTTCAAAGGACACGCCTATAGTGCCTACACGTTCACACATCCAAAACGGAGTACCCCTTTCCTTTCCGTGTCTTCTGCTCGTGGCGTGGGAGATAACGGTGATGGGTGGGTAAACGACTTGGTCACAACCGAATATAATTTTCGTACTTGTTTTCAGTGCACCTCCTTAGGATAACGTTAATGGGTATGAAAGATTCGTTCACTCATTTATATTTGTAATTATTGTTCAATGTACGCGGAAAGAAAAGGAAGAAAGTATTTCGTCATAACTTCTTCATCTCTTGCAGATGCGATCAGCAGCAAGTATAGATATCCTATAGAATTTAATTGAGATATCACTAGTTACTCACTTAGACCCTTATCCTGGCCTGGCCTGTCATCGTTCAATGGTCATAAAATTAGTGCTTGCCTGTTCACCTGTCATTTTGTTTCCATCACTTTGTATCAAAAGGTTGGTGTTTCGAAACTTAAAGGCGAGCAAAGCTCAACGTCCGACCG
>NW_023998414.1:18226111-18259676 GCF_014805625.2 Glossina fuscipes | reverse complement strand
TTAATAAATATGATATTTATAAACATATATTTGTAATTTAAAAAATTTTTAAATTTTTATATAGTTTTTTTTTTTTGTATTTTTATTTTTTTTAATTTATTTTTATACTTTAACAACCGAATTATGACTAAACATTATCTACTACAGTTGTATGTAATTAACTAATTAAAAGACTAAATAATAAAAAAAAGTAAAGAAGAAGAAAAAGAAGAGTAATTTATTAAAGTAATCAAAGTATATGTAAACTTAAAATTAAGAGTGAAATAAATAAAATGGAAATTTAATATATTCACATATACATCGATACATACAGCCAAACAGTGTTGTTGTTATAATCATGATTCTTGTCAAAATCATGTCTCGCAAAAGAAAAAGAAAAATAAATCAAATAATTCCTTTCTATGGAAATATACAACGTTTTTATCAATTACTTTTTTTTTTATTTATCCTTTTTTTTATTTTTATTACGAAACTAACTGAGATTTATTTCATACATTTTTTCAAAAGGATTCTCCCCCTTTCATATGATATTGAAGACAATATTTATCTGCGCTTCAACCGGCATAATATGAGCATATTGTCATCATGTACGCCTTTATTAAGAATTTTGAAAAGCTTTTTTTTTTTTTTTAAATATTATAGTAAAATATACAGATCTATATGTATGCATGCATATATGCATGTATTAATGGTTACTTGCATATAATCTATGTTTATTTTATATACGCCTGTATATGCATATCATGATAATGAGCCTTTTATGAAATATTTACCTGTGTTTTATGAGAAATATCTATTTATACTTCTTTCGTTATATAATAAATTATATATAAATATATGTTTGTCTACCCACCACATTGATTAATTCATTAATCATTCCAAGTCAAGTAACTTTGCCCTTAAAGAAAGACGTAAATCTCTTATGCTGAAGTGATTAGAATGAAACTTTAATCAGTTTACTTGCCCGTCTTTTGTTCGGTCACTACTTCTGAAGTTAATGCCCGCAGGGTGCATCCAGGTGCGATCTATTTATCAACAATCCCCTCCCACCAAATCTGCCATTTCAAGTTCGTGACTTGCAGTAGAAGATTATCGAGAGGCGAAAGTGCGAAATATTATTATTTACAAACACTTATCATAATCTTGATCTAAAACTGATCTGATCGTAAGTATGAATCCGATCGAACTGAGCGATATAGCCGCAAATAGCAAAAGATCTTAAAATACATTTATTTATTTGTTTGATTTCGCAATGATGGCAGAAATTGTCTCAATCGATTGATCGAGTGACAGACAAAAATTTGCAATTTTTATAAATATTATGTGTGAGCCTGGTAACTCTAAAAGGAGAAAGGCTTCCGAAGCTGGCTTCTTGTGAGTAGGAGAGAAAATCACTTCACTCTCAGTTCGGCTTAATAAGGTAATCTATGCATCCAAGTGTTTAAAATGGAAGCTGATACGATCATCATCATCATCGTTATGATTGAGGACTTGAGGATTTTTATTATTTTATTTTTAACGATCGAACTCGATTGATTATAAGATGCGACCATTACGAATATCGTTTGTCGAGAAACATTGATTGAGGATCTTTGAGTCGACTCATGCATGACCGAATATAACCCCTATTAAATTAGTGCAGACAAGACATGCTCGCGTATACGTGCAGCTAAGAAATACAGAAGCGAATACGGACTAAAATCTGCATTATTTCGATGCATTTGCATTTATAATGTGAAACTGTGTGGACCGGTAACGAGCTGACAATTGGATGAAATGTTTTTAATCGATGATATGCGGCTGTGTAATTAATTAGGTTTGGTAAAAAGCCTTGCGAGAAGGTGGTGGGTATGTGAAATTCGCCTTTATGGCAAATATGTTTTCTTTACTTGTTGTTGTTCTTGTTGTTTTTCTCATATATCAATTACATTTTACATTTACATATACACATAATTGTATTTTATTTATTTATTTATTTTGTTGCTGGTTTTTTTAATATAAACATTTATAGTTGATGTGATATTATGTCGAGCAAAATACCTGTTTAAAGCGCTTTTCATTATTGATTATTATTACTATTATTATATTTATTTTTATTTATGTTATTTTCTTTTTTGCTATCATTTTTTTTTTCTATTTTTTTTTTTTTTTTTTTTTTTTTTTGGTTTTGTTTTTAATAAGTAATTAATTAATTAATTCAATTAAGTGGCTAGTTTTGTTTTGTGGGCTTATGTTTTCAATACTCAATATTATTATTATTATTATAATTATTTTGTCAAAAATTCTATTTTGACTTTCCTTTATATTTACTTTTGCTTTGTTTCGTTAAACACATAAATATTAACATAAAAATTGTACATAATTTCTAAAATTGTTTTTATTTTTGTTATTTCATTTTTGATTTAATTAATTGCTTTTTAAACAGATTTAACAGATATTTATTTAAGTGGCTTTTTTTTTTCCTTTTTATTTGTTGTGTTGTTCTTTCTTTGTCTTTTTTAAATAACGTTTTTTTTTTTTTTTTTTTTTATTTAACAAAATTTTACTAATAAATTCTTTTTGATTATTATAAATAATTTAATTCTGTTTGTCGCTGTGGTTGTTGTTCGTTCGCTTTTTTGATTATAAGGATAAATATAATTTATATACAACTAAGTTAAAAGCGTTTTTTTTCAATTTTTTTATTTTTTTGAAATTTTGAACAAAAAAGAGAATTGCTGGATATCACCAGGAAAAACTTCTTATGTAAAAGCTCTTGGGTAATAATTTTTGTATTTACATTACATAGAAAATTTCACTCAAATTCACCTCCGAAAAAGAATCGCTATGCAATAAGAAGAAACAGAAGCATGTCTGCTCATATGGATCGATCAGCGGCAGAAATTAAGTTGTTGGCTTCAAATTTAGCAAAAACTTTCAAAGCAATTGCATACAAGTTGGTATTGAAGATGAGCCATCAATGAGCGTCGGTCAAAGCGCACACCTTACACGTCCTTTTGCTCATTAATCACAGAACTACAATAGAAAGACCGATGAAACATCTGTAGGATTATATTCTATGAGTTATCCTATATAGCGCATGTACGAAAATTAAAAAAAATCGCGCACAACCATTCAGTATTAGATCATATCGAATATTAATTATATCCTACACTATTTTTTATGCACATCAATGAAGGATGAGAGGTGTATTCATTTTTGACAAAATGTTTCCAACACCGAGGAAGAAACTCTGGACACCCCATGAAAAATACATATTTTATTGATCAATGTCAAATTCTAAACTGATGTAAGCGTGTCTGTCTGTCCGTACGTTGAAAAACCAATGCACATGGGACATGTTTCCCGTGAAACATCATAAATTTCCGTCAACTATATAGACAGGATAGAGTCTACAGAAGCAATGAGAGGAGACGGGGAGTGTCTTCTCTACATATGAAGAAATTTCTATCGAGATGAAACTAAAAATTCTGGTCGCCCCTCTTTTATCATTACAAAGTAAGGATATGGAATAATCATTGATTTTTAATGACAGTTATAGCTAAAATCAGTTGCTAGCTGTTCGCATGTATGTGTGCATACAATGTACGTTTATAGGAATAAGTTTTGAAGGTTTTTCTATAAATTTAAAGCTTTACTCAGAGAAATTGTTATAATGTATTGTAGTCAAAGTATTATCGATCGTTAGCTACGGCTTTTTCCCATCTTTCAGGTAATTTTCGAATTCCATCTCAAAAAGTCTCGTCTTCTAAAACTACATCCCAAAAGAACTCATATTTGGATATCGCCGTAAGAATCGGTGCACCATTCGAGCAAATAATAACTAATCCATTGAAACCAGTGTTAATCGGAACAAGTAATGTCTGCTGATGACAGCGGGGAGGGTAGGACATTCCAAGCTAAAGCTGCAATCATTTCCTAAAAACTCACGATACCATGACTTTTATAATCAATTTATGACAATTATTGTTTATAGCACTCCTTAGTGATGATATCATTTGGGTGGAACAGACTTTACGCCATCACACCCAGTTGACTCCTTCAAATGGAGCCATTAAGGCTATTCAGCCTTATCGTCCATGTTATAAGTTCACATATTCTGTACAGAGGTTATTTAAGCTTTGGATATTGAAGCCCATCCACTGTTCATCGCTCGTAAGGATTTAGCCGCTCCTATCCTTCGAAATAAACATAAAAAGTAAAGTTTCTCGCAAATTTCATTTTTTGGCACACAACTACATCTATTCAAGGCTCTAAGAAACTATGTTGTACCCGCTGTAATGGCTCAATTTATGCAGTTGTGTATAGCTTATAGATATAGCTTTCAAATGAAGAAGTCACAATTTTATTCTACTCCCTACAGTACAAATTACAATCTTTGTTACCGCGCGGAACCCAGCTAATTTGCACTCCCACGTGGCCGTTCATTCGTCTGTAAGCAGGCGGCAGTGGTGACAGCTGCAGGAATTGAAAATGACAATCTATCTTAGATTTCGGAATTGATAGGTCATGCTGTCAATAAGTAAAACTATATCAAAGTCTTCCTGATGAAATAAGGAACGCGTGCTATGTAGCGTGCCGTACAGCTGTGAGAGGCAATCCTCAATAAATCTAAGGTGCCATTCAATGCTGCGCTTATTCTATTAGCTTTTTTACAGTTTTCCTAAATTTCTTAAAGTTTGTTTGTTTAGAAATGATCAGATATGTGTCAGAGTCATTTTGGAATAAACATTTTCAATCACGTTAATATATTTAAGAGGAAAATTTTGACAAAACAAGTTTTTAAATTTTTTAAAAATAATTTTCATTAACAATTGCTTCGCAACATTTTCTTTGCAATTATTATTATTATCGTTATTATTATTACTATTATTACTATTATTATGATTGTTTTACATGCTCTCCGAGTAGCATTAAGAAGTGAATCGCTTTTATCAAAGTTGCATTGTTATGATTTTAATTCATTTTTTTTTTTTTTTTGCACATAAATTTATTAAATAAATTGGAAGATAACAATAATCAAATTTTTTGTTCCTTTACACATAATATACACATATATATAAATTTTTGCTTTTTTTTTTAATGTTGGTTTAGAAAAAATAAACAAAAAGTAAGAAATATGTAAAAAAAAAAACCATGAAAATTCCATTTCACTTTATATATATATATATATATATATATGTTTATATATACTTATATGTACACATATCATATCTTTTTTTTACGTTTATGTGGCTAATATAATTTGCTATTTTTTTTTTTTTTTTTCTTTTTTGCGGAGATTTTTGTCGTTTTTTGATTAAATCAATTCTTGTGTGTTTTTTTTTATTTTTTTATTCATTTAATTTTTTTTGTTTTTGTCATTCAAATAAATTACCTTAACATCTTCGTATATAAACATGACAATAACTTGGAATTATCTACTTGCTATGTCATATTTATTTTACAAAATGTGCTTTGATTTAAACTTTAATTTTTTTTTTCTGTATTGATTTAAATCATTTTCTACAAATTGTTGTTGATGTTTCTTTTTGATTTTTTTTTTGCTTTAATGGAAACAAAATATTTATACATGTCCTACATTTCCGGCAAGGGATGTTTGACATTAGTGATATAGGTCCCTCTGCTGATTCCCGTAAACCTGACTTGTATTAAAAGAATCAGAGAAATACCACGAGCTGTTTCTTTCTTCTTTTGCCCCTTATAAGGATGTCAGAGATAAGAAAACATTTCTGCATTTCTGTAGGCTATATACGCTCTAAAGTAATTCAATGTGACAATATCTAGTAAACTTCTGTCTTTGTTTTTTTTTTTTTTTTTAGCTTTACTAAATGACTTGAAAATGATTGCATGAGTTAAGCAAATTAGACCCAAAGCAAAACGCCAGCTAACTGCAAAGTCAATTTAAAATTATTCTCTGGTAATCTCTTTATCAGTTTTATACGAATAGTCTTGAGAGCTGATTTAGGGCAACATGTATTAACATTGTATTTTCGCGAAAAAGTCTTGACCTATTTAACCAAATGGACAAAGCTGGTTCAGTTTTGAGATATCACCATATCTACGCTGTGGGTTTCTCGCTTGATAATTTAGAGTAAGATTAAAGAAAAACATAGTTTAAAAAAATTGTCTAGACCATCCTCCTAAGCGATATTTATATCAGCACGTAATGAACAGTGAAACAGAATAAAGGCAAAAAAAGGAGTTAAAAGAAAAGAAGGACTTGTCTTCTTGAAGGCTGTTTTTTGGTTATTATAAGCAGTATATGTTAAATGTTTCTAAAATTCGGAAAGTTTTTGTCTTTCAGAATGATTACATACTCAGGTGAGGGATCGATCCTCTATACACGTGACACGGTGTCAATCAAAAGGAAATAACGCAAGAGAAAGGGATTGAAAGGCTTGCGATTTGGGGTGTGTGCGCCAAACCGCTGAATGTTCTTTATACCTTTATCGACTAATTACTCACTTCAACGACGATCAAAGTGTGCTCTGAGTTAGTAATCGCGATTCCTATCTACTCGGTTACTCAGAAAAAGTAAAAATGTAGTTGGTCTCATATACGTAATCAATGTGAATAGAGGATTGCAGTTCAGCTAAATCTGCATGACCGTCCACTATTGCGATCTCGAACATGATTCGTTTGAAAAATGTAGCTTCACTCTCCGTAGGGTAACTTCAAAAACCCAAATCACTCATTCATTGATATATTGCTTTATTTTATTCTTTTTTAATCCATAATCCCAAAATTGTAATTTTAGCTGTAAGTTGAACTCTACATTTTTCCTTGACATGTTTTCTATCATAGATGGAAAAATCAGCTAATATTTCCTAAATCAAATCTACGTTGCATAAGTTCGAAAGTCCGCAGAACACTTGGAACACTTGTAAATATTGTAGTGCGGTTCAGACAGTTAGCTATAAGCTGCAAATCAAACAATATCAAAATGCAATAAGATCGATATCATACGGTATATGGCGTCTTCTCATCGAATGTTCCGAAAGAAATGTTAAGCACAATCCTGCCAAGCCGATAGAAGTGTTCATTTTTGTGGTAGGTGGGCTCGCGGTTTGGAAAAAAAATAAAAAATTACTTGAAAATCAAGCCTTAAAAGGTATTCTCGCGAAATAATTGTTTTCGAACTTGTCGTACCGTCGTCAGCTTTGAAATATGAGTTGTCGTTTCAAACTAAGATTCCGCCCTAACATTTGTCGATAATGCGTCTTCAAAATAGAAGAAATTTTCTTTTCGCAAAATACCCCTCAGTTAATGCTCAGTAGCTTTTAAGCCAGCTTGGTCGCCGAAATAGGGACTTTGTAGCGTGAAAGTGATCACTTTCGTAGTTGAAAAGAAAAAAGGGAAAAAATCGTCTGTGCTTTATAATTTGTACTGTTATATGCAAAAATCCGAATATATATATGTTCTTCAGTGACCATAATGTGATATTACTCTTCAGCCCCTTGCAGTCCCACTTTTGTTTTTTTGAATCTCCCAATAATTCCTTAATTAATTTGGTAAAAACGGCATCAAAAATGGTCGCAGTGGCTCCGATAATGGTGGATATGAAATGGCATAGAAAGAAAGACATTTTTCGATTTATTCATGACTTAAGGTGAAGTATTACACATTTGAAGATGTAGTGGTGTACACAAGCTGTGCTTATGTAACGTAATAACAGAGATATCGAGCTTAAGTTAAGTTAAAGAACTAACTAGACAGCAAAAAAAAAAAAAAAAAAAAAAACTTTTTTTCTAAAACCTTTTGTTTGCTAATACCATAGTATGCGTGTCAACGCATTCTCGTTTATATTTCAAAATTGAAATCGACCGACCGAATAAAGAAGAAAACTATTTGTTTAGGTCAATTTTGAGATGGAAAAGCACTACGGTGTTAAAGGGTGTTAATATTTTGTCGCACCCTTCTTACGCTTATTGCAGTAAATTCTTTTTTCTTCGCTTCACATTTTCAATAAATCATTTGCATGCATTTATCGACATACACTATACTGTATACATGATCAGTAAGGGTGCACTACACTATCTGATAATTTGTTCTTATATTTGCATAATATGTATAGAGTTTATATATATATATATATATACATATACAATATATATATATATATATATATATATATATATATATTGTGTGTATATATATATATATTGTTCTTTAATTTAATAAAAACATTATTCAACATTGCGCTGCTAAAGTATTTTTTTGAAATTAAACAAAAAAAAAAAAAAACAAATTAATACAACAATATAAAAAAAAATAAGATAAGAAACAATCTAAAAAAAAAGTTCCTTTCTTTCTTCTTAAAAAGGAAATCTCTTACGATTTTCGTCTGCAGTATTGTTAGCTTTTAAATATACATAAACATACATACGTGCATACTTATATACGAACATATATTGCATATATACGAACTAAGATATATATTATACACCTGTATGTATATATATAATTTGTACGTATTTATGTATGTATATTTATAAAGACGTTATTTTGTTCGTGTTTTATTTAAATAACTTATTAAAATTTTTATATATATATATTTATTTTTAGTTTTTGTTTTTTTACTTTTTAATATTATCATCATTATCATTATTATTATTATTATTATTGTTATATATTTTGCATTATCATTTATAAAATTAAATTATATATATATAATAAATTATATATATATATATATATATATACATATATATTGAGTTATATATATATATATATATATATATATATATAAGGGTTGATTGAGTGTATTTATGTATAATATAATTAAATTTTAATTAAACGCTAGTTAGTTACAAAATACAGCAAGTCGTTGAACAGCATCTACTAGAACCACCTTTACTTTTTTGTCTCTGGTCTACAAAAAGAAACGCAAAAACGTTAAAAAATAAATAAATAAATAAATTAATAAAAGTGCAAAGAAATTGCTGTAATTGGCTAAAGCCATGTCCACCATTCCCAGCAAATATGTTAAAAGTTAAAATAAGACACCTTAATGCAAAGTCTCATCGAAATTATTCCAAGTCCATTTTAAGCTTCTACATGTTTTCAATAAATAAAGTTTAGATCCATCGAAGATTGATTGTTATAAGGCATAGCCCATCCGCTAAGGATGGATATCGGTTATGTTAGAAAATTTTTTCTTTGCCTTCCTTCTGCTTCATTTTGAAGCTTGTTGTTGCACTCATTACTGATCATCGCTAAGCGTTATGTCCTTGCCGACTGAGCACTCACAATAACTATGACCAAGCATGGTTGAACCGCACTGAGATTTGAATCCGCGAATTTAGCAGTCGTCACTCTGATCTATTCAGCTATGTTGCGAGCGGTTTACCTGTCTGTTTGTTTGTCATCCTATATTGGGACGGTCACACAACTTGAATTACAAAATTCGAAACCCGTGAAGGATCCTTCAAAAGGAGAAAATAATGTAATGGACTTTGCTATAAACGTTTTTTTTTTTTTTTATGCATACCCTACATCACTTGTGACGCATGGGTGTATTCAACATGAGCGTTTATGTGCAACACCCACAAGGTGTTAAAGTAGACCCACCTTTTATTATTTCGACCGATTCAAAGTCGCTTTCTAAGATTGTCTACCCATCCACCCGTCCGTGTGTTTGTTGTTTCTTTGTGTTTAAGCCACCGGTCGTAATTTTTGGACATATTTTGATCAAATTTGGTCCACGGACATGTTTTGGCCTACTTCTTCGATCACTTCCCATATGCAGCCTTATTTTGAAAAGTCGTGATATGAATAACCGTATGAAGCCAAGTGGTGTAGGGTATTTGGTGATGCATCGTGTCCCACTATATACGTGTTTGATTTTTAAAGTTCTGTAAGATTGTAAATGTGAGCCGCGCTTAAAGCAAGTGAATTTGAATTTTGAATTTTTTCCCAAATTGTTCCTAGCGAAACATCACAATTTCCAAATTATATATATCTAGGATTAAGTTCATTATTTATGTATATCAGAGTTTAATCACTAATATTTTCATGATAAAATTTGATGATTTTTTATAAGTGACCAGAGGACAAACGGAATCGTTTCCTTTACATTTATTGTTATGGAAGATACAAGAAGAAAACTATTTCTCTTTTTCTTCTTCTTCTTCTTATATTTAGAATGGTGAACGGAATATAAGCAAAAAAATTATAATTAAATTTCTTTGTTCATTTCAATTAATCAATTTTTATTTACCTTGAGAATTGGGCTCTGGTAAATTATCACGCGGCACTAAATGCATAACAGTCGTCTTGCCCAAGGGTAATCCCAAAGCACCCAAGGTAACATTGCAATGTAAAAATCTGCCCTGATAGATGAGTCGCAGTATTTCGGCCTTGGAGACTGCTTCACGTTCCCAGTCTAAAAAAGGAGAGAGATAGAGACAAGAAAAGAAGAGTAAGTAATAGAGGAAATAAATACAGAATAAAATGTAGACAAAACAGGTTGAGACTGATTTTGTTCCAGATTAGTAATTCTTTCCCTTTTATTTCTTCGAAAATTTGTAATGTTTTAATGAACTCGTTTGATCAAAAAAAAAAAAAAAAAAAAAAAAAAAAAAAAAAAAAAAAAAAAAAATACTTGAAGAAAACACAAGAAGATATTAAAGTGGAATCTACAGAGGTCTTTGTAAAAATTTAAGAAAACCAATACATACGCAATTTGTGTGAGCGTGTGAGTTTATGTCAATAGTTTATTTAAATTTTACACAGTCCTGTTACAAATCGTTCTTCTAACAGTACATATAAAGCACACACTTCGTTAAAAGATTATTCATCATAATCATCATCATCATCATCATCATATTAACTAATGTGTGCAACAGAGCAATATGAAAATACAGAATCATAAAAAGAAAAAATCGTTATCTGCTACACAAAGCAATGTAAGGTAGTATAACATCAGCAAATATATATTTGACCACAACACAGAACTATTTAATATTCATTTGTCGTTTCCTAATGAAGGCGCTGCATTTGTCGCTCACCGATCCTGATTTATTTATAATAGACAAGTCGACCGAAAGATAGAGAGAGGGAGAGAGAGAGAGAGAGAGAGTGTGTGCATGTACTTGTGCGTGCATGGAGAAACTCAATTTCACAATAATAGAGTTTTAAACCCCCAGTAAATGTTACTACAAGCAGCACACAATAAGCAACAACAGCCAAGCAAAGGTTAACGTTGCGATTGTGTGCGTAATGGCGATGGTGGCTGGCGGTTACGGCGTTGCCAATAACATTTGTTTTGTCGGCCCATCTTCTCTTGCATACACACATTTGCATACATATAGAGCAGATGGTTGTTTACTTTACTTTCCATGCTGTTAAAATACATTCATACACTATCCAATGCATGCACGTTCATGTACACTCGCCATCTATACGGTTATATATATTCATAAGGAAATACATGAATACATACATTTTTGTTTAGAGAAAGTTACCGTTGCATAAACGTTATACATATGCTTGTTATATGCATGCGCTCGCTATATCCATGCGTGCTGTGTCGTTTATTCCTTTTTGATTTCCATAGAAGTTTTCCCATCATTACAACCACAATCTGCTGTGTGCACGAAGTTTAACTTTGATTTAAACAGAACAACTAAATTTATAGAGCATATCGTGTTTGTGTGCGAAGGCATCTCCCCTTTCCATATGTTTATCTGGAGCGCATTACTTTACTCCTGTCATCCACGTACTCTTACTTTCGGCTTAATTTGGCGAATAGTTTTTGATCCTTTTTTTTTTTTTTGATTAAATGGTTTTCTTGGTAATTATGCATTCATTTTAATTAAAAATATTCTTACATAGAAAAGAGCGAGTACTACGTTAAACGAATAAAAATTTTTGCATTGATAAAAAAGAACTCTGCTATGTTCTGGCAGCTCAAGGACAAATGATATTCAAATTTGACATATGCGTTACGTAAAGCGAAGTTATCAAACGTTCTACTGTCTTGTCGCCAGTACCCCTTTTTTTTTTGTTTTGTAAAGCCTTACTAGACTGTGCGCTTATTATTTGTTTTTATATTTTATGCCAGTTGTGGCGGATTGATATGTGAAGTTTGGTTGTATGGATGCGAGTAACATCCAGAAAAAGTCAAGATAAACCCATTTTTTACGAAATTGATTTTAGCTTATCTTGCTATTTTTTTACCTGCCTGCCTGCCTGCCTGTCTGTCTGTCTGTCTGTTCGCCTGTTTTATGCTGTCTACCAATTTTTGTGTTCACATCCACAGATTGCAACTTTTGAGATATTTTAGCGAAATTTACTACAATGACGTGTCTTGGCTATTGAATTCATATCAGGCGAAATGGTATTTAATGTCTGGCTGCGCCCGACAATAAATAATATTTCCAATGCATGTTTTTTAATCAGGAAAATAAGAGAAGTAAAAATGAAAAAACTTATGGTTTCAATGTCAAATGTAAGCTCCTTAACTGCCAAAAATTACTTATTTATTTATTTTTATATAGAGGTATTTTTTGCTCGAGATTATCGATCGATTTATTCTAAATTCCAAAGCAAGGGTTTTTAGATTCAGCTCAGCTTCAGGAAACTGATTAGGATTAATTCAATAAATGGCAGAGTCTCTGATTGTCTGACTGGCTGCTATTGCAAGCAGAAGAATAGGTTTACAAGTCATCAGAACCGTTATGGAAAGCAAAGAAAAAAATAACCCCACTTAATCCATTTTCAAGAGAACTCGTTTTTGGCATCTAACACACCTTAGTTTACACGAAATTTTAAGAAAATATCTCGAAAATTGCCAGTTGGAGCTTGAATGAACACAAAATCATATCGAGAGATACAATAGGGACAGAAACGGATGGGCATACTTGAAAAGATTCGGAAAATGATTCTTAATGGATTGCTTGAATGTGTTTTTTGCATACTTCCGGTTCATTCTGCACGTCCCCGCCAACTTAATATATAGAAATATTCGAAAATATTTATTGTAAGAATACCTTAAAGGGAATTATTGATTATCAGCTGCCAATGCGCCTTTGACTCTGTCCTCTGTTTATCATCATTTAATGAAATGTTTTGCACATATATACTCAAGTCTATGTGCGCAATAAACACAAAATTAAGGCAATGGCTAGCGGCGGAGATTTTCTTTCATTATTTGGGAAAGTGTTACTTTATGTGGAAGAGAAAGGTCGCATTTCCATACGCTTTATCCTCTTCGCCAATAGAGATGCCGCTGCCAGTAACTATTATTTGGATTATTGCTAGGGTTATTGGATGCAGGTTATCCGATCTTTCCCTTAGAAGCCTAAGCTTCCTAAGTAAAAATATATGTACATTGGTCTCTATTTTAACTTGCACTTGTTTTGCATTAACTATCAACACAGCTTCATTTGATTAGATCATTTTGCCTTAAAAATGTTGCTTTGCATTGAAATTCCTTTCCTTTCCACTCATAGGTCATATGTGTATATAATATTCGCAATAATTAAGTAATATGATAGAAACATTTTTTTATCTCTTCAAGCAATAATAATAATAATAAAAAAATAATTAATGTTTAATTTTAGTTATCACATACTAAACATAGACCGGTTGTGGTAAGGTTTTATCAAATTTGTACGTAATACTTAGAAGGACTTGAGATAGATCCGCTCTGTACTATATGAATCGAAACGGAATCATTTGCCAACTCCTTTTAAGCATATCTGTCCGTCTCTCGACCGATCACAGATACTTGCGCGAAAAGACGGGAGTAAATCAATTTCCCAGACCATTTCACATATTAAACCCTATTTATAATCTTCGATAAAAATTTGACGAATCGAAAAATATGTCAAATTTGGATGGAATACGACTATTTTTTGAATCGTCACGTCTCCAAAACGTTTTTCAAAGCTAAGTATCTCTTTATGAAACATAAACATGTTTGATTTCTATTCCATTCGTCTGTTTCACGTAAGGGTCCCTATAATTTTCGATACTCTCAAATCAGGACGATGAAGATAATTGAACAATTCTATTAAGTCATGTATTGTAGGGTCTTTAAGAGGCGGCTTTACCTGGGTACAATGTTTTCACTTGTTAAAAACTAAAATATCCAACTATGAAGAAAATTGAAATAAAATTCACGGTCTCGGTCAAGTATTATTATTAATTAAAACAGTGCAGTGCAGTTAAAGCTCTATCGTTAAATGTCAACACTTCTCAAATATTGACCGTTTTTTCTTTTTTTGATGTGTACATATATACAATATATAAAAAGCCTCCAAATCTTATTTATGTGTTAGTATTATTGCTATTCTATGCTCATTACATTACTGATAGAGATACAATGCACGGCACACGATACAACGATGTATGCCTAGAGTAGGAAGTGATTTTTTTTTATTTATTTTACAAATAATTTACAAACATAATCAATTTGGTCGAAAAAAAAGAAAAAAAAAAAAAAAAAGAAGAAGACAAAAACAATGATATTATCTGCAGTTGAGGTGAGGGTGAGTCCCTTGATTGCTATTATTTCAAGGTTCTCTTTCAAAAAGATGCGACAATATATTAAACATGTCATGCTATGTTTGCGTAAATGTTGCATGTAAAGTATTAACCAAACAAGAAAGGCAGCTCTACTCAGCCAATAAAAATATACTGGCAGAAATAAGCTTTAAGATAACGCACTCAAGACATAACATACATCGTACAGATATTCCACATAATGTAACACACAACTCCGATCTATGAAAATAGAACGAATTGTAAATTAAGTATAAACAAATCTACCCTAATACAATAAATGTATCAACCAATCTGTAGACTTAAAAAATGTAGGCAAGCCGTCATGGCAATATGAGACTCAAGTACCATTGTATTGAGACATTATCCTTATATAAGCCTTTCTACGGCTTAGTTTTCCTATAGTAATTGACGCAATTGACGCACTATTTGCCTCAATAATAGCTATATTGGTTCGGAACACCTTATAATATATTATATATATAGTTGATCGATAGCTTCGCTGTCAATAATGATAATTTCCCTGCTTATAATGCTGCACTTTATTTATTTTTTGTCTTTCTCACACCCGTCACATACAGTTCACTAGCATTCAAATCAAATTTTGAATTTGAAAAGGAGAGTTCGCCGAGTTAAAAACCCGAAGCGACTACACTTTTGTACACTTTTGCATTATATTGTGGTGCGTAAAGTCTGTCTGTTGGGAATGGTTCGTTACTAGTGGGTTGAGGTTGCTCTTCAATGTCATTGAAATTAATTTAAGCTTTCAAAATATTTTACGAAATCTTTAATAAGTAAATTAATGCACGATATATATTTAACGAATTTAATACCCCCCGCCCCCCGTCCCCTTTCAACTATTTTTTTTCTCATTCTATGAGTATTGAAATTATTCAAATTTTCTCTGCAGCCGCTCGTTTAAAAATTTATTTGCGTTGTTATTACATTTGCTATTTTTACAAATATATTCTGCTTGTCTGCCAGCAACAGCAGTTCGCAACTTTGAACTTGCATTTAAATTAAGAAAATGTTTTAAATAGTAAAAAATTCAAATTTATTTTATTTAATTGTTGTAATGTGTGCATGCAGGCAAAATAATATCAGGAACATCAACATCGTGGCTTAAGTAAATGCATTTTTGCGCAAACACATACATACATACACACACACACACACACACACAGCTCTTAGGAGCATATATAGAAATGACCGGTACGACAACGTACGTGACGTTTACTGAGAGATGTGTTGACTATTTATTCATTCAAGGCGTTAACATTGACGCCGAGTAAATATCTACGTAAGAGTGAACGTGCCATATGTGTGTATATATAAATGCGTATATTTAAGTGCTACTGTTTAAATACCTAAGTGAATATAGAAAGAATTTTATGAAAACAAGTTAAAAGTTTATTATCGATTAAGGTCGACTGACAAAAGGTACCCTACAATATTCCATTTACAAATCCTCGTTATAACATACGTTATTACAATGCAGACGCTACACTTTTCATAAGAATACTTACATTCGGACGAACTACGTTGAGCGAAATATGAAGAAAGAAGATTCAAAAAGTGGATACACTCCTCTCAGATTTTCTACATTTACTTCACACAATACGTCAAGATGGTCGTTATACCCTTCACCACTTGTGATACTTATGTATATTAAGGTTGTGCCGACATATGTAACATTCAGAATGGGTTGAGATAGACGCACCGCTTTATTATAACGATCAATTCAGAATCAGATCTTGTATCGACCTAAGCGTGTCTGTCCATATATTTTTGTATTCAATCTACAGGTCGCAAATTTTTGCGATACTTTAAGGAAATTCGGAAGACTGGCGTAGTTTGACCCAACGATGTTATTGAACGTGTTTCCATTTCTGCATCCACAGTCCATTTTTCAACCACTCGCGTGGGCTCATTTCTCAATTCCCTCTCTTAGAACCGCTCCTACGAAAACCTGAGTCTTCATATGGTGACAAGATTTAATTTTTTTAATTTCCTGCTAAAAATTGGTTCATAATAGTAAATTGGCAAAGAACTCACACTTACCAAATTTGAACCCAATGGATCTATTTCTTGGACTCTACTACGTGCAAGATTTGTCATGAATTGTAACTCTTTCAGAATAAGTTTTAATTTTTAATATTTTACGATGAAACTAAGTTCATAGTAAGAATTGAGAGAAAAACGTAGGTGTACTTTTTAGACCCAAACAAATAGAGGGGTTATCATGGAGCCTTTATATAAGGAGAAAATGTAATTTCCATTCTTTGTGACGGATGCTAAAAAATAATAAAATTATTAGGAAGTAAGTTAAGTTTGCTAAGGTTGGATCACGCAATGTAGTGTTTTGGGCATCCTCCAAAACGCGAGCTTGTATGGAGTGTGTGCACTTGCATGAAAATAATGTGTAATTTCGGGTGTCTTGTTAGGGGAAGTGCTATAGGATAGGTTCTAATCGTCGGCGTGGCCCGACCATAATGTTCTTACTTGCTTAGATTTATTTTTGTTGAACAATAATAAATGACTTTTTTTTTAAAGGAGAGCGTTGCATGGGTGGTGGTCGTTAGAATGGGTTACAATAGCGGTCGTTCTTCAACCAGAATATTGCAGGATGTGCCAAATCTCATCAAAATATCGCGAAAATTGGGTCCTATAAGGTGAACATACGAAATAAAAATAAATAACACATAAAGATACAAATTTTAACTCGATTCAGAAAACGATTATTAATCGATCGGTAAGTTTTTTCTTCTATTCCGACTAATACTGAATACACCCTATCTTCATGCACTACTTGTGATGTAGGGTATAAGAGCGCAGTGGTTCGTGCAACATGAGCACTTAAAATGTAAAAAAACTCTTTCAAAGTCCCAGCTGCTATTATTAAGTATTCAGTTAGATATTCTCATAATCATAAAATTTGTTATATAAGCAAACAAAAAGTATATGAAAATTACTCAAAGTTTCTTATATAACATAACGGACATGTTTTTTCCAGCTGCTAATGTAATCATCTTGCTCCATAAACTGCAATTCCTACAGGTAACAAAATATACATTATGAGCGTAGGTGGTAAGGCATTTCAATGCTTGGCAACACGAACAGCAATAAATAGCTTTGCATACCAAAATTTTTAAAACTTTATGGTGGAACTTGGTTCGTAAGATTTATTTTCCGAGGCGAAAAGATAACTTTCTTGGTACTAAGCATAAGTCCCTGAAGACGGTTTTTTCCAAATTCTTTATTATTCATTTGTTTAACCATCTCTCACTTATTTAACTAATTATAGCCGTTAATTGCTACAATTCAATGGGATTCACTTCACTTCACATTTATAATTAAAGAAAAACTTGAAACTAAAACAAAGAAAACACTTACATATCGTAGCTTAAAGGGAAGTAAAAATTAAGAATAAATAAAAATAAAGTAAATGAAAAAAAAAAACAATAGACATGGAGAGAAAAGAACGAGAGCAACAACCGTGGAAGAAGCATAGCTGTATAATAAAAAGTCATTATGTTCGGGATCGAACAGCAAACCTTCAACGAATTCATTTTTGTTGGAAATGAAAGGTGAAGATATTCATAATTGACCCTAGACTGAGGCGCAACCGACATTTTTAACATACTTACCCACTCCATAAGAATCTTTAATATGTTAAAAGTTGCATCAAAGGACCAAAGTCATCCACTTAAGAAAAGATAAAAAATTAATAAGGAAGAGTATAATTTCGTAGGGAAAAAATGTTATCCAAATGCTACATAACGGATATAGCTTGGGGGCTTGCGAGCTATGGGATGTTCATTGACAATAAGTAGAAGTGGCTACTTGCCTACGGAGTAGAAAATCTCCCTTTTCCGCATTTTCATAAAAGCAATGCAACAGATCGAGCTTCACTTGAAAGCTTAATTTAGTAAAGAGTACCACGTTAAGATTAGCGATTTTTTTTTTTTATCCTATGCATCGATGTACATTGATGATCAGAAAGAGATGATAAAAGAGAGAGCGAGGGAGACGGCAATAAATAATAGAGCCTTTAAGAATTGATTTTTAATAAAATGTTTCATTTTATCCTCACTTGTCTTTTTGGATATTAAAAGAGAGATCAAATCTACAAGAAGGAGAGTTTCTTTGACAAGTTTTTTAGATGGAAGGAAATAGTAGATGAATAGTGATATTCGAGCAGATTCTTGAGCATATAGTTTAAAAGGTATTAGGAAAAAAAATTATTTTGAAAAAATATTAAAAAATATGCACACCGCAGTCATTCTCTGGCGACATCCTTAGCTCAAGCGAGTCTGCGGCAAGCAGCATTATTGATCCAAGTTTGAATTACAAAAACCAGAAAAGGCATTTAATCCACGTTCTTATATCTATTGAAACGTCAAGGGTGTTTTGAAAATATTGATTTCTGTGTAATTGGCGATTGTTTGAGTGAGACGGCCCAATTTTCGGTCAAAAAATAAATCAATCTTTTATTAATGCAAAGTTCGAAAGAGTTTTTAAAAAAGCCAAAAGTCTTAGCTGCTAGTGCTTTAAGACTTTAGTCTTAGAATTTATTCGCTGGATAAATTTGTAATAATAATAATAAGAATAATAATAAGATACATTAAAAAATTCCAAAGGAAGAAAATGAAAATGGTTTGAGTTATGCCTGAGTAGGCCTGCCGCTTACAAAACCCATGTTTCGATGTAAACGCGCTTAAAGCTTTGAAATGTGTCATGCCTGTGTTTTTTAACACAATGATTTTTTTCTTAATTTTTTTTTTGTTAGTCTGCAATTCCAGAATCATAACTCTTCTCTTACAAGTTCAAAAATCCCACTTTTTCTCTTTTCCCGAAGATTTTATACCGCAATCTATAGGCTTGGCAGCATCTGTCAACGAACGCTCAGTTTTCTTGATCCGGATAGCTTCGATTTTGCGGACTAAAGGCCTGCCTGTTGATTTTCAAATGAACCCCTTTTTGGATGTCAAGACTCTTATGCCACGGATATCTATCCATATCAATTAAATGAGCGGTTTCAAGTTGAATATAACCTCATATTTTTGCGTACATGGCAATCTAAAGGGGCTGGAGATCGCGTAAGCATTCTTCATAAGTGAAGAAGTAGTACTGCCGCGATTTTCTTCTTTTTTTTTTTTTTTTTTTTTTTTTTTTTTTGTTTTTCATGATGCCTTATATCTATAGAAAAGTTAGATTAGTCCTTTGTAGGTGCAAAATTGGATCTCATGTGGTACCGGGCGCAAGGGCAAGTAGAAGAGAGACTTAGCTGTCTTGCTTTCAATTAATTCTCAAAAAACTAAAGAAAATAAATATTTCATATGCTTTAAAAAGCCGGTTAAATATGGTTTCATGTTTTCGTTTAATATGAATTGAAAGCCGATAGCCTTAGATTATACACAGTATATTAGGATTCTAGTCTTAGAATTTGCTTTTCTGGCTAAATTGATAACAATAATAAATTTAGAAAAAATATTTGACTTTTAGTGTCAAGTCAAGGAGATATTACTTCTTAATGGGAATTGAGTTTAAAGTATTCGATTAGTTTTGAAATTGCAAAAAACCGGTTCTTTTTTTTATTCTTTTATCTAATAGTAGAACATATTAAGGATACTTCAGTTCAATTGTAAGATTCTAGGATGAAAATTCCAGGCGATAGGATCGTTTTATTCCTACTGTAAATTGCGTAATCACTTTTTTTCTCAAAACGTTATACGATTTCTGAGAAATCAAAGCATCCATCTTATTGGATTCCCCTATAATCGCCAATTACTTTCCTTTTTTTTTTGCCAGAAATCGTTCTTTTTTTTTTTTTGTAAATTCTTCGTGCAAACACGACTTATATTCACCTGATGACAGAAAATATACAGTACATACGGTTTTACATACATTATAAGGCCTTATCTGAGAAGTGATCGAAAAAATGGTCCGAACTGAATCACTTTCAACAGCATTAGTTCTTGGGCCAAAACATGTCGACGCAGCAAATTTTATCAAGATATCTCACAAATTGCGACTTGTTGACCTAAATTGAATACAAAAAACATAATGGGCAGACAGACGGACATAGAAGCTTAAATCGATTCAGAAAATTATTCTGGTTGGCTCGGTGTTATAAAAGGTGGGTTTATCTCAAGTCTTTCCAGATGTTGCATACATACGCACTAATTTAATGTACCCTTGCGCCACGAGTGGCATAGGGTATAAGAATTAGGCAAAAGGAACTTTTTTGTATTGTGCGAAATTTATGTGAAATCCATCCCTTATTAAAATAAAAAATAATTCTATTTTTAGATCAACTTTAAGGGGATTAGCGAGGGATTATGAGGGATGTCTTTTTGTTGGAAATATAACTCAATCGATCTATTTAACGATAAAACATAGCATAGCATAGCGGTGCAGTAGCAGTAGTAGAACCATTACCGATTCATTGCTTATATTGAAAAGATGAAAAGTAAAAATTATAAAGAGAACGTCGAACGCCTCTTGCACGTGCACTCTCTGCACGGTTAACCCGCCGCCTACCTTTTTCTTTGATGGATGATAAATGTATAAGTGATTATTGGGTAAAACACATAAAAATTTGACAATTATTTTTATGAATAAATAAGCCATCATCACCGTATGTATGTAAATATTGAGCGTTTTTTTCTTTTTTTTATGTATATTTATTTACTTTGATTTTGAATGAATAAACACAAGCCGAAAGGCTCGCACGTACATAAAGTATACAAAATGCAAGTATCATTAAATCGCATTTAATTAAAAAGAAATTAGGCAATCAAATTGTATTTACAATAATACGTATACAATGTGTGTGTGTGTTCGTGTGTGTGTGTGTGTGTGTGTGTGTAGATATTTATAGTTGTGTGTTTATGAGTTGACATTTGTATGATTTTGCAATAAAAATATTAATTAAAATTCAGAAATCAAACCATGGAAACATGATTTAAAACTCAAATGAACATGAAACGGGCAATCGAAGTGGTCAACCAAACAGTGGTCACCATTGAATGTTGATGATAATGGCAGTGGCTGGTTGCTTAGATTGGCAAGAAAACACAGTAGATACCAATAGAAAAGGTAGACAAACAAACAAGCAAACTAGTAAACGAGCAAACAAGCAAACAAACAAGAACAGGTATAACAACATATTGGGACACATAGACAATACGAGAAACTCTAACATTGACAACAGTGCTGTACGTATTTAACTGCATTATTATTTTGACCGCACAGAGAAAGTGCTGACGGCTTGTGCGGTTATTTTGTTGAGGTTTTGTATCAGTTTCTAATAAAGGCAGGATATAAGCGTGAATCTTCGCATATGCATTTGGTTTTGCTTATGCATTTAAGTAAACACACGCCCGATATGCGGCTCTCTACGCAGAGAGCTGTTTAGTTATGTCAACGAGAAAATTTTCTAACGGACACGAATACATTGACAAATAATAAATATATGTCCATCGATATTATTATCAAAAGAGGTGATGTTGCAGTGTGAACAAGACACAAATAATAATGTAGACAAATGAAAAAAAAAATCTGGGCTTGTCTTCAAACGAATCTTGAATACCCTTAAGCGAGAGCGGATTAAGATTGTTAGTACGCTCCAACACATAGAGTCTAATAATCAAGAATTTAAGACGGCGGCGAATTCATCTTTGCTCTTATATGTGAATGTTGAAATCAATTTTATGCCGATAGCTGTTGTTACTATAATCCATGAATTGGTTTTCAGGTTTTCGAATTTTCATAATATATTCGGATTATGGCTATGGGTAGAGTGGATCGCCAAACGTACACGTAGTCGACATTTTACCGTTACATTTTCCTTCGCAATTGCGAAAGTTTCAAAAACAATCGAGAAGCAGACATGACTAAATAATTGCAAAACTTTGCACTGCAGTGCACATACTGATTGGAGTCCTAAAAAATTGATCCGCACAGGGGAGGGCGGGCGGGCCGGGTACTTGAATAAAATCACCTACAGATTCATTAATATAAATCTGTCTTATCGGTCTGCATTCTCCCCAAACTCTTTCTATGTCATTAGCTATTAATAGTGGGCAGGAGAGTTTTCAAAAGGAAGGTCGTATCTATAAAAGCAGAGCTTTGCCTTGGCCTTGACTCAAATATATTTAAACTAACTTTATATCTTGACGGAACAAAGAAATTGATCCTATAAACACCAACTTTAGACCTAATATTTAAAAAGTTTATTCACTAATGATCAAAGCATGAGTAAATCGTGCAAAATCAGTTTATATTTAGAAAACAAAAAACATCAGCCAGCCTTCCTTCAAAATATACTGGGGACAAAAGTAAAAAATTTGATCATATAAAGTATGCATCTTACTACGTCTTGAATAGGTCACATATTAGTAATAAATTCAGAAAATTTTGAATCGATATTTATTCTGGAGTAGCGTTTTCTAACTTTGGTGTGCTTCACCTTTTAAATCTACAAATTTTTGTTTTTTTTTTATTATTAGCACGATTTCCTTTATCTATTTCAATGCTTTGCAAATCGTGTCAGCAACTAAACTTACTCTAGGCGATGATAGTGAGCACGAACGGTATATTTTCCATGTTAACGAACTGGGAAGATTAAGCAAGCTTCATTTGTATGTGCCGAGTTCGGTACATGTTCATGCGATCAATGCAATTATCTAACCATACATGGATACGTTTACCTACATCTGTGCAGAGGCTTACACACGCACGATTCATTAAAGCAAACAACAAAATTTAAAGAATAGTTTTCTATTTCTCCACGGACCCATTAAAAAAGTGTTTTAATCACGTAACCAGTTTAGGTATATAAAATAGCGATATATGTATGTATGTATGTATGTATGTATGTACAATAAATTAACGTATATATGTGAATGTGTGCGTATAGGCCTGTTTATATATCAATTTGTGTATAGGCGTAAGTGAATCGGTTTATTTTTATACATACATTTACACATATTAAATTGTGCATAAAATGCTATAACAAGTCAAGCGGTGCGAAAACATGCCGGTATAATGCAGCGCTGAGTACCACAGCATGCCACTTTTCAGTTTTTTTTTTGCTCTTGTTGTTCTTGCTTGTGTCCTGTTATTATTGCTGCTGTTGCTACATAACAGCATTTCTCCATTAAAATATTGTGAAGTTAAACAAACTCAATAGCAATGTCCTGTTCTGTTGCGCAAAAGATCTCTCTCTCTCTCTCTCTCTCTCTCTCTCCATCCCTCCCTCTCTTTCACTCTCTCTCTGTTTCTCTTACTCACTCACTCTTCACTGTCATTGCATTGTATTTCTATCCGAAACGAACGAACAAACGAACGAACGAACGAACGAACGAACGAACGAATGAATGAACGAATGAATGAATGAATGAGTAAATGGCTGACTGATTGATTGATCATTTGCCAAAGTAAAAAAGACAAAGAAAAACAAAATTGTATCTCATGCGATGAATTTTAATTGAATGTTATGATTACAACAACAGAACCACTCGCCTCAATTCATTGCTATGTTGTTGTGGCCGCTTGCTTCATTATTGTTATTATTATTATTATTATTATTATTGCTGTTGGCATTGTTGTTATTGTTGATGCATACATCTCTATTTTCATTTCATTATTCAGCTCCAACTCTGACTGCCAGCACGTCGTCTATGTTCATATATTTATATGCCTTCTACGTACATTCGCATATATAAGGAGTACGTGTTAATTTTAAATTTGCATTAAAATACTTTGCAGCGGTTGTTTTCCGTTTATGTGCCTCAATTCGGTTGCTGTTGTTTGCAACTGCTGCTACTGCTACTGCTGCTGCTGCTGCATGGGGGAATTCATTTATTTGTTTACTTCTTCGTTGCCTGTGTTAGCACGTTTATATATGTCTTTGAGTTGGTTGTGCCCATCTGATGATTTTACCGATAGATGCTATGACGTTGTTGATAAAAAAAAAAAAAAAAAAACTTCTCCATATCATTTTCTACTTTTTCCAAAATTTTGGCCAAATATGAACTGCGTTCAACAGCGTATAGATAACGAATATGCACGAATACTAGGTATGCGAGAATCGAGTAATGTACGTGCAAAAAGTCTTCTTCTTGTTTAAGTCGTCCAAGTTAGCATATTTTATAAACTCCTCAATTTTTGTAACGACGTCATATATATGGAAATAGCGAGAGAGGCAGAGAGAGAAAGAGAGAGAGAGAGAGAGAGACAGTGAGAGAGGGAGGAAAGAGAAACTGATCGAAAAAATCAGTGAAAGGAAGGAGGGAGGGAGGGAGGGCGAAGACTATTAAATATTAAATTGGTATAAATACGAAGGTTAACGGAGACGGGCAGACAGGATTGGGATTGCATGCCAAGATTATTTCTTTATTTCCTTTAATGTACCATGAACTTGCTTCGCCCAGCTCGTATTACCCGTTTTCGCGACAATCAACCAAAAGTTATTTCACAACCGATCAATAATAGCGATAAGGTTATTAAAAAAAAAAAAAATTCCCATAATCCATAAAACTATCTCACTGTTCTACGCGTTAGTGTAGTGTAACGTAGCGAATTGCATTCAATCGTTATTTGTGTTAGCAAACTTTTTGTAACAGACTAGCATTCATATTCTTCCTAAACAGAGATTTATATCAAGCTATCAATCTAACTCTACTGCATAAAGACGGCCTTATGCTTCTTTTGTGGCATGGTTAAATGCGTTCGTAGAAAGTACATGCCTAAGCTATCCAATTCTTTTACATTTGAAATTTGAGTCTTAATTAATATGTTGGACGATTGATATACTCTTGTCCTCCTTTATTCTGGTGTATTGCCTTCACTCATTGGCCATTGCGATTGATGATCCCATAGCATTCTTTTATTCTAATTTGAAATTTACATAAGACCTTCAACTAACATAACTTGTAAAATGGCTAAGCACTAACTTTTGTGAAATTATTGACAGTTTGAAACATTAAAAGAACAAGCACCACGATGCAGCCCAAAAACGAGAAGAAAAAGACAGAAACTTTTCAAAAGCCCTCACGAAAGAGATCTACACATGAGGGCTACGCGACAGAGAAGTTCTTAAGGATATATTTTTCGGTTAACCCCAATGTTTACGACCGAATCGCGAAAATGAAGAGAGGGTCATAGTTGGAATACGAAAAGAATCATTTTTCACCTGTAAAAAAAAAAAAAAAAAAAAAAAAAAAAATGCTACGTACGTAGTCAAGATGCCGTTAAATTTGCAGGTTATCAACGACATGCGCATCTTTAGATCCGCAACCATTACAGACGTGGAGGAAGAAAACTACCTCAAGAGTAACCTCAAAAGTGCCTGTGATTCGAATTCTTTCGAACTTCGGATTTTCTCGCAGTTCACCGTTTGTCTTACGTACCGCAGGAATCAGCTGAAGATATATGTTAATCAAATCACGTGCTAATCAATACTAAGTTTCATGGAATTCTACAAAATAATGTGAAAAAGTTAAGCAACTTTTGCTTGTGATTTGCAGTGAAGCAACAATTGAATGATGTCTTAATGGTTAAAAGAATGAAAAAATGAATGAAAAAAAAAAATAAATAAATAAATAAATAAAACACAACTGAAAACAAAGTAATGGCGAGAAAAATTAATTTAAATGAAACTTTGAACTTTTCATATTCGCTTTTAATTGACTTATATTTATGGACATCAATTATCAGTACGGGGGGGAGATTTTTATTATTTTATCGTTACTAATATATATATATATATATGTAAATTCTGAGAGTTCTTCGTACGTTCGCTGGCATACATATAAGAAAACATGTTTTTGATAAGAACGCTACTTTGAATTGCTTTAATCATATTTGCTTGCCAGTCCGCATATCCGTCTGTCAACTGTAGCCAGTACATGTTTAGAAAAAAAAAAAAGAAACATTTTTTTTACATTTCGATAAATTCAGCCGAAAATAATTACGTTTTGAAAATAAGACCAAATTCCGATAAAAATTTTTTAATATTTTCTAATATCAGCTCAACAAAGGCGATGAAGTTTCGTAGACTTATGCAAATATGCGCGGCACTTGAAATGCTAGAAAAGCTTTACCAAAATCTGCAGCATGCAAATGCTTTGCTCGTTCCCGTTCAACTGTTTCGATGTTAAATACGCTTCAACCTCTAACCGGCAAGCCATTTATAAAATCCTTTTAATTCTTAATTCTTAAAAGCCTTTTAATTGAACGACAGCTGCAGTTCTCTAGATCGAATTAATAACACCTTTCATGTTATTAATAAAACGTTTGCCTAACTCATAAGCTGATCGACCTTTTTCCACTGACTCTGAAATCCTTCGATGATTCTTTGAATACGTTTAGAAGAAAATTGACATTGAATCTTATTTTAATGCAAAGTCAATCGAGTCAATCGAACGACGACTTGCAATATTCGAACGGACCAGACGACAAAGGTGATTGAAGCTAATTTCTGTAAATAATTTGCAAACAGATGTTCTAAGAATTGTGAATAAGACTTATGCTAATCTAAAAACCGCAATTCAGAGGTACGAACTTAATCTCAAATAGAATAGAATTGAAAAGATAAAAAACACAAAAGAAAGTTCACACGTTACAGTGTCTCATAGTCCCAACTTGAAAGTCAGGTGGAGGATTTCCCAACAAGTTCGCATTTGAAGTGCAGACAAGTTAAAATTTGAAGTATTTTTTTTTTTTTTTTTAATAATTGAAAATTAGTTGCGATATCAAAGACCTCGTAGCGCCATAAGGAAACTTCATTGCGAATCGTAATAAAAATTAGATGAATTTTCCGTGACTATAATCTAGAAGTTGGGATAATCCCTAACATTGCAAGAATAATTGGGATACACATTGGGGACTTTAATGTATTTAATTTACCTTAGTTCGAAAGTTCAAGGTTGAAAATAGATAAAAGAAGAATTCTTAAGCATTATTGCTGACGTACTCGGGTTTGATAACAAGCACTAGACAATTCGGTTGGAAGAAGGGTTGATCTTAACTGGAAGCTAATCACAACTGGGAAGAAAGTTTTCCGATTGCTAAGACGTTATTGGATTTCAAAGATTCGTCTTAAAGACGCTTCTAATTTTCTAACTTGTGTTCATAACATAAAAATTGTCTCGATTTTCTGAAAGTTAACATGGCTCAGGGATATGTTGCTACAATAAGGAATCATATTTTTTCGCTCGATGTCTCCGAATGGGCGGATAGACGGGTAGATTTCTAATTTCCATTTTCAATAAGCGCAGGTGCAAAAAATGGCATTTATCGTTGATTTATTTATCTATATAGAGACAATAAGAGAGAATAGTTATTATTAAGAAACTTATTGCGTTAATTAAAGTCAGTTATAAAAGGGCATTTATTCTTGCTTTTACGTTATACGAAAAGTACAAAATTGTTAAAAGCGAGAGGTGGGCATGGGGGAGAAAAAACGAACGGTTGTAGCGAGAGTGCAAGGCCAAGAGTGAGCTAGAGCGAGCTAGAAAAAGAAAGAGAGAGAGAGAGAGAGAGAGAGAGAGAGAGAGAGAGAGAGAGAGAAAGAGAAAGAGAGAAAGAAAGGAAAATCAACGTTAATGGGTTCATGTGGTCGATGGTATACCTGTAGTTACTGGATTGTAATCAGATGGTAAAATATGTGTTAATGCTACCGTATAACAGTTGACTAACTGGACTCTGGTAGATATTTATAAGCATGTAGGCCATCGGGTATGCTCGCTCGTTTTGGTATGCTATGCGTATGGTTTATTATCCCTTTTATTAGTACATGCAAGAAGAATGGAGATTTACAGGACGACAGCGTAGTATAGGCCACACTTTGCGTGCAATCATCTCGTTATATATATATATATATGTATATGCAGTATATTCCTTCAGGAAGTGCAGTTTGATGTTAACACTTTTGTAGATGAATTTTTGTTACTTGTCTGTCTTCTGATTGCTTCCCTGGTAAAGTTTCCTTTTTGCGTTTTTTTCTTTCTTGTTCTCTACATGTTTGGTAATGGTTTCAAGTTACAGTTGAATGAATGACTGAATAACGATGGAATAACTAAGTGAATGAATGGACGGTGAACAAACGAATAAATTGTGTGATGTCAAAGTTTAAATTAAAGTTTTTTTTTTTTTTTTTTTTTTTTTAAATTGTGTTCGTTTACGTATGTGTGTTTGTGTGATTGCTTTCTTTCTCTTTTTTTTTTTTTTTGTTTCTCATTTCATGACCTAAGGTAATAAATTTGATATTGAGTTGAAGCGAAAAAAAAAAAGAGAAAAAAAAAACAACTTAGAGAATAAAGGTGAACGAATAAATGCATGCATGAATCCAATAAGCCCTTCTCCACCGGTTAGTAAGCGTGTTTAAAATTATGTCATGTTTTTTATTTTGAAATTAATTATATAGTTATTTTTTGTTGTCTCCATAAATTATATAAAATTTAAACACTTTTCACAATTTGTTAATTATTTTTAAAAAATACGAACAAGAAAAAAAAAACATCCGATAGGAAAGCTATAACGCTTGCTTGTTTTGCGTCGAATCTTGTACACCTATCATTGCAAGCACTAATGTAGAAATTGCACGACTCGATTAATTGCATATGTACTCGTAAGTCAAATCGAAATTTTTTCAATCGGTAAATATGTTCTACTATCTGCAGTGGTGTGCTAACTTCGATCACACGACTTGACTGCCGTAAAGGATAAAGTTTGCGTTGGATGACTTTTTGGTTTCGTTTTGATTTCGGCCATAGGGTAGGGCCGGATGTAGAGTAACCCGAACCAAAACATCAGAAAGTTTCGACGGTCCGTCTGTCTCCGTAAGGGTTTCCGTGCGTGTATGTCTTGAGCGCAATCGTCTATTGAGTGTTATGTTTGGCAGGATATGAAACCACCCCATTACGGCCGACAATGACACGTGCGTTTATCAATTGCGCCATCCGACCTTTTTGACGAAAGACCTAAGGAGTTTTATTTTTTTATTACTTCCGTTAGACGAGGGGATGATATTTAGACGACCACTCGTGGGGACCGACACATGCGAATCCATGCTCTGATTGCTGGTTTAAATTTTGCAAGTAAATGTGTTTGGCGGCACATTACAATGCATCAACTTTGAAAATCTCTGAAATGCCTCTTGCCTCGCCTTCATATTATGGTCGTGCTAGTGAGCGCGTTGTTCCTTCGAGTTTAACCAGTTAGAAAAAATCAACGAATAGTATTTTTCTTTCTCATGAACGCGTTCACGACATCGGACCTCGCTTTCGGATATATCCCGATAATTAAAAAAAACCTCACTCTTACTAGCTTTCCATGCAAATCGCATTTTTTGCGACACCCATGTAATTCATGTTTTTTCGTGTATTACGAACCGCATTTTACATAAGAGTCTCATTAACAGTTTGGTGGAAATTGCTACATTTCTACCATCTAAAACCAATGTCCACCAAATATGTCCCGAAGATATATGATTGTGTAAACGCTAAATGGGTTTAGGCAGCTGTTTGCTTACTATAGTCGATTTAGTTCTTTCGTTTTGTACATGTATTTTCGTAGACATTGAATATCCTGAGATGTGTCACATAAATAATTTGATTTCAATTTTTGTGACTTGCAAAACTTATCCATCACAGCAAGGCGACTTGTCCTTGGGTAAATTCTTTTATTCATTCCGCGAGTTCAATTACTAGTCGTGTCCATTGCAAATTTTTAAGTGATTTCAAATGTCCCAGCACCTCGAAGAGCGCCTCTTGGTGAAACGCTATTAGTGCGACTTTCGATTTGATCACAGCAATGCAACTAAGCATTTCTATACTCGTATGCATTTGTATATGAGACGATTTGAAACTTTTTGCCTCATTTTTCGACCCTCTGAGAATACATGTGATGAAGCAGGGTTAGCTATAGCTATTTTATCGGGGTTTTGCACGATTCTTTTGATTTTTGATGTTCGATTTTCGTTACATATGCGAGAACAGAAGTATAGATGAGTGTAGCAAATTTCTTTCAAACGGATCACATATCACATTTTTGCACGCACTTTATATTACACTTAGTCATGTGGGTGTGCGTATATATCTCCGTTACTCTATTTGTTATTATTGTTGTGCGTTTAAATGTAATATTTGTTGTAAATTTTACCGGTTTTTACATTTTTTTCTTTCCTTCAGCTTTTTTTTTTTTTGCTCATTTTCTGTTTTTATTATGAAAAAAAGTTTTTTTAATTTTTTTATTTTTATTTTTTTTTTTTTTTAAATTCGTTGTATCGCTTGCACTCGATAAACTTTTTATAAACATTTAAACACCTGGACCTACAACAACATTGAGAGAGAAACTGTTGATTATAATTGCATGCAATTGCCTTTGTTTTTGGTTTTTTTTTTCTTTCTTTTTTGCTTTTCCTGCCGTTGCAGTTGTCGTTAAATTTAAATATGTATTAATTTATACTTACGCGGGTAATTAAAAACATAAACATTACATTTACGGTGTATGGATGTACGTGCACATGTATAAAGGTGTATGTGTATTCATTCTCTTGTTTATAGAGATAGGCAGAGACAGTTTTGTAAACTTGTAATAGGAGTATATTTGTGATTAAATTTCAATGAAAATATTTTATTCAAAGTTTATTTATCATTATTAATTGAATAGATAGATAGAGAGTTTTGTTAAAAAATTTTACAACAAAAAAAAAAAAAAAAATGCTATTGCAAAAGTTGATATATATATATATATATATAGAGAGAGAGAGAGGTGGATGTAAATGTTTTTCTCTGCTTTTGCAGCTAACGAACCAGCCGTTTTGCTGTAGTCGACCAATCAAGTATATATATATATATATATATATATATATATAAAAATATTGCTTTTTCAAGAAATACAATCCACTTTTATAGCAAAGTATTGCAAGCCACTTTACTTTTCACAAATGTAAAGAGGACGTACCTACTTCACCGTCCAGCTGAGAAAGCTGCTAAACAATGGATGCAATATATATACAAAAAATATACAATTTTTTCATGTTCATGTCCCTTCGCGCTTTGTGTTAATATTCCTGAGAGGTTTTGTTTCTTGTTTTTTTTTTTTTTTTTTTTGCTTTTGAACGTTTACGACATTCAGAATGAGAATGCGATGTGATTAAATGAAAAATATTGGAGCAATTGTAACATGTTTACGCTCGGAATACTATATTTTCAAATTATAATATATTTGTCATATAACGGTTTCTATCCTGGGCAAGGAGAGCGCATGTTGCGAAAATCCAAGAGTTTCATCCAAATTTTAGGTACTTGTGCGGTTTGTGTGATTATGAAAGGAAAATAAGTCAATTAGCAATGTAACTCATACATACCCTCAGGCCAATTATCGAATACTGTTTGTGCTATATCACCGGCTGAGTCTGTTGGATTGAATAGGAATTCTTTTGTTTTGCCACTAACGAGTATTAAACGTAAATTTATCTGAAAATAGAAAAGAACAATAACAATACAATAACAATTAAAATGGAAAGAGAAACGAAAAACATTTAAGTAATTTAATAGGAGTTTTTATTACAATTCCACCGTAACAGATAACCCCATGAAGGGGTGGTTTCCAATTCGCTGCAAATCATATCGAGAAACACGTCTTTATTAATTATCATAATCAATTTAAAAAATGTCATCGCAATAACCTTTAATACATGCAATGGTTTAATAAATTCTCGTTTATATGTATCGCTCTATCTTGGGAGATAGATCTGCTTTATGCCATTTTCAAATGTGTATATGTATTGCACTTTTACAAATACATAAAAAAGTATTCAATTAAATATTACGGTACATAGCGGCGAATTAAAAGTATGTGAAGTGGAGTTTTCTCACGACACCTTTCATCTTTCAAATGAATGTATGAGTTTTCTTACACCAAATGTCCGCCACTTTGTAAAAACCATTATGAGAGCCATTCATGTAAAGCTTTGCGATTTCTCAACGAGAAAATTTGAAAGAAGTGATTATCGCAAGTCCCTAGTGAAATCAGTCTTACATCACGTTCAGAAAGATCTGCAAAAAGTGAAATAAACGTCAGTCGAATGTGGAAACGTTGGCGCTATACGATGGACGCATCAAATCTTTCCTGCCAAACTCTCTCCGGAAAAATGTTTGACAAGATCTGCCGAGCCGGGCCGGGAACGAGTAAACCATTTAAGAAACAGAAACAACCCAAATTTATTGGTAGGACCAACCGAGACGAAGTGATACTCTAAAATGGAATTACTTTTGAATGAATTACCAATTATCACAACCTTTTATACCCATCACGGAAGGATGGAAGGAATATATTGATTTCATCAAGACATTTGCAGCATCCAGAAAGTGGCTTTAGAGACTGCTTAATGTGTATGTATTTTTGCTCAGCATAAAATTCTGATTCTATATAAGCATGTCCGTCTATCCGCGTGTATAATGTCTGTTATAAGAATTTTCCTGGCCAAAAAAATGAAGCTATCACCTTTAAATTTGGCGGAAAGGTCGAAGGGCCTACCATGTACCAGAAGTGGTGTAAGTAGTGGTGTATAAAAGGCATTTACTAGCTAAGGATAGGTGCAAATTTAAGCAGTGCACATTTGATATGTGTACGAGTTAATCCTGCCGTTTAAATGTTCGTTTAGACTGCCTTATATTGTCAATTAAAGCGATCTAATGAACCGTCTTTGCCACTCTTAGTTATGTACAATTCATCGAATCTTGGCAGAGTATTGCATGCGCAAGGACAAAACTAATCTACCTTTTTTTTACGTTGTCGAGAGCAAAGAAAAACCAGACTTTCTTCATTTATTTCAATAAACGTTAATGAGTTCATGACGCATACGATTTTAAGTTGCATTATAATTAAACTATTTGAAATCGCATTTGCAAGTACACACTTCCACACAGCAATCCGAGCTAACGTACATTCATCCATTATGCTTAAAGGTAGAAGACAATGATGTCAGGTGTTAGTCATTTTACCTTTCGTTTATTCCTTGTTTTTTTTTTTTTTTTTT
>NW_023998414.1:18163547-18225711 GCF_014805625.2 Glossina fuscipes | reverse complement strand
CCCCCCCCCCCCACAAAAATAGAAGAATTAGGTTAGACAAGTAAGATTCGCATCTACATAAAAAAAGAAAGAATGGGCACCAAAAAGAGAACATTTTGTTTACTAGAATTGGGTTAAACTTAAACTTGTTTTTCTTTTTTAATCGAGAAAAGCATTAAAGTTTCTTTCTCTACATAGTTTCACATAAAATGATTCTACTACTTTCTTCTTTTTAATACAAAGTTCTCTTTGCATGTTTGCATGAACATATATATACGCACACACACACACACATACACGCATACATACACAAAGCACGCAAATCTCGGTCTAGGAAATCAGTTTTGACATATGCTGCAGAACTTGAGATTGAGATACGCTTTCTTACACAAGTAACTCTGCATGTTAAACAATAAATTATCTACCTTCACTGTAACAAAAAACGAACGATTTTTTCTGCATTCTAAAGAGTCTCTAAACATATTCAGCTTCCCAAAAACACTACACATGCATACACCATCAGGGGTATCAGAAAAAATGTAAAATATTGTTCCATGTACTTCAAAAGTAATTGTGAAAAATAAAGCAAGAAACCAAACCAAAGTGAATTAAGTCATGCTCATGTTCTTAGATAACCGTTTTACCACAACTAAGCAAAATAATATAAATTTTTTTTTAAACATTTTTTGCCCGTCGAAGGCAACTAATCTAGTTTATGACCTTAGGGTGATCGAATAAGTTTTAAATATGGGATAGGAGCGATCACTGTACGTAATATAAGGAGCGCAAAATTTAGAAACGTCTAAGCATCTAGAAAAAGAGCTGTTACAAAGTTAAGTTAAGCGAATATTCAAAGCCTCCAAACGACCAATTTGTTCGTTGATATGCGTTCATGTCGCTTCGAATAAACGCTTGACTTTAACCTTCCTTCAGACCAAATCTCATTGTCCAATCGTAAGGCCATTAGGTATGTTTGCTTGACATTTTTTTAGATATGGGATCGTATAAATATTCTAAGGATGAAAAGCAAACATTTGCTATATATGATGACAAAGGCTAATCGCCTAAGATTGGCCGAACAAATTACTTTCACATGAAATATGAATAACGGCCAATCCATTCCATGTGGGCTGTCTCATGAAAAGTCAATATTTCTTTATATGAAGAAAATTAATTTTTCTAAATTTGAATCACGACAGTTCACGTTTTGAAGTCCCTCCTATATGAGGGGCTTTATTGAAACACTACGGTTTGCCTTGAAAACAAGATATAATTTTCATGATTTTATTACGAAGATTTTGCCGCTTTGTGCGGGACGATAATAGTTTTAGTTGTTTTCATAATTGTTAACTTTCCAATCCTTAAAGAATTTCAGACAATCACCGCCTTTTCAGAGTTGAACACAATGCGCCACCGGACTTTTTCGAATGTATACATACACACGAAGAAATACCTTTAAAAAAATAATACCTTTAAAAAAGGAACTACCGAAGAAGGAGCTTAATACGCTGTTTAAGTAATAAGCGGTAGGGTGTGAATTATTTAGATTATTATTAAGACTTGAAACGTTTCTATATCGTTGTCATGCATTATGTGTAGATGTGTATACTATTTGTTCGATTTATGCGATGTTTAGCGAAACGAACGGAATGTCTATAGAAAACGTGGGATAAATATGTCAACTTTGTTGACCGACTTTTGGTATTTTATTTTGTTTGCAATATGTATAAAGAGGGAATAGAGTTAGTTTTGTCCCCTCTGCTTGTTTGCATGAAGCTTGTTTTTCAATATTGTTATGGTTTCACAGTCAACTAAAAACTGTTTTCGGCTAAAATGAACAGTTGTGACAACAGCAAGGATTGCAACTATTGCGGCTTTCGTTTGCAGAAATTGTAAATTTTTCCAACACTTAACCACAAATCTATTTTACTATCCCCTAGTTGAAAAAAAAAAAAAAAACAACAAAACAAGACAGCATTATATGCGGTTTTTAAAGCGGATCTTTTAATACTCACAACTTCTCTTGTTTTTTGTTATTTTTTTCAGCAAATCGTTTCCGATGCTAAAGAAAATATGTTTCAAGAGGATATATATATATATATATATATAAAAAAGCATACATAAATGTTCTACAACTAAGTCTTACAAATTATTCGTTAAGCTATGGCAAGCGGGATTTTAGCGTAACGTTTACAAAAAATGTGTTATTCGCCATAAGGGAGCACAATGCTTATGCTTATAATGAAATGCAAAAAAGCCTAACAGGAAACCTTTTCAAAATATTTACAAACGTTGATCGGATATTTTCAAGCGTTCAAGTCAAAAATTTTCATTTTCATGTCCCCCCAAAAAGGCCGACAATGGAAAGCACAAATCGAACGATCGCTTGAGCGGCTTGAATTTTACGTTTATGCATAAGATCTTGCGGTTATGTAATTTAAAATTTACAGACATTATGATGAAGTGAGTGCGTTTTACTTAGTTGTGATGATGATGATGATGATGATGATGATAAAGAAGAAGGAGAAGAAGAAGAACAAGAAGAAGAAAAAGGGGAAAACAAAACTAAAAGCATATCATTAAATTTATAAATAATTGCGCCAATTGTGGTGGCAAATTACTTATATATATATATATATATATATATATATGTATATATATGTGTATATATGTATATATATAAGGCGACAACATTAGTATCTTCAAGCGGAAGAGAAGAAGTAAGAGAAAGGAAAACCACTACGAAATGTCAACAGCAATGTTTGTATGTCGCCAGTTAAATGAGTCATGACTCATGATTGCTGTATTTCAGTTTATTTTTCCTTTTCGGTTTCTTCTTAAGCAAACCATTAAAAGTGATATAAAACTTTACTGAGTTTGAATTTTTTTTAAATAATAAATTATCGCGAATGCTTTATCACAAGGCTTATTAGTAGAAATGAATTTTATTTTATTTTTTCTTTTTTCAATTAATTTTTATTGATACAGTAGTCTTTCTTTAACGACATGCGATATTAATTCGCTTCTTCGACCAAGCATTTATTTTAGGCGTCAATCTTAGCAAACTACGGGAATCGCGTTCGCGCATCAAAACATGGATCTTTGCCGTAATTGATATAAGATATACACAGGTCCTTGTAAATAATAAGCAGATTTATATCCGATTAAATATTATGTTTCTTTAAATTTCTTTATTATTATTATTTTTTTTTTTTATTTATTTTATTTTATTTTACCCATTTATACATGAAAAGAGGAGAAGGAGACAATTTGAAAATGCTAACACACTTTAAATTGACAGATGGCACTTTCGCCGCCAGATAACTTTTTATGTTGTCCACAGATGTATCAGATGCCAGTATTGACACAAATATTGCCTTTCCGGGAGGAACTGCCTTCAAGCAAATATCATCTGCACTAGTAGTAGTAGGGTTCACGGATGGGGAGTTTTGAGTTGGGGAGAATATAGAAGGGGTAACCACACTTGCACGAGCAGCTTGTGCGACGTGCCCAGTTTGGCGATCAGCGTTCACACTCGAACAGCCCGGGGGGAGAGAACGATTTAAAACTCTCATTATTAGTTTTAGGCAATGACCCCTAAGTACATTGAGTGACGCCACACATCATCGTACTGTGTTATGCTTTCAATTCTGGTGAAAGAAACCGACAGCGGATGCGGAGACTGTTAAAAATGTACATGGGGAACTCTCTAGATGAACATGCACTGACTGATTGTTGTAGCAAACTGTTATTCATTAAATTTTTTACATTTTCGCTTAAGGTCGAACATCGTCCTGTTTCTGGGTCAAAAAAAAAAAAAAGACATATAATAATTTTGTTCTTGGACCACTGCAAAACGCATTAATTGCTGCTTTTGAAAGTCTCGTAGTAGAATCGAAAGAGTGCAGCGACTATGCAATTATCGGCAACGTTTTACCGCAATAAAGCAGGGTTATATATACATATAATTTTCGCCTGATCTCTGATCTACCATTTCACAAGTAGGACGAAGAAATAATTTTGCGATTTCATTTCTAAGCCTCGAAAATTCTCATCAAATACTTTGCTTTCTGTTCATGCACCTGTAGATTAAACATAAACAGGATTGAGAAAGACTTTTAGCGATAAAAGGTCAAACCAGCGTCAAAAAAGACGAAGAAAATGTGAATGAAACAATTTTCATTGGGTCAGACGAACTTTAAAGGACGAACGGTCCAATTCCGCCAAAGAGAGGATCTTGTTTTATCAAGATAACACATCAATTCAAATATCCGAAAATTGATATTGTCTCCTTACATACCCACCCTATGCTATAAAATTATTTTGGGTTATTTTTTGTGGTCTGATAGTTAGAACACTGTCTTATTTTATTGCTTTCATTATTTTTGACATTGCTTTGATAGGATATTTCTGAACCGAGCGATTTGCAAATGTCTCTTTTGAAAAAACGTATTTTTTACGCCAGTTCACCAGAGTTCGGCAAAGAGTATAGAGAGAGAGAGATAATCCGGCGGGGTAAACCAAAGTTTTTCAGACAATTTCCATTTATTTTTGTCAACTGGCTAAAGATTTGATTTGTCTGAAATTTTCGCCGGGATGGAAGGCAACTCTTTTCCTATTGCGCGCTTTAAGCACATTAGTTATGGATAGTAGGAAATGGAGTCATTTACTTTGCCAAGTTGAGGCAGCTCGTCACGCGATATTTCGCTTCCAAAGTCACACAACACAGAGCATTACCTAACTTGGCATCAATTCGAGCTTTGCAACCGTTCGTCCAGCTTGATCCATCTGAGATCGCGCTCTATCGCATGACAATCGTTAACACTTTTTTCAGAAATCTTCTCGCTTTCATCTCCTCTCAGCAGCAAGATTTCCATAAATGGAAATTAGGTCCATTAACATGCTCGAGTTTCGTTTTGTGTTCAATGTAGTGTAAAATTACTCTTCATTTATTCATTGTTTGTCACTTCTCGCACGTTATGCATGACTTTATACGGTTATTATGGGCAAAATTACTCAATTATAAAACCGTTAATGCGGAAGAACGCCATGAAATGTATGTAACTTCCTCTCTTGCCAAAGTTTGGTTGAAGAACGTAAAAATCTCAAGTTTGAGATTTCTTTGTCAATTGGGATGCCGAGAGTTCGGGCAGCGAAGAGCAGCCAGACAACCAGGCCAAGGTATCTCATGTCCGCTTTCATATGTTAGCATACCATCATCAGTCGATATTAAATATAAAAGTCAAAACTCTGAACCGATTTACTTATATCCATCTAATTGCATCGTCGTTGGCGTAGTATATTTATAAGATAGTAGAGGAAGTTATGGGCAATGGAATACTTTAAAATGCTTGGCAATGAAAATAAGCAAAACCGGTGCACATAGATCAGGTTGATCATTCACAATGTGAATGAGACGCTAAATATTTACTTTAAATGATAATCTGTTAAATATTCAACAACCAGATAAGCAGTAGTAGCGTTTGGTATCAAAAGCAAACAAACACTGGTTTACGGTCAAAAGCACAACGTAGATGAGAATTCAAGGTTCTGAATTGATTTAGTCATGTCCGGCTAATTATCTGTCTATTTCTGAAGGTGTTGTGTGTAATGCTCGAAAGATTTTCAAAAAATTTTTCTTTACATGCATTTATTAAGCTGAAATCGTGTTAAAAATCGTATTAAAAAGGAGTCACGGAAGATTTTCTTTCATTTTCATATTATTGTTTACGTAATAAGATATGTGACATATTCGAGACAGACCGAAACATTATACCATATATAAGGTATAAAAGCACTTGTCGCACTACGATATAATACAAAAAATTATCCATGACAACAGGGGAGAAAGAAAGCCAAGTATGATAACAATTTTTAAAACATACACACGCGCATATACGCGGATACACGCACATGTATGCATCTGAGTAAACATATACTAATAACTATTAAATTACATGCAAACGGTAATGCATTGTTGTAGCGGTAACCGAGCAAAGTGGTGTAATTGCACAGCCCACAGTAGTAGAATTGTACACAAGTGATTGCATAAAAGTTCAAATGTATAGCTTACGTATTATATGGGCAAAATGAAAATTACCAACTTGCCACAATTACACACATTAATGCTACATAAATATTGATACTATATACAATATGTATATACACGAATACGATTATATAATATATAATGGTAAATATATGTGCGTATGTAAAACAATAGAAGCAGCATAATAATGCAGTAAAACAATGTCTGCATTTTATTAGTGCGTCGATGAAAGTTTTATTTTTAAATTCAACATCACAATGGAAGGATGATTTGTAATACAAACACATATACGCATATATCGGAGATTCTTCAAACCAGAAACGAATATTGGCCATTTTAACCAACTTGAAATATATACTTCTATCAGAGCATTTCACTTGCACTGCAAATTAAGATTATCTGAGGAAAATTAAAAAAAAAAAATTTTGCCCACTAAAGCGGAAAGAAAGACAGAAAAGAATATGAATGTATATAAGAAGATGTTATACATTTCGAAATTCATTTTCCATGCCTAGATGGATGAAAAGTGATGCCCTTCATTCCAGCTGTTCAAGTTGAATCCAAGCGTCTAATAGTGAATTCAAAGATTCTAAAATGAACTAACTAGTCCACACAAGACTAATGCAGCTTTCATTTAACTCCAAATATCCATGCAGAGACGACTAGTTGCAGAGCTGCGGGGAATGGGAGAGAATCGTTATTATATTAAACTTATCCGCCAAGTAGATGGATTAACATAACAAATTGAAGTTTCACAGTAAGAGAGATTACTGCAGTCACTGAGAAAATGATAAGGAGATTATATCAAAATCTACTCATAGCAGACACATATTGCCGCTGTGCTTGTTAGAAAAAATATGTCAATGTCGATGCTAGAAACGTGGAACGAAAATTGTTAAGCTGTTAATAATGAGATTAAAGCGCAAGATCATCTGGATCTCAATTTTTGCTTGACAAATTTTCACCGTTATATAGTGTGCTGAAAAAGCACCTCAACAACTATATATGCACTTGAATAATTATACAGAAATCTATAAAAAATGGACCCGACTGTCATCCATACATTCGTATCCATCTAATGTATGTTACGATATAGGTGACAATTGCAAAAGCTTGATTGATCGAGCTACTAATGCAGTGGTTATCTAAATTTTGAGCTTGTTAAGAGGAACTATTTTTTCCTTCACCTGCACACACCCACCTTCTTATATAACTTTCATAATTATTTTATAAGGATTTTCATTTGGATATATTTGATATTCGTCGTCGCAGGCGTGGCTCACTTCAGCCGCAATACTTCAATTATTGAATGCATAAAGGTGAGAGTGGCGCACCCACATCAGAATGACTAGCAATTACTGGAGTGCTACATAGAGAATATAGCGCTCGCAACCATTTATGCTATTTGATAATGAGGCAGTCCTCACAATTTTTGGATACCAATGTAAAATACGTTCGCAAGACAAATCAAGAGAATCTGCCATGTCTTGTCGTCTGAGACAGAGTAGATGACTAAGTGGTTTGTTGTATCTTTGATGTTGATTACCTTTGACATGATGAAAGAAAGATCTCAGAGAATTTTATATCCATCATTGTTTATTTTTAGTGAGCAAGCAGCTGTCGCTGCTGACATCAAGTGAATTGTATTTTCATTAGATTACTGCATGATAACTTTTCCGTTATAGAATATGTATGTTGAGAGTTTGTGGCAAGTTTTAAATGGATATGATTATGGATTTAAAAAAAAAATGTTCGAATTTTTAATAATTTTTTTGAACCGGTTTCAGTTTTTAAGCTACTATGACCCGAGTTTTTATGTGTACGAATGTTCGCTACCGGAGAATCGATTTTGTAAGTTTATCTCATTTTAATTTCGTACGTTAACGTCTGAGAATATAAGAACGCGCCCAGTAATATATTCGTAGTTTGTAGACGTACACAGCTCTAAGGCAAGATTGCAGGCTTTATCAAATAAACTATCCAATGCAATATTTTTGCACATTATAAACAATATGATAAGTTCAGTATACTTTGATAATTCAGTAGCGAACGCATAATGAAACTGCCTTATTTGTTTCATTTTGTGAGAGAAAATAACAATGAAAGTCTGTATTTAATAGTTTATATATAAAGTATAAGTTTGTTTTTGTGTATTACAAATCGCTATACTATACTATACTATAGATTGGTAATTGCAGGCGCATTTAAATTGCTTTTATATGCATACAAAATGGACCAAATGCGTACTTGCACATATATGCGGCGCTGCGTTTATTAAATTTGGTTATTATGCGCTAACAATAATATGTAATTTTTTTTTATTTTTTTTTTTATCAGTTCACATTTAAATATTCCATTGGCATGTTTGGTTAACTAATTAGAGGTATTAACAATTAATTGTTGTTGGTGCTAGAAAAAAGAAACACCAAAAAAAAAAAAAAAATGATTTAAATTCTTAAAATTCTTTAAATACTTGCTCTTGACAAAGAATCAATCGCATTTAATTGAAAGAATAAATAATTTGATGACATTAGTTACACAAATCAATGACGTATATACATATCTTTTTGTTTGTTTATTTTATTTATTTATTTATTTTTTGTTTTCTCGATTGGACTTATATATAAATTATATCGCCGGCGGATAAATGCTCATTGTTTTTACAATCTTTTTTTCCATGCGTATTAAATTTCATACGACACTTGTATGGATCAATTCAATTTATATGTGTGTCATATTAAACACCATAAACCTGAGTTGAACATGTGCGCAGTTGAGACTAAGCTAAGCGAAAATATTTTAAATCTCAACTGCTACGGCAGTTCTAGACCTATACTACTTCTAAAAACTGTTAAGTGGTTGGCATACTATGAGCGACAATCATGTGACTTTTTCTTTTAATATGACCAATCACTCAGGGAATGCCCCCTATTTGCGTGACAGGCCGACTCTCAAAACGAACAGAAGAAAGAGAAGAATAAAGAGAGGTGATAGCTGCAGTTCAGCGGAGTGTGCCCGATCGATAAGTTTTACGAATTTACCGGCTGAGCACTCGCTACAGCTGCGAAAAACTTGGTTTGCGCCGGCAAACTCTGACTTGATAGTCGAGTTTTTTAGGGCAAAAAAAAACCGAAAAATTTATGAAAAATAATAAAATCGTTTATAAGAAAATCAAAATTTACTACATTTGAACTATAACACTGATAGGTCCATTAATGCGCTTGCGCCCACAACTAACGAAAGACGGATAGTGGACGATATTTAAGTTACTGCTTATAAACTGGTGCATTTATATGATGCAGAGAGCAAAATCGATACAGGTCCTGCAAAATTGGGTTAATTATGCGAGCTGGGCTATTTCTGAGAAGTGAATTCATCAAGAAACTTCCACGTAAAATGAGATTAAATTTCGAATCGTTCAGGTGGACAAATTAAATTTCTCGATATTTTGCATGGCAAAGCAACAAAACATCTTGCGTCGAAGGTCTTTTACAATCTTTTTATCAACTATCTACGCTAAATTTGATTTAAAATACAAAACGCAAGGCAAACTCTCTTTTCAATACATTTTCGATTGGGGCAGATCGCCGAGCGCTCAAAAGTCCGATTAATCAAAACAGTTTTATTAAAAAGACCTTATGGCAGACATATCATTACCATATTTCTCAACATAACTCAGTATATCGCTATCGACTTGTAAAAAAAAAACTTGTGGCGATATCGCTTACGTTCATGTCTAAAATGAGAAATTTCGGGCAAAACGTATACTGAATGCAAACTTGTGTTGTCCACAAAAAAGTTTTATGTAAGGCCACAGATAAATAAAAATGTTTTCTAAGTAAAATTAAAAAAAAAAAAAGAAAGAAAAAATCAAACGCTGCAGGACATGTTGATAACGTTCTTCGTGTTTCCACAGATAAAATTTCAATTTATACATTTTTGTATTAAAAAAAAATTCCGTTTAATTTGACTCGTTGTCAATGTAACCTTTTCATACGCAATTCGACTTGTTAGAACAACTATTAAGCCCTGACCCACAAAATTTTTCATTTAGTAAAGATTATAGATACTAAATTGTTTTACAAGTTCGTAATGCGTTTTCATGTTCGTTAAAATAGTATATTTTTATGACAATGTTTGCGTGCACAACCATCCTTTAATCAGTTTCTCGAAAAATCGTATTCATCTAGCGCGTTACATTCGACATTTCCCATCTTCATTCCTTGTCGGTTTTCATCGTAACGAACAATCTTTGAAACATCCCAGGACATCTTCGGTGCATACGATCTTGCAAAACTATTCACTATTCCCCGATAAGCTTGCGTTCGTTGGTGCAAAGAAATTCGTAAAGATCGTATGGGAAGGTAGGCCCGCCAACTGAGCGAAGAATTCACTATGAAAGTGAAACTAAAGAAGCCAGGTATCTGTCAGCAAAGACTAACGTCAAGTCAATGGGTCAGATTTTGTCCCCTATATATGTGCAGGTGATGTCTAGCACTAGAGATAGAGGAAGCGGGGAAGCGCACGGCTACAACTTAAAAGTAAACATATTAAAAACGTATAGGTATATCCCACTGCTGGTCTGCACTTAGATTATTTCAAACCCGGCGCATCCGGTTAAGAAACGACCAGACGCGGTGACAGACAATTTAAAAATAAATCAGCCAGAATTCGTTGTCTAAAGGTTTGATTGAAAAATTCTTCACTATCTACTCTTCTACAAGCTACACTTTTCAGCAAAAACTTATCTCTGGCCATTGAGCCTTCCGCAATGATGTAATGGGGAATTCTCTTTAAGTTTCTTTCAATCTGAATGTTTTTCTCTTAATTGTGAAATGAAATGAAAGTTGGGAGCATAAACAGGCGAGCCAGTATCCTTCGAATTGTAAAGAAAGATTAAATCGTTTTTTATTATTACTTTTTTCATTATTGTTTTCGTAATGCTACTTATCATAATATGTTGGCCCTTAATGAATATTGCATGCAGGCCCAAGCTTCTCAAAAACAACTGCACTCGGTTTTTAAAGCTAAAGCTAGAGAAGTAATAGAAGTAGAAATAAAAGATGGTCTCATCATAAGGTTACGTTAAATTTGTCAGACGGACACTGCTTTGAATAAAACGTAACGTAACGCTTTTTTAGAATAAATTCCTAATTTTTGATGGAAAATGACGGAAGCTTATCTGTGCGCCTAGTGAAAGTAAAAAAGCCAAATTTGTCGGGCGGCGTTAAAAACAAAACAAGTCGTCAATTTTTATAAAATTCACCTCACAGTTCCTTATCATATACGTACAATGATAAAGTTCAATACGCTCTGAGACTTATGTATTAAATGAGATAATAAATAAATACATTTTTTTTGTTTTTTTTCTTTTTTGCAATTTAATTACTAAAGAACTTTTTAATCCAAAGTATAAACCGTACGTCACGTGAGCGTGATAAGCGTGATAATGAAAATGTCAGAGCAGAGAAAATATATATTAAAAAAAAAAAAAAAAAAAAAAAAAAAAAAAAGACGAGTAACAAATGCTATATAAAGTTATTTTCGTACAGTTTCAACATTCCATTCCATTCCATCATTCTACACATTAAATTATTATTCAAAATAAATAACTAAGAATTTCACAAGCAAATGCGGTAAAGAAAAATATTGTTTAAAAACTCAACTCTTTCCGTCTTGTAATTTTAATGGAGAGGAAGCGAAAAAAACGAACAAAAGTTAAGTTTCCTTTTATACTTATACGTACAGTCGTGGGGTCATAAATAGTACCAAAAAAATAAATTCAAATATTTAAGAAAAAAAAGGAGCAAATTATTACTTCCATTTGACGGTATAATTTAGGCTGGTCCAAACTCCGGATTAGTGCCGAAGCGAGCATAATTGTTATAATCGTTATATTTATTATGGGGAAACTATTACTATTATTATTAATAGCATTACGGCACTGGAAATCCGTGCCGCGATCTAAAAGATCCGTTGTACTCACCCATGCTTCTAGTCCCTTAGTTTGCGCATTCTTATGAACCCCACCACCTTCATTTGTTCGTAGTACCATATTGCGTCTGGCATTATGAAGTATTTGGCAAACACTTGCGTTTAGGATTCTGCTCGCATTCACATAGGATATTTGGATATGCATATTTTTCGGTTCGCACTTGAGATAATTATGACTTGCGCAGAGGTCGTACGTTGCTCCTTTTTAATTCCAGCAGCTTATGGAATGTGCCGGAAGATTTAATACATTTTTCCGCTTGTCTTTATCCTGCGGTTTGCTTCCAATGGCAATTTTTCGCCATCCATTGCAGTACCAGTCTATTAGTGTGTCTTCTTTGTGCGCCACAGAAAGCTTTCCGAAGCTATCGTTGTCCGTTCGGCTCTCCTGTTAGCTACACAGTCAGCCCTCTGATTGCCTTCGATGGCCATGTACCCATATTAGGTGCAAGTTATTCCGATTCTCAAGCTTAGAGGCATTCCGATCCGAGCCTAGATGTTATTGTTCGCTCTTTTAAGGTGTTCAGGGCGGCTGGGCTGTCGAAGTAAATGCAGTTCGGTTTTTTCCCGCATTGCCTTTTTAGGCATTCGGAGGCGTAGAGCAATTAAGTAAGAGTTTAGGATATTCGTGTGCACATGGAAGAAAAACGGACCAATTGGCATTTTAATCTAGGATTTGAAATGACCAGCAATTCATGCGAATATTTGGTTTCTAGGGTTTACAAAAAAAAAAAAAACAACAACAACAACAACAATAACAAAAAACGGTAAATTAATCCATTTTTGCTGTTTGGTTGACGGTTGCAAAAAGCAAAGATATTTTTGTACAACTTTCACACTGTTATCTAATTGTTTACTATGTTGCTTATTTACGTAAGTAAGAAACTTTTAAAATATGCTTTTAACTTGCAGTAGAGCAAAATAAACCGAACCGAACGAAACTTGTAGAATGGAAAACACCTTCCGGGTGGTTTCCGTGTTCTTCTTCTTCTTCTTCTTCTTCCTCTTCGTCGCCATGTAATTTGCAAAAAGTCAAAACAATAAGTGACACACTAATATTTTCTCATAAATTTTATAACGGAAAATGGAATAACAAATTGCAAAAACGATGGGGCAAACAGCAAGGAAAGCGAGCGAAACCTAAGAAAGAGAGAGAGCAAGGTACACAGATAATTATAATAGCAATTTCGAGACCATGAACTTTAATGCAGATAATAGGTGCAAAAAAAAAAATAAATAAATAAATAAATTAACTTCTGCTTTATATTCATATTTAAGGAGAGAAGACGTAGTAAGCGGTAGATGGTTTGTAATGATTTTAATAAAATTAATTAGAACGGTGGCAGGTGGAATATTTTCAAATATTACTCAAAGAGTTTTCGATCGCGTCAGTTTTACTGACACTGATAACTACTAACACCCAATTAGTTTCCTAATGCCAAAGAGCATTCCTCATCTCAATAACTTAATTACGCATAAGAAAATTTCATTTCTTTTTTTTTTTTCATATGATTTTTTAATATCTAATACGCTTATCGTGGGTGATGGAATTTTGATTTGGGGCTGAGAGAAAAAACAAACTAGTTTTGAATACATTTTTTTCAAAAAAGCAAGCACAACTTTATTCTATTAGAAGATTTTAAAGAATTAATGAAAATTTATTAACTTTTTTTTGAATCAACAATATCTACGTAACGAAATAAAACACTTTCGGTTTTTCAAAGTTCAAAAATTCGTTTGACTCTATGAATTCTTCTCATTTTACGCCCAAATTTTCCACAGGAGCAAAACTGCAGTGTGTACTGCAGGTGACAGTTCAGTACAAGTAAATAAAATTTGTTATGAGATAAACTTAAATCATCAGAGATGAGAATCATTTATATGTAATCCCAAGATCTCCAAGGCTTATATAATAGAATTAGAAAACTGCTGTGCGCTTACTGCTCCATGTTAATAGATGTAGTAACAGTTATTTAGCGTGACAGTTATCTCTCAACTGATTATTTACAAAAAATTGAAGCGATGAATTAAATAGCAGTGTACGTGCGTATAAGGAATCCAAACGAATTGCTACATATTTCGTTAGACAGTATAACGCCGTTCTGAAGAAATTGAAAAATTCAGAATGCTCCTCTGTAATATATGGGCATCATTGTTTTGTTAATTTTAGCATTGCGTATGCAACACACCAAGAAACACGCACAGAGTCCTCAAAAATATACTAATTGTATTTGTTCTGATTCACTAATGCTCAGCTATATGATGCATATTTGTCAATTTATGCCAATTAACCCATAGCTGTGTAAGCTTGAAAGTATTTCAAAATCAATCTCTGAATCGATTTAAGCATACCTTTCCGCTATATGGCATCTGTGTATGTATATTAGGTGCAAATCTTGCAATCATAATCCATTAGGAATCATTAACTTGAATAAATTTACGCATATGTATATCGGGCCAGCTCTCCGTTCATGCAGTTTTATTTTGAACTTGATAATTCCAGTTTTCAAAATATCTTGAATGAAATTCTGGTGCAGTCTCATGTATTCGATCAAGGACTGTTAACCAATTAAAATCGTTATAATCGGACGCGGCTCACCATTAAATATCCTACGTCAATTTGCTTAATACGGTCATTGATGTAACATATTTTTGAAAATAAGGCCCTCTATTGGAAGTGATCAGAAAAGTGGTTCGCTTCGCACCAATTTGAATTTCATTAAAATATTTCCAAAATTGCGACTTGTAAGCTGAATATACAAGAATACAGAGGCAGACATCATGCAGGGAGGACGGGCAAGCAAGTTTAGCGATCGGTATAATAAAAGGTAGATTAATATTCAGGTACTTCTTGGTGCACATCTGCACTTACATATCGCTACAAGTAATGTAGGGTATACAAAGTCATAATATGTAATCAAATTTCCATTTTTAAAAGTCGATAAAACATGGCATTTATGCAAAACTAAATGCGTATGAAAAAGTTGCATAGAATGAAACTTTATTGTCAAGTTGCAAAAAAACGGCAAAATCCAATTTTTAATATTTTATGATCACAATTGGTACATACGCGAGATTTGATATGTAAATCCACATTTTCGTTTAGACCAAATCGATTGTTTTTTTCGAGAAAATGTGTAGCTTAGTTATACTGTGTTAGACATACTGGATACAGCATATTTTTGAAGTGATATACGATATAGAATAGACTTGGCTCGACTAGAAATTTGTTGTTTGTTTTAAAATAAAATGTTGCCTATTTACATATGTAATTTAATAATAAATTTAATTACCTATTTTTAGGGGCGAAATGTTACAATTTTTATTACCCAATTTTTGGATAAAAACTATGAAAACAAATTTCTTTGCGAAGTAACACGTCTAAAGACAAAAACATATTTCCATAATTAGTCTCTCGTAAATGAATTATGTATATTTGCTTGGTAATTATTTATTTTTCGTTTCTGATTTTGCCAGCATAACAGCTTATTGTAAAATTGTGAAAATCACAGAAAAACTGAAAGCATATAATAATTATCAAAATTTAATAAGTGACGCACTTGTTACGGTAAAGTGTTTTGTCTCTATTAATTGCTACAATATTACTTTTTTTGTATCAACCCTTATGGTGAAGGGTTTTTTTTATTTTTTGCAATGTTTTAGTTTTGACGTCAGTTAAAAAAATGAAAAAAGCGAATCACATGAACTTATATTATTTCTATTTTATATTGTCCGCTTGAGACCAACCATCTTTAGTAGCATAGCACTGTGTGCAATGTACAATTAAGTTCTCGTTTATTTTTATTTATTTATTTATTTATTTATTTTTTATGACCCGCTTTACTTAACCCTACCACTCAACCACTTCCTTTCTCCTGAATGTGTACAGTTTTCATGCATTCTGTTTTTTCCGTCTATCAGCAACTGAAATTAATTTACTTAACGAAGTAATAATCCGTTGCAATTAATGGTAACCAAGAACAAAGACATCAGCAACCGTTATAGAGAATTAACTATATATGAATGAATATATTAGCTCGATTTAACTAAGTATTCAAATAGGGTCATAAAGAAAAACACAAAACCATCGCATATATCAAATTCTTCACCTGATATTTTCATTTTGCCACAACATTAAAACATGCAGCGATTTTATTATTTTTAGTTGTGTGCTTACGAGTGCAATGAAAAGTGGCTTAAAAATTCTACATTTTCGGTGTCTTACGACAGACAGGTACATTGTTGGTAAAGATATAATGTAAGAGTTAATAAACTGTTGTCTCTTTTTGAGGGTAAGTAATTTGAAATTTACTCTAGGTTACCTTTTAAATGTAAAAACATTAAATAATTATTAGAAAGACACGTCCTACCCTTCAACCCACTTCTCTTACTACAGTTATTCAAATAACGAATCTTCAATATAAGGCCTTACATTGAAAGTGTTCAAAAAAGTAGCCCGATCCAAATCACTTTCAATAACGTTCGTCCATTTACCTAATTTTATCAAAATACTGCAGCCAGTAGGTTGAAGGTAAGGCTGACTGACGTACGGGCGAGCAGACAGGCTTAGATTGATTCAGAATGTGACTCGGCACTAATCGGTATAATAAGAAGTGGGTCTATCTTAAGTACTTCGGAGTGTTGCTTACAGCCGCACAAACTGAATTTGCCCTTGTACCGCAAGTGGTGTAGGGTATAAAGAGTTTAGATAACTTAGAATCAAATCTAAACCAATGGCTATGCAAGCCTAGGAGGAATTCTCGAGACAATTTCTTTAATGGATGTATGTCTCTGTAGCTTGGTATCTAGTCACTTTAAGAAGGGCAATGGGCAGTTATGGCCGCGCTTTGAACGCTTGATTACCATGGCTTAGCAATTAAGCTTTTACTGTGCACGCATTTCAATGCATTGCCGTAAAGATCATGACAATGAGAAGACCACTGCCGGTCAATAAAAGTGAATCAATATAGAACTAAGCCAAGAGGGGCAAAAACGTTAAAGGCGAAGCAACTACATTTACACTTAACTGCATATTTCAGTATCACTCACTGGTATTGGCATTGGTTACGATCTGAATAATAGCAGTAGCCGTTCACTAAAAACTTATATAAGGTGCTTGCATGTAGTTTGATCATTTCTCATGGTGCCACTATATATTTTCTGCCATTTTCTATTTTTCCCCATCTTTCTGATAACATGGCAATACTGGTTTGGCAGCGACTTAATCGCCAAACCATTTTCGCACTTCTCCGGCATTTTGTAGCCTCTTGTCAGCCACGCCATGTTAGATCTACCTGTACAAGTGGTAATCAAAAGACGCTATATTTGGTGGGTACGCCGGGTGCAGCAGAATCTCCTATTCGAGCTGCAACAGTGTATGTTTCCCAACCCTTGCAACATATGGCCAAGCATTGCCAAGCAAGGGGATGACTTTGCATCTGTTAAACCCTTTGCTCGTGTTCTTGCAACAATGCATCGTTAAATTTGTTCAATTGACGTCCGCAGACGTCTGCGGCATTGATGTTACACCGATGCCGAGGAACATCGAGAGTTCTGATCAGATTAAATGAGTTCATGTTCTCTAGATGCAAACTTACGCCAGGGAACACATGAGCCATAGAGCTCCTCAAATTGAACATGCCTCGGGACAATAGCTACAATGTGGGTAGTTTTTAATATTTTCCACCAAAATAATTTTCATTTTAATTAAAATCTATAAAATATATATTCAAAGTATTGTCCATCCCTGGCCACTTCTTGTTTGGTAAGACGCTGCTCGGACAGACCATGTATCATTGACCCGAGCAAGAGACCATCGGAAGTAGTAATATCTCGTGAATATGGCGGGTGCAATGATTGCAAGTTTTGACCGGCGCCGTGACATGCGACCGAGCATTACAATATAAGAGAAGAATTCGTGTCGGAAATAATAATGGAGGCACCTTTCCTTGTATTCTCGGCTCAATAAAAAATTTTATCAAGCATATGGTTCTCTCTTTTCGGGCTCTTACAGTTCTGTTACTCATTAAAGTTGCGTGCGACTGTTCGTTAATAAGAATAGAGCTTCTGGGGATATATACATATATGGGATTCTCATGGTTCTCTGTGTGCTGTTTCGATCCGTCATATAAATTGTGTGAAGTCCTACTGTGTGCAGTTAATAAACATATAATATAAATTTCCTACACAGGACTATTTACAAAGACTTTTTATTGCAACTAATGAGACAAGTACAAGAATAAGTTACTCTTGCAAGCTATTACCAGCAACTCAACTCTTCTCAGTAAACATCCGGTAAAATCCATTCTAACTTTTGATTAGAAATTGTAATTATAAGGTAAGCGATAGCAATGACTATGTTGACAAGTTGATAGAATTACTGTAAAAGATTAATTAGAGCATAAGTTAAAGTTCAACATATATAAAGCCATACGCATAATAGTAATGCGCACAGTTGAAATGGAGTGAAAGTGATGCAACAACAGAATACAGATAGTTGCTCGGCATGAGTATACAATAGTTGATATATATTACTCTTTCAAATGCTGTATGCTGCAGGATAATAATGAATTATTGTGGTTTTCATTTAAACATAAACATATACGCATTCAAATATACCCTGAGGGAGCTTTGCATTCAAGTAAAAACATTCAGTTCAATTGAATTGAAAATGTTATCTTGCCGAGTAAGAAATGGAAAAAGGGAAATGAGAAATGGGAAAAGGGAAAGGGGAAAGGGGAAAGGGGAAAGGGAAAAAAGGGAAAGGAGAGGAACAGATTATGCGTTGCACTCTGCGATTCCTTAAGTTATTCTTAGATACTCAACATCGGGGATTATATTAATGTCAACATCTTGTTTGTAACGCTTACTTAGAAATACTTATTACGCAAATGCAATTACTTAACTGCCAGTATGGATACGATTATGATCGCAGTCGAGGATAGATCAACTACAGGTCGCTGCTCATGTTTATAAAAATTTTTAGTTATTTTAGTTTATTTAGGGATCGGCTCTATTATATTAGTTACAGGGTATGTGAAATTCAACTAGGAATATGTGTGTATGCGATGCGATGAATTTATTTATTGATTAGTTAAGAGCATTTGTTTTTGTTTTTGTTAATGTTTCTGTTGTTTTGCATTGTTTCAGTTGTTCTAGTTAGAACTTTTGTGGAGACAAATAGTAACTAAAGAATAGTATAATAAAGAAAGTAGTGCATGCAAATGCTAGTGTAGATATTACATCTATTAAAAGTTACCAATAAAACCAGACAAATACATATGCATATTAAATATTTGATTCCTTTGGTATAATATCAATTTAACAGTGTCAAGCATTTGAAAATTATTTATTTAATACAAAGTCCATGTGTTTGTTTAAGTGTTTCGTGTTGCGTTGTTGTTGTGCGTTTGCATATCTTAACATATCAGTAAGCACTTGGGGAATTTTCCAATTTTCTACACTTAGGGTTCAAAGGGATTTGCGCTATATGTGACTGACTGTATGTGCGCTTTATATTAAAATACCTACACTCTCTTTACCTCTTTCTCTCTCTCACTCACTAACTTTATCACGCACTCTCTCCTTGCGTGCACGCATGCATACATAGAAAATTATGAAATATTCAAAATAAAATATTAGTATTAATATTTAATTAATTAGTTAACTAGATGCACAAAATTTGCTTTATTTAAGAAATTCATTTAATTGAACATTACCACGCAAAACTAAGAATATTTCTAAAAAATCTCTTTTACATAAATTTATTGCCATTAGCTAAATGCAATTGTACGAAATAACAAGAAAAAAAAACATTTTTTAAGATTCTAACAACTCTACCTTACACCTTAGGGTAGGGCTTAACATAGACCCACTTTTTATTATATCCATCGATTCAGAAAATGATAAGCTTATCTATCTTTGGGTGAGAAAGAGAAGAATTCGCAAACATAGTTTCATTCTATGCAAACTTCTCAGACTCATTTAGTTCGAGAAAATGCCGTGATTTATCGACTTTTGCTGAGAAATATTAGGAATGGAAATGGATTTCATATAACGGCTTTTTATACTCCACATTACTTAAGGAACATAATATGAAAATGCCGATGTAGACCCAGAGGAATCTGAGATGAGATTAACCCACCTTTTACTATACCGATCGTTAAACATGTCTGTACGTCTGTCCGCATGATGCCTGTCCACGCATTCTTTTGCTCAACGTTCACGTTACAATTTTTAAGATATGTTGATGAAATTTAGTACAATGACATGCTTGGGGCAATTTTTGGAAGATCTTATTATATAACCGTTCCTGCGGAAACTGAGTCTAAAAGAAAAGGTAACAACTGACCGACTTTCAATACTTCTTGATGAAAATTCGCTCATAATAATCATTTGACATAAAAATTAACGTTACAGACTTTGGATCTTGTAAGTCTATCTTTTGGATCACAACCCATATAAGGTTACTAATGAAAAATAAGGCTTTATATGCGAAAAAGGTATAATTTTTAGTACTTTATGATGAAAATTTGCCCTTAGCAAATCAACCATTGAGAGTTTGGTTATATTTTCAAGACTGAACCATATATAGGGTCTCTCGTGAAAGTAAGCCCTACTAGGGCGATAGAGTGTAATTCGTCGTTTGTTATGACAGTAGCAAGTGGAAAATCATCTTTGACAAGTAATTAAAGTTTCGTAAAGCGCAGTGCTGTGGAATGGTCGGCTTCACCTAACTATAACATTCTTACTTGGTTTAATTAGTTGAGTGGGTAAATTTCCCAATGCCAGTCTGTCGGTCGGATGTCATGGGTAACTTTTAAAGTTATTGCAATTCGAACGTGAAAACACATGTATGTACATATCTATATATGTACATATATATTACTTAAAGGAGTGAAGCACTTAAAATTCAGTCCAGAGAAAAAAAAAGGTTTGTCAGTGTTATGTATGTTGTCTATTAGTGTTGTATGTAATAATTTAAAATAAATAAGCTTTGGATCGGTCTGCTGACAAAGCGAAACAATTTTTATTTACTTGATCTAGTGGGTGAGCATCTAAGATTAACCCTAAGGCGATTGTGGTTCTCTTAATGGTTTTTCATAAATTTCTGTTTTTTAAAGCTAGCTTTACATCACGTTTAACGTTGAAAATACACCCACATATATATGTCTATACACACATATTCATATATATATATATATATATATATATTACACACATATATTACATACATATTACATATATATATGTGGTTAAGTTCACAAAAATTTTTTGTTCATTGAAAAAAATAAAAAGTCCTTGACATTCCTGAGACGCATTTTAAGCAGAACATAGACAACTGGTATACACAAAAGCACGCACACTAATCCAACGTGAAGATTTATAAAAAGAGATTGAGAGCAGAACACACAAATAGTAGCAGCAAAAAATAAACCACTTGACGTCAGCATCAGTACGGCTAGCATAGTAGAAGTGAAACTCGACGTATGCACAGGGACGTACACATAATTTTCAACCAGCCACACAGAAAAAAAGGGTGCTTTGAAGAATATATTAAGGAGAAAAAAGAAAGAAGACGAATCTGTTAACATATACATATATATATATATATATATATATATACATATAAAACAAAAGATGATGTGTTGTGATGCCATTTGGTCTGTTGTCTGTTTGTGATGCTCAAGTCATTTGGCTTTATACGTTCAGATATTTATGTAATGTGTAAGCTTGTATGGTACATTCTTAGATATGTATCACTTTACGTGTATACCTTAGGACGGGCTATATACGTATGTGTATATATATGTATGTGTATGCATAGATGCTTTGGTATGTCATTGAATTGTCGCGTCGTTTTCCACTTTTTTCCTCTTTTCTTATTTTCGTTGCTGTTGTTGTTATTATTATAATAATAATAATCATTATTATTATCATCATTATTATCGTTGTACCATTAATGAGTGTTTGTCGTCAGCAATGCAAGAGTAATTAAGATAACTCTGCATAGAAGGCTTGTGCTCGTTTTGATGATTCTCTCGCTCGTCTTTCTGTTACGGTATTTTAGATTTTCATTAAAGGAAAACTTTTTAAATCACTTTTTTTTTTATTTATTCCTATTATATTCATGCTAACTCTGCTTTCAAATGAATAGTCAAAGCTAGGCAACGCCTGACACAACTTAACACTCTGCATTCAGTACTTTTAAGAAAGATAAAAACCTATACTTTTTTTTTAAACTGCTTTACGTTTTTCTTTTCAAAATATGAGAAATAAAAAATAAATGCATTCTTAATTCTCTGAAAAATTATTCGTTTATGCTTTCTTCAATACAGCTGCTGACAAGTGGAAGCTTATAAATCAATATGTGTTTTTTTTTCTATCTTATAGATGATATTATAACAATACATTCCAATTACACTTTCGGGAATCGTAATAGTTTAGTCTGCTTTCACGCTATATAGCCTTTAAGAGCATTGCACATTTGCTCCGATAATTTTCATTTCTTAGTCGTGTCGTGAGTAGAAAAACATTGGACCGAAATTTCGTGTAATAACAGACGAGACAATATGCGCAAAGAGTAGTATGTTCAATATCATCATTAACATCTTGCTTCTTACATTGTCTACGAGTGAATGCAATTGTCTTGTGGAGAATTGCCCCGATTTGATATCAATCGTAAATTGCTCTTGTGTAGTGAAAATAAATTGGATAATAATATATGGATAATAAATTGTCAAGGACAAAGAGCTACTGCCGACGCCCTAATAATTCCATAGTCGATATTATTTTACTTTACAATGTATATCAATCGATACAGAGCAGCTTATGAATTGAGCCGGGCTGTCTATTTTTCCATATATCTGTCTGTGTGTCTATCGATCCATCTTATGTACGTTCATGTATTTCTATAATCAACCTATAAGTTACCATTTTTCAATATTCTGATCACGATCATCCAAGCCCTACCGTCATAGCATGGAGCGTGGTACATATATGCCGAATTTCGATAATAATGGATAATCTATATCACTACGAAATTTATGGTTTTGAAAAGTCTCTTTAACTCCTTTAACATAAATCAAATATGGTGTTTTTCTTCAATTTTGTGCACACATTTCGTTTGTGTTTTTCAGAACATAAAGCATAAATTCGCTTTTCTTTCTTTGCTTAGATTTTCCACTTTCCATCATAATAGTTTTCATAATAGTTTTGTTCGTTTTTCAATTTCGCTCAGTTCTCATTCACTTATCATATCAACTTTTAACTCAACTTATGCGCTACGCATACGGTAGATTAGCTCTGCACATCCCAGTTAATAGCCGACCTTACTGCACCATCATCACCTTAACGTTGAATCTTGGTCAACGTGACTTGACTTGGACAAATGAACCGATAGTCTTTATATTTTCCACGAATGAATCGCAACAGGCACAAGCAAGCAAACGGGCCTACAGCCAATCGAGAATCGGGAATATATGTAGGTAAACTAGTTTATGAAATTTGCTCATATGCCTTGTTTTTCTTTTAAAAGACTTTTTAGGTATATTTTCTGGCATGCGCATTGATTTATATAGAGCCGACTCTACACCAAGCCTAACCTATATAATAAATTGAAAATTGTCTTTAAAATTCATCGTTTCTTAATATCCCATATGTGTGCATTCGATTGGCATGTTTAGTTCGCAATCTCCTGATATATTTAAGTTCTTTCTTCTTCTTTAGTTTTTTTTAGTGTGCACCACCAAAACAAAAAAAAAAAAATAAATAAATAAAGAAAACAAGTTTTTACGTTTACGATTTTGCACCGTTGACATTGAAGACGTTGCGATATGATCTGAAATTTTACCAAACTTGACCCAAACATGATATTCGCCTCTTCACTCATATCTTCTTTCAGGGTAATATTTTGACGAAAAGTTTTTGTGGCTTGTATTGTTGTTTCCTTTGCCTGCTCATCTATGTAAGCAACGAAAAATTTATAATATTTAGTTACGTGCACCACAATACGTTAAAAGAGCAAATATTATAACATTTTTTTTTCTGAAACCTTTATAAAGTTTATGAAGTGGAGAGCAGTCACAAGAGAATATAAAAGAATGTAAGGAAAGAAGAATAACGCTTGGAAATATGTCTTTCATAAGAAATACATAAATATAGAACTTCTGGTTAATAATAAGAATTCAATAAACTAAGAACGATGACCTAACATATACGCGTAAAGCTAGTAGGAAAGTAAAAAACTGATATACCTGAAAACCGCTTATATTAAGTGAATCGGTTTTTGTAGAAGATGGATTTACTTTCTTCGTAAGCAATTGTCAAGCTTTAACAAAGACTGCGAGGCTAGTCAATAACATCGATAACAATGCTGAATATCCACAATGCCTCCCACTACTAGTAGCAAAAACTTAAGCAACTAATTAAAAAATCTACCATTATACGTCAAACTCGGAATATTATTATTTTTCAACACGACGACGTTGGACCATGTATGGCCAAACTCGACCAGCAAACATTATTAACGCTGAAATGAAATGTGTCTGTAATGCTTAGTACTCTTGAGTAAATAAGACTTGAATTGATGGACTATTTTCTGTATGAGTGGGGCTTCGATTTCTATGGCGGCATACAAAAGATGGATTCTTACATAGCCAGCCTCACAGGAACAGCTCAGCTATCGTTGGAGCACGAAATTCCCACTTTGTCAGAAACATTTTTATGTAGCCACGTCAACGAATATACATACAATTCCCCCTCGACCTACAAAAAAAAAAAAGCCGAATATTTTCATGTTTCGCATTATTGGCTAATCCAAGACCGCCAGATTGGGGACCAAATGGTTCGAAAAATTGTAGCTTTGAATGCGACTCTTTCTTTTGAGTTCTAATATCAACCAGCAAGAAAGAGACGGCTATTTGTTTATTATTTCACCCGTAATTTTAACAGTTTTTTCGGTTTTTCTTTTTCAGTTTAATAATTCTTAGGTGCATTTCCCTTAGGATTTATACAAGCACTATTACGTCGTGTTAATCGATTTCTGGGGAATGCAACACTGATGTGAAGGAAACTCTGTTTTCCGAGCAACCTTAGCAATAGGTGGTCAACTGCTTATTTTGAACATTGTCCTACCTCTCCTAACCATGCGGTATCACATAAAACCTATATGAAACGATAATGGCAATGGTACTAATTTAAAAATAAGAGTATTTTTTAAAATTGTCCTTAATTTTTGAACGCAATAAGTAGCATTAACAATAGTTAAACATCAGTTGCCTGGCTTTAAACTTTCGCATATGAGAAATTCAATAGTAGTAGCAAGACATTTGGACTGATTGCAAGAGATGATTAAGAGAATACGTTTACTATATACAATTTTTAGTTCACATTGTCTTTTTTTTTTTTAACTATTTTTCAATGTTCTCTCGTAATGGAGGTAAATATATACAAAATATAAAAACGCTCCCTTGAGTGCAGATAACTGCCATTAATTGACATGTTTTTTATCTCAAGTTCATACGCGTGTACAAATTTTGCAAATGCATTTTGCATAATATATATATATATATATTCATTTATATGAGTAATACGGTTAACTTCATTTGGGTGTATGTGTGGCATGAGGCAGTTTCTTTTTTTTTTTTTTTTTTTTTTTTTGGAACGAGCACCTCCTCTGGCATCATTCATCAATAACATTGAAGTCAGCCAGCTAGTCAGCTTAAATTAGTCTTAATTGGACAAAATAAGTTCATTTGCGCGCAAATACCAGCATTTTTTTTTTTCTTTACGAAGTTTTCCTATGTTTTCGAGTGCATATACACACACACACACAAACGTTGGCGAATCAGGCAAAGAATTAACATTGGTTGGTCAGTTAATGCGTTTAAAAGATAAAAAAGACAAAGGCTACTACAAACACTTTTGAAGAGCTATGAGTATAAGAAAAGTGTAAGGGGAGCCTGGTTAGATTGCGTAGGTCAAAGTCATTAATATAAAATGGCAACTCCCTCCTTTGGCACAAGAAAGCAAAATAAGTAAAACAAAAAATGAAACAGAATAAAAGTAAAAAAATGAAAATTGCTGCTGCATTTGTGCTGGTCTATGCAATATTGAGTGCTGTTTTCATGCTTCGTTAAGCGATCATTCAAGTGTTGCTTCATGCATACTCAAAAATATATAAAAAAAAAAAATAAAACAAAAATTAAAAAAAAAATGCAAGTCTTACAAAAGCAATATTTGCCGCAACGCTTTATACGTAACACTTAGACCTTAACATGTATTGTATCAACGTAAGCACACGTGAGCAGTAGTTTTCACTTAAGTGCGTCATGTTTAAGATAATTTTATTATATTATAATAAGTTCTTAAATAAGGGCTTTCCATTAGAAAGAATTTTTCCGACCCGAAAAATATTCTATCTTACGAGATATATAAAAAGAATGAAAGAATGGTTCAATCTGCTGAGTACTTAGACTTATATGCCTTTTATATGCCACTTTAAGATCATTACAACAATCGCAACAACAAATTCGTTTTTATTAAAAGTAAATGACAAAATGGAAAAAATCGCAATTACAGTGAAATTACCTTAAAAACAATGAGTTTATTGTATGTATTTTTGTGCCATATTAGCCACCGGTGTGGACGCGTTCTCTTGTTAGAGCCGAATTCTTTATTCACTTAAAAAAAAACAACAAAAAAATGACGATCTTATATTCGGTTTGGACCGAATCTTTTATATCCATTAGCGTTATCCTACAAAAGACACCAATAAAGGAAAAGAATAGAATTTTTAAGTCCATAATATTGGGCGGGCTCGGCTGATTTTTTACATTCTCAGAAGTGAAAATTTATGTGGTGTTTGCACTTAATGAGTAATAAGCAAAAAACACAGAGAACGCAGGCATTCACAGTTCTTGTCGCACAAGCGTGTGGGTACTGTACACGCGTCCCTCGATCAGTTTGCGTCATTTTCAATTCCTTTTGCACGATTTGTAGGCGATATCTTAATTTTTGCGACCGCTTAGGTGCATTCTGATTTTGAAACAAGCCACGAATTTTTGAACTTTATGTGGCATTTGAAGGTCTGCTTTTACACATTATAAAGGTATTGAATAAAAATTTCGATTTTAATACACTATACAGTGGGTGGACGTGGTCAATTTTTCCCATTTTGTACAGATACTGCAGTATCGCCCATAGAATACACGTCAAAATTTTGTAAATTTCTGAAAACGGAGATGTTCTTACTTTACGCGGTATTCTAGCCGTGTTCTTCGCCCGATGTGGACCATCTGAATACCCAATTGCGTACAAGAAGATTTGAAATCGACACCATGTTTTTTGCGGCCAGGCGAACGTTTACTACAGGCATTAGACAACCGGACAGGCGGACAGACGGCCAGGCCTGAATCGATTCAGAATTCGATGCCGATCAAGTATACACATATATATGTACTTTGTGGGATGTTTAAAGCTTCTTTCTGTGCGATGCAAACGTTTGGACACAATGAATATATCGAATATCACATCCTTCGGTGATGGGTATAAAAATAATGGGTACTCTTTTTCTCCTAGCAAAGTTTCAGAAGCATTTAAAAGCAGCATACGGTGCATATTTCTTAATTGGTCAACAGTTTAGTTTTTTTTTTTTTCGTTTTTTAATTTTGTCTTCATTTTTCCCGATTTACCATATATTCACATATGTACGCAAAAGCAATACGTTTGGTAAAATTAATCCATTATGGTTTTGAACGCAATGTAAACGCCTTCACTTTTAAGTGAATTAGTTTGATGATTGTGATCACTCTCACTCACTGTGCACGGCGTGTATAAATAAAAATAAAATTGTTTTTTTTTTTTTTTTTTTGGCACTATTGCCAGCTTCATGTACAAGAACGCGGAACAAAGTCAATATTAAAAAAAGGGATTGTGTTCGCAATCACTATTGCGTTGGTTAAAAGAATGAGTCAAACATTTTCGAGTGGTATATGACATAGCCAAACATGCCGTACACAGCGCCACATAAAATATACGCATGGAATGTCCATTTTTTAGCAAGTAACAGACATAAGTATCTAATGTTCAGAGCTTTCTTTGGTTAACCTAAAAACGTAAATTAATTTCCCCTTAAAGACCGTTGCAATGAAGGACTAAGGTTGCATTTAGCTTCGGTACGGTGTGGGGTGGGTAGTTTCGACAATTATCGCAAGAAGTAAGGAAAAAGATAGGAATGGCCATAGTCTAGTAAGTGCGTGCCCCGTCGGTAAGTGTTTACCGGCCTTTACCGCCTCAATTCAGTACTTACTACAGCTGCGACAAAATATCCTCTATCGCACTTGAGATTTGAACCCGCGATCACGGATTTCCTAGTTTCGACGTTTGCCTACCGGACTACTCATGCGGAACTTGGAAGGTTTTGGATGTTCATTGTAACAAGTTACCGGATAATTGATATATAATGTCTGTTAAAGTCGGCATTTTTCCATACATAAGAGTTTAGGGTAAGGATTACGTTTTCTATGTGGTTAAGCACTGAATAAGCCTACATGTAATACTCAATTTTTTTCAATGCGTTACAATAAATCTGCGCAAATTAAATAATGAAATGTTATATGTATATGAATGACAATCAACTATGAATGTCAGAATCTATCTTGCCATTTTTGTATATATTTGTTTTTTTTTTTTTTTTTTGCTATGTGAGCTGGAAGTAATGGAGATGTCGGCATGTGCGTCTGTATGCAGGACCTTCTATTAAACTGTAACGGCTTCTGCAGAAGTTCCCAAGATTCGCAAAAGAGCGGACAATTGTTAGACAATTGAATTAGTTCTTAACAATCTTTGATGACGTCACAACTTTATCCTGTGCGAAAAACATTCGTCAATTTGTGGAAGAAGAGAGCAAGGACAAAGGAATTACTAACTACTGTACCCTTGTTGTGAAATAAATTAATATATATTGATCCCATTTTGGATCTAATATAGGTTACTCGACGAAAAGTACTGTATTTGCATTTGTTGTAATGGAAGCTCACATGACTTACTCATGTGTTAAACTTATTACAATGCGTGCACACATTTTGTGTATTTTTTGATTTGTGAAAAGACTATTTTTTTTTTTTTGTTTTTTTTTTTTTCGTTATTTTACACATTGATTTTAGTTCAATAACACAAGGCGTACACTGCCCTTAACACTACTTCTTTACACTTGACCATATATTATATAAAGAAAACGTATAATGCAATAAATGCAAGAAGAAAACTGATTGAATTGTCAACTGTTTTATATATGTGCATAGCATAAATGGATGATTGGATTTAACTATTCGTTCAATTTAAACACCTTGTGTGCATTTCATTTACAGTTCATTACACTCATGGTCAACGTTCGATTAAATTATTTATTAAAAAATTATTAATTTCGTCGTTCAAATATTTGTGTTAAAATTTACATTAAAAAAAAAAAAAAAAAAGGAAAGCTTAACCCAGACAAACATGAGTACATTTAATGTTATAATTTTAACGGCGTCTCATAAGCGTCTTGAATTATAATTCTCATTCGTTTCAAAGTAAGCTAAATTTAAGTACAAGCGACTAAGAAAAGTTTTGTTGAAATAAAAAAAAAAAAAATCTTTTTTTTTTTTTTTTTTTTTTTTTTTTTTTTTTTTTTTTTTTTTTTTGTTTACATTAAAAGTGAAAGAACAACAAAAGTAGTAAAAATAGCTTTGTGCCACTTAAGTATTTAAATCCTTGGGCATATTCAAACACGTATATGTAAGAAAAAAAAATCTAGTACATGCTTAAGTCTGTTGTTGTCGTCGTTGTTATTTTTCTCTTTGCTGTTTTTATTTATTTACGTACACATACTTTTTTTTGCTGTTTCTTTTTTTTTTTTTTTTTTTATACATTTTTCGTAACCCTATAATATAAATAAATATATACGTCATAGGAAAAGTTTGCTTTTGCTGCAAAATATGCACGAAGAAGAAAAGAATATAATTCTTGTTAGAATTTCATATATGTACTACTTACTCTTCTACTACTTAATACAATGCTGAGACACATACTACACGTATGTTGTGTGGAACATCAAAGAAATTCTAGCGATACATAACTAAGTCATATGACGACGACGATGACGATGACAACAACAATAAGAACGTCTTATATAAACACCCAAGAGTCTTTTTCTCATAGAAGAGGCCGAAGTGCATATGTGCACATATATATATTGACATACACATAAACACGCACTCATAGAAAGGCATATATATATGCATATACAAAGAGAAATAACATAACTGCAGGAAAATTAACACAAAGCGAAAACATTTCATGACTTAGTAAGGCTCACTTACAATGCGAGGCTTAGAAAGGAAAATTCCTGTAAAACGAAAAATGAAGAAAAATAAATAAATAAATAAAAAAATAAATAAATAAAAATAATAATCATAAAAAAAACATTAGAGAAAGATGATGTTTGTAAATAACGACCAAACAAAAATAAAACAACATAAATAACATGAAAGGAAATGTTAGAAAGTTGAATTGCTAGCAAAGCTTTATTGTAAATATAAAATAGAATCCTTCTTTTCCTTCTTGTTATGGCTTTTTTGTCGTACACACCCAAAGGAAATATTATATAAATAATTATATATACATGTGCACATTAAGTTTATTATAACCACCAACAAACGATTAGGGTGTGCTAACTTTGTCATCACGTTTGAAATATCTCTCCTCGCCTGCAAACACCCTCAACATATATTATTTCTTCATTATTTTTAGGTTTGTTTGTATGATTAACCCAGTCCATATATTGACTTGTTCTCGAAAGGCCTGAACAACTTTTCGAGAGCTTACATTGATCGTTAACGTACAGCGAAAACGGGTCGCAAATAAATCGAAACTCAACAACAAATTTAATAAAAGAAAAGCCAAAAACCTCAAAGGAAACTTCAATGTGCTGAGAAAAAACATGGGCGGCTTCTTTTGCTCTTGGAATTTCAATTTTTTCATCCTAATCGAGTAATGAAAATTCCATCTTTTTTTTTTGCATGACATTTTTACCATAAACGTGTGTGTATCTCTTGTTTATCTATTGCTATTACAATCCGAAAATAAAGAATTAGAATAAGAAATGAAAACTTATTTTATATAATCTGAGCTGATGTTCGTCAACTTAGTTTGATAATATGGGCAACTTTTCTCGTTACGTATAAAAGATTTAAAAAAGAAGATAATCGATTTTCTATATATTCAACGAAAAATTTTGACAGAAGCTAACTGGATGTCTTAGGCAATTAATTGAAGCTTGTTACCTTGTTAAGAACAATCTTGCCCATCAACTTTATAAATATTAATTGATCAGCGGAACGTTGATGGCGAGTTTAATAGACTCCCTTTAAATCGTTCATTTAACCGAAAATGAGTTAAAATGATTAATTTTTGCATTGACATATCATCCATTAAAGTTATCTTAACTTAAATCAGCGGTTGATTCGACTCAGGAAATATGGTTTTGCTGGGGTTTCTGACTTTGACTTACAATGTAAAGGAACGTTTTTTCTACATCTCAAGAAAAGCATAGCAGCGCTGTTTTCTACTTTTTTTTCTCTACTCTTCTTCAATGTTCGTTTTTGCATTGTTTTATAAGGGTTCAGCTCCATTGATAGCTAACGTAGGCTCACACATAGGGTTAGTAAAACTAATATCTTTTATATCCTTGATGAGTACGTTGATGAATCCTTAAAGAGATTGGGTTCCTCAACCCTTACGAAATGTAAATATATAAATATATAAATCAAGTTTATGTGATTAGAAAGCAAACCACATAATAATATCAACAGATTTTAATTAAAACTGAAACTGAAATTGTTTGATAACAATGATCTTTAATCAAAGATATGACTGAGTTGCGTACACGTCAACTAAAATTCTGAGTCTTGACATATAATATTTAGTAGCAGTTTTGCATGATGTAATTTGCATATTAGCTTGACTCTAGATGAGCTGATCGGTAAATAACATGCATTTTTAACTAACTATTGTAGATATATGTTTCTTTGGCGAGAATTGTAAAACTATTAGAAAATAATTTGTAAAATCTGCACAATTTCAATTTTGGATAGAAAGAGTTTCCCTCAATCAGATGAGTTTTTTGACATTTTTTCTAATATAAGTCATATATTGCAAGTAGTCGGAAAGGCTTCAATTTCTTGGTATGTGATTATTTTTAATTTATATATAAAAGTTTTTTACTAGAAAATATGTGTATTAAGAAACTTTTATAAAACAATAGGAAAATTCAAGTACAAGAGAAAAGTTCTACTTTTGCTTAGACGATATCTGTGATTTTCATTACAAATAGAATACGAATAAAAGTCGTACAAGTTAATGAATCGATTAACATTATTTCCCCTTTTTTTTCACACTTGCACCGGGCAAGTCCTTGAACTTTCTTTCAATTTCATATCTGTTCTATAACATACTTACTCAGAGCCTAATCATGTCAATTTAAAAAGTGTGACAGAGAGTTATAAAAGAATACATATAACCAATTCAATTCTGTCGTTTGTCAATAAGAAAACTCACTAACGTGTTGCTTATAGAAATATACAAAAAATAAGTTAAAATAGTGCATCATTAAGTACCTTACACCGCTTCGTCCAATACAGCTATTAATGTAACGACTTTTCAAAACAAGTCGTTATGCAGGAGAAATGATCGGAAAATCATTAACAATAGCGTCGGTCCTTGGGACAAAACATGTCGCTCTAATAAATTTTATCACGCGTATAGGCCGGCCTGGCGGATGGACACAGAAATACTAGACAGACATAGATCGATTTAAAGTCGATTTTTACATCAATCGCTATAATAAAAGGTAAATCTATCTCAACTCCTTCTGGATATTGTGTACATCTTAATCTTAATATGTCTTATATATAACTTAAAATGATATCAGCAAAATGAAACATACTTCGATTCGTAACAAACTAAACGACAAAACTTACATTGTTAGAGCTCTCTATTTTATTGCTATTTTATGATTTGCCTGAGAAGACAAAAAGTTCTAAAATCATGTTACAAGGAAATTTTCAATTTGAATCAATATTGAAATCCACAGCAATCAGGATATTGTTGAAAGCAGTCGCAAAAGTTTTACATTAGTACAGGGCATTGTACTTATTTCGTAGTATATGCTCTTCCCACCCTGCCCAGCACACTTTGAAAAAAGACTATAATTATTATTTATTGCGGTAAGATTGCGACGAATCCTTTGATACTCAGCTTCGATATAATATTTGACATTTCTGTCATTGTCGTAAATGGTGGCGACATTAATCTGTTTCTCACAGTAACAAGTTTATCGCAAAAAATTCGTAAAGCAATAATATATCAGACTCATCGAGGGTATTATATTTATTGCATTTTGACTTGCGAGAAAAAAAGAGTTTCTTCCTTTTCTTATGTGCTTTGCAGCGTAATTTTGTATATTTATTATCCAGACGAATCGCATAATTCTTTTGTTAATAATAGCAATAACAGCTTTTTTTTTTTTCGCTTTTTCTCAAGGAAGCAAATCGCAGCCTATAGACTGTTGTGGACAAATACTCGAGGAGATTAATATCAATACACATAAAAAAAAAAATTGCTTTAATATCTTGGCTATATATTGTGGGCCTAATAACGTAAGTACATTTACCTTACGTTCTAAAAATATATAAATATATTAAGAATGTGTGTGAGACAACGCACCGTTTGAGAATTTTTACACTGCATTATTTCGAAAGTGGGACAAGTGTTCTTAAGTGTTACAAACGAAATGACAAAATTGATGTACCCATTATTATCGCGATTGATAATAATAGAATATTAAGATAAAGAGAAAATGACATGAAAAATATTCTTGAAATTTATTATTAGCCTGACAACGACAACCGCAACATCCTGCGAGTATATGTCTGCATTTTTAACATAAATGAATGCGGTCCCCTGGGGTGCGTTAAAACCTAAGCTGTTATGTTCCTTTAAAAATAGTAAAAGACAACGCAAACATAAAATGAAAAACATATCAGAAAAAGGACTTACATGCAGATAAGCAAGCAACATGCCTCTTGCGGCGTATAGATGTACGATACAATACTACACAAGGATATTGCTTTAATAGGTCAAGGGCTTGTAAATACGGCCTTTATTCGCACGCAACTATAATAGCTCTTTGCTAAAAGATACGTACAGTACATAAATTGCACCAAAAAGGAGAAAAAAACAAAAATGAAAAAAGAAAAATTACTAAGGCTGATGCCAATGACGTAGAAAAGTTCTCCATCCGTTTTGCAGATTAACAGAAATATGTGTTTGTCCCGATGATGTGTTTAAAAACTACGTAAACGTTACACGCGAATGCATGCAGATTTACATATACGTGTTATAGGTGGTATTAATAGGCGAGAATGCGTGCTACTTTTTTGCTGATAAATATTTTAAGGCTACATTTATTAATGCTTTTTTACATATATATATTTAAGAGAGAGTATGTTTGCAGAATGTTATGTTAAGCTATTTATGAAGATGTTAACGGTACTTTTCAAGGTAATTTTTGAAATTCATTTCAAAGCTATTGTTCAAAATGTCGGACTTTTCTATTCGAACGGCAAAACTCATATGTAATAGCGTTCCCCTGCAAAACTTTTTTTTTATTTTCCTTTCTTTTTTTTTTTTTAATCAAACACTCACTCAATATCTACGACTATTTCGCTTTATTATATGAAAAGAAAGAGGACAAGTATAGTAGTGGTGGTAGTAGTAGTAGTAGTAGTAGTAGTAGTAGTAATATGTATTTTCTTTAACCCCATTACAAGATATGTTATTGAATTTCTAGTGTGTACATATTTTATAATGGTCTGCCCGTAAAGAGCTAAATGAAAACTCTATACACCAACGGCAGAACCTACTCAAACCGCCTGCACACTTGTTTTCCAACGTACTATCATCACAATAAATAAGGCCAAGTGGTAAAGAACTATTATTCTAAGCAAGTTTTCAAAAGAAAAACATGTTATATATAAATATATATATATATATATATATGTTTATGAATAAGAGAGTCTTCGTTAATGGCTGGCTGGCTTTTCCACTTTGCATGCACAAATACTAACAACAATTACTATAATAACGGTATATATATTGTAAGCTTTTCCATAATGACATTGACATGAAAAGTTAAACCAGCGATTGCGAACCTGTCCAATCGACACAGATTAAAGTCTTTACAGTATATATACATTTATTTAGCAGCTTAACGCATAAAATGTTCTCTAATTTATTTTTTTTCTTTTTCGAATTATTTACTAATTAAACGAAATATTATTGTTCTCTTTCATAATTTACTGCTTAATACTTTTCAATATATTTTACACAATTCACATTCATTGCTTTATATTTAACTTATAATTTTATATTTAGCAAATTATAAATAATATATATGTATGTAATCTTTCTCAGTTATGCTACCTTAAGCCCATAGTAAGATTTCAGAAACAATCAAACCATTTATAGTAAGTATATAGAACAGAATGCTCGGATCCGATGCCCGATATGGGGAGACTTTAAGAAAAATATATGTTTCTCATCAAACATTATATTCGAATATAATTATGATCTGAAATGTTTATTTATTTATTTATTTATTTATTTATTTATTTATTTTTTTTTTTTTAATAGATTCGCTAGAATCTTGTCCAATCTTACTTTAAAAGTGTTGATGATTTGTAAGAAAATCTTCTTAGAAATGTAGAATTATTTTCAAGAATATTTACATATACGATCCAGTTGCTATGATGTCTGGCTTTCACCCAGAATGTCTGGGGAAGATTCAACTTCTAGTGCATGAGAAAACTTTTCGATTTTAGTTAAATGTTTAGCTAAGAGTTTAGAAATTTTAAGTAGTCTCCAACTTAAACAGCCGTTAACATTATGTATGCGTGTGCCTTAAATGTATTCGTTTTCGAGTTAATACGAACGTAGCTTTCAATTTTGGTTGGATGGTTGTTGTTGTCGTTGGCAACTTTGAATGAGTAGTGAGTTGATGATAGTCGATATCAAACGATAGACTTCACGCTTGTACTATCACCATAGTGTTGGTTTTGTGTTTCGTCTCGTAAACCATAGACCGACCAACCTTAGACTCAGTCTATATATATATATACATTATTTCTTTTTTTTGGGGGAGAAAAGAGCGTAATTCACAATTGATTTATACGCCCCATAATCATGGATTTACATATAAAATTCAGCTAACATAAATATACACCCGAAATAGATTGACACTTAAACAAGAATCTTATCTTGTTACGTTACAAATACTCGCATAAAATAACAGAAAGGTAAAAAGAAAATAAAGAAAAATAAAAGCGAAGAGAAAAAGCTAAAAAAAGATGGAAGAAGAAAAGCGTGTACATATCTACACTCCCAACCAGGCTATAGATCCGATTATGGAGAGTAGGAAATGAACTCCACTGAACCCCTATTGCAATCATGCATGGGCTTTGTAGTAAGCTTGGACAGAGTTAAAAGATTCCGATATTGAGATTAAGTAGATAGATATCATTTAGGTTTTCTAGAAGATGGACTAAGAACATTGAAGTTTACCTCTGTAGTAGTAATCCAAAAGTTTTAATTATAAGCATATTTAAAGTGAGATATTTATGAATAAGTTTTTTCATTGAAAACAACAACATAAAATAACATTTTTAATGTATATTTATTTCACAATATCACAACGGTACGGCAAGACGCAATCAAGTATTAAAAAATTATTTTATGCACACGATGATTATGGTACATTTATTTCCTTGACGTCCAGTGATAAGATTGAAACGTGTGAGACTGGTGTATTAATGCAAGCAAAATTGATTCTTTGTTTCATGCCGCCTGATTAAGAGAATGATGTCATATAATTTCTTTTTAATTTATTTTATTATTACACTTAGATTAATGAAATGTTTTATGAATAATAAATATGCTTTGCACACTCTTAAACAAGTTTACAAAATGATTGCAGCAGATAATGCGTGATGGAGATATTTTACTACAACATTAACAATATAAGTTTCCTTTTGTGCATTCCGCTTGTAAGCCTTAAAATGCATCTAAAATATTTATATTAAAATAAAACTAAGCCTATATAAGTATATGTCTTCTTTTGTTCAAAGATAACTTCCAAATATTGGGTTTTTGGGTCGTTTGGGAAACTAGTCAGTAGAAATGCGTTAAATAACTAGAAACGTATTTAACACTTTTTTCATTTCATTTTGAGTTTCTTTTTGAATTTTCCTCTAAGAGGGGGACCGTTTAAATGATACTAGGCTAGGATACTGAACAAAACTGTAAATTCTTCATTTGTAATTATTATCCTTAAGCTGCGATACGCAACTTTATAAATTATCATACTACAACGTACACAACCTAGCTGTTGAGGGTTTGGAAAAGTGCAGTTTGGTGCCAAAAAAGCACCATTTGCGGGCAACTTTACATTTTCTACTTGATTCGAAGGAAAGCGCAATGCTAAATTTTTACGAGTGACGAACAGTGAAAGCGTTACGATACCCAAAGTCCAAAGCGAACCAGTACCGTTGACGATGAAGTCCAACTAACAATGATATTTTTACGACTTCATGGTTTATCGCGGTTTGTTCCAATCAAATGAAACCATCAGTAAGGAAAGTTACAAAAAAAAAAAAAAAACAAAAACAAAAACTGATACAATTGGGACGAAAAAGGAGAGCAATGTGCCAAAAATCTTGCTAGTGAGAGTTGGGGGCAATAACTTGCACAAAGCAACTCTTAACATGTTCTTTGATGGCTTTTCTTCAACTTTAGTGGAAACTTGGCAATCGCTTAATGACTTACCCAACTTAAAGCAATCTATGCATAAACCACATGAACGTACTGTAATGTTTCTTGCAAAATATACAAACAAAAGTCAACTAACTGTATTGGTAATAGTCGCCGGCATGTTTCATCTTCATTTAATTCAGCTAAACTCGTATATTTAAAAACAAGTGAAACCATTATTGTGGGCCACAGTCCACGATTATACACTGTAGATAGCCATACAGTTATTTATACAACGACTTTCTAAGATAAAGACTTTTATTAGCAGTAAAAGAAAAATTTCGTCCTATCCGAACCATTTTCAATAACGGTCGTCCTTTGGATAAAACATCTGGCGAAAACCCGTTGAGTCTGAGCGCAAGAAAACGAGACAGATGTACGGACAGACAACGTTAAATCACTTCAGAATGTGATTCTGAATCGATCGGTATTATAAGAATGCTTAAAAATAAAACGCTTCACAGGCAGTTACTACAATTTTTTTCCCCTTCCTCTTTCATGATAACCAAGCTATTAGATATTTGGAGAATTTACCTTTTTAAATTTATATGAGGGCAATAGGACCATAGATAGCATTTTCCTACCTGTAAAGAAAAATTTAACATGAAAGTAAATAATTTTGTGGGAAATATTTTTTACATCACTTTTTTTTTAATCATAAATGAGAAGCAAAATGAATGAATGAAAAATTTAATGAATTTTATTATTCAAATAGAAGAGAGAGAAAAGTATTTTTAATTGATGTAAGATTAACAAAACGGAAATTTATGATTTTTATACGTTTTTGATATCATTTTAAAGAATCACATACGTTTCACGCATATATTTATTAAAATCTATGAAAAGTTTATTGTACGTCTATGCATTTTTTTCGATGCTATCGCTGCCGAAGCCATGAAATATTTCGTAAAAAAAAAAAAAATGGAAATACTTTATATTGTATAAATTGGAAAATGGCCCATAATTCGGTCACAGTTATGAAGAAAAAATAAAAACGTTTAACTCTTTTTTTCATTGACTTATATTTAAATTTTTGTACATTAATGCATACGTATAAATGCAAATACGCGCATATGCGCATACATCTGCATAAATACTTCTGTTGAAACTATCGAGAGCTTTAGAAAACGAACATAAATCTCCACCTGCATGAAAATAATGCCGGGATGTAATAAAAAAATGAACGCAAAAAAAAAAGAAGTAAAAATCCATACAAATATATCTCTACACAAACGCATATGTCTATGTATATATATGACTATATTTATATACTATTGTGTCCAAAAAGTAAGACCAATTTTCATTTTCTTTTTTTTTTTTCTTTTAATTTCTTTTTCATTCCAAACCTATTTCGTCGCCTTGAAAGTAATCTTCAAAAGCAAAAAATATTCCTTGTTAAGAGTGTGGCCCGGCGGAAGGAATACATAGTACACAACACCACGATCGTTAGCATCATCTTGATTTGTGAGCGACTTTGGCGTTGGCTTACTCCAATAAACCACCACGCCTCGATTGACCTTATTCAGTGAGATTGTTCGTGTTATTACTGACATAAGAAAAGATTTATGTGGAAAAATGACGAAAATTGTTGTTCCAGGATTAAATTTTTAGAGAAGTCCAGGGGTTTTCGTTTACATAAAGTCATTTTTAATCTACATTAAAAAAAACATATATTGATATCTTTTATTGCTTGGTTTTGCTCAGGGAGAACCAACAGTAAAAAATAGTCAATGTTTGCTGATAGAAAAGAAATCAAATTTCCAAAAATACGCACAGACCGGCCAACCCCTCCTTTTTTTCCCAATTTAAGATTTTTTACCACAAAATCTCTTGTTAAAAATTCCAAAATTTATTATGAGAATAATTTTGCACAAAAAAAAACCAAAGGTTTTATGGATACGTGCGAATGGATCAGCGAAACTCTGCTATAATATAATTTATTAATAATTTCAAGATTCGATTGTTGGTACAAATTTTTGTGTACATCTGGATATTTTTCACACAATAACAAATTCACTGTACATAGATGGTCCGTCCTTTTATAATGACAATACTCATAATTATAAATTAATAAAAGGAACGATTGCTTTGTTTTATACAATGAAAATGTATTTCACATAATTGCCTTACACTCCTCCTTTCACTTACTTTACTCATTTTAGTTTATGAAGTGTCTGACAATGACATGCAATTATTTATTTGTAGAACAAAAACATAGTGACGAAATATTTTTCAAGAAAAAAAGAGGAGGAGAAGAAGAAGAAGAAGAACAAAACTCTGTAACCTACTTTGAACGTGGTACTAAATTCAAATTAAATTCTTTTAGAAATAATCAACAAAAAGTGTAATGAAAACATTTCTATTCATTACTCTTTATTGGCCATCAACATCATCAACAGAATGAGCAGTAGCCTGGCTATGCCAGTTACCCACCAATATATAATTTAGAAAACATTCACTCAAGCCAATATTCTATGCTGTTAAAAATCTTTACTAAACACAAAAAAATCTTGTAATTAAAATTGTTGCTATAACATGATTTTTAGAGTATCACTATTGCATATACAAAGACAAAACACACACACACACACACACACACACACACAAACACACAAACATAGGCAAGCGCGCGCGCGCGCGCACACGCACACGCACACAAATCTTCTCCATGCGAACTAAGGTGAAAGCAATTTCTTTCTTACCGGTTTCTAACATTGTGGAAGCAGCTATGTATAGAAGAATTGTTTCAGACCGCAATACCGACATACAAAGTATTTGTACGAATAATAGTCTTCTACTTTCTTTTTAATACTTTATTGCTGTTATTGCCGTTAAAGAAACCCTAAGGGCCAGAGGAAGAGTTGAATAGTTCATAAGTTTTTTCAACCATACATAGGGACACACGCATACATATATATATATATATATATATGTATATAGCAAGGACTATGCCGTAGCATAGAAACTTCCTTGTTCTAATAATATTTGTTGTAAGTAATTTAGTCGCTTCAACACTCGTTTTCCTTTTTCACTTGTTCCTGCAACAAATGTGCTATGCAAGCAATTTTAATTGACCGCAACTAAGTGCAGCTGGGGAAGCGAGAGGGCGATACTTTTGGGGGTACGAAAAATATTGAAATCCTAAAAGCCAAAAATATGCATACAAAGCAAATATACAATGGGAGAAGGGGCAAGGAGCAGAAGTATGGTTTGCAAAGAAAAAAAACAAAAAAAAAAGGATAAAATTAAATAAATAAATAACTAAGAAATCTGTATTCACCTTGAAGCGAACTTTAAATGCTGCCATTAACTTATGTTCGCCAATAGGAAACTTATATTCACCTTGAAACGAATTGTTAATGCCAAAGCAATATTTAAAAATTGAAAGCATCTTGTTTTCGTAATTCGTGGGCACATGAGTTAGCCGATCGCCGAGCCTTTTCTTCTAATAAATCGTAGAGCATTAACTCTCGTTGATCTTATTAGGTAACCGTTTCGCAATTTTTTATGCTTTTGGGTAATCGGGTTTGTGGGCGTCGAATTTTTAAACACAACATCCACTGCTGTTGCAAACTATAGTTTTCAACTACTATGCTCGTTAGCGCTGTTGGGTTGGAGAGCTTTTTTTCAAATTTTCGACTATGACCATTGTCAACTACTGAGAATTTTCTAAGAATTAAGTAAAAGGGATTTGACGCGGCAGGCTTTTCTACACTTTTTGCCTGCTTTACACTTTTAAATTATATATCCAAGAATGGCTGCGCGTAATGGTGGTAATTGATCAACTGCGCTTGTGGAAACCTCTACGATGGAAGCAAGCGCATTTTTCTTTCCCTTTTTGAACGCATATAGTTGATCAGTTTGTGAGCCCTGACTGCTTGGGTGCGGCCCTTCGGGGAGTACTCGTGGTGGTTGTGGTTTTCACCCGTTCCATGCCAAAGTGGAACAAATCGAGGTGCGGATAGGGCTCAACACTGACCAGAGTGGGTTTATTGATCCATACACAATAAACAATCTTGAGTCTGGTGCTGTTTAGGCCCCTAGTTTATAGGGATCGTCTAACTCGCCAGGGGGTGTGGGTTACGCTTAATAATCCCCGTGGCATGGGCCACCGTGAGGTTAAGCCTTACAGGCAGGAACACACGTTAAACCCATGCTGCAACTTCTGTCAACTACTGACAATATTTATTGTTAGTTTCAGTTTTCTTGTTTCAACTTTTATAGTCATATAAACACACCAGGTAAACGAACGAGCTCGATATGATTGTCGAGAATGTCACGCTAATCACGCCTTATTAAAAACTGAAGAATAAGTCCATTATTGGCAATTGTAGTTTTCTGAAATCCAATTCTTATTATTGCAGTCTTTCAGTTATTTTTCGCGGTGCATTAACGGGCGGATCGTGGAGTGATTGCATGCACTAATCTTCAATCTTTTATCTTTATTTTGTTTCGTAAATGGCAGGGACAACGAACGGCAGCAGACCAACATTATTGAGTAGATAAGAATTGTTATAAGTTCGGTGTTGCAAGAAGTATGACAATATTAGTATACCGTGATCGTTTGGAGGTGAATGGAAACGAATTGCGAATATATATCTTGGCATTTTGTTGAATTACTGTATTTACTATCGGCATTCTTAAAGTCTCTTATGTAATGGTAGGTGGTTAGAATCACCCGCTATTAACAATTTACAGAAAATGTAACGATGAGCCATGGGGGTGTGTCTAAGAACTTAATAAATTTTGTTCTGTTTGGTGTAAAGGATAGAGAAACCGAAAAGGAGAATGAAACAATCTTTTTAAAAATTCGACACATACTAAATTTCTGATCCACCAACATACAAACATGCACACTTTATATATGTGGCTTACAGCATTGACTCGTACAGTGTTTTTGGGAAACAAGTTTAGGAACTTCTCTTTGACGTACTTTGGATTTTCGTAATATGTACATATATATATTTTTTAATATGTTTAACCACCTAATAACGCTTTAGCATGACCACAAATTCTAGGTTAGTTGCTTAGTTCTCTACTACAACAATCGTTTCCTTGCTTTTTGGATAATACAATTTTCGAAAATTTTACATTTCCTTTTTATTTTACTTTTTTTTTTTTTGTAAGGAAAATTCCTTTCGAGGTGAAGACTAAATGCATTTTTTTTTTTTTTTTTTGATAACAATTTTTAAAAAATGATTAGAAATCCTTTTATATTTGGACCTTCTCCTAACTCGTTGTTAATTCATTTAGAGGATAATTTTGCTTAGAGTATTGAGAACAATTTGCTATAAAATAGCTTTACATGGCTTGCGAACAATAGCCCATAACTCTAGAAATGGAAAATATATTAACAAGCATAAGCAGTTTTTATGGAAATTTACCGATCTACTCTCAGTTATATAGGCAGTTAAAGTTTAACCGGTTTTACAAAACAAATTCTATTATATAAAATAATCTACCAAAAGTCGTTGCGGCTACAGAATGCATCTAAATTACAAATTTTTGCTAATCGATCGCTATTATAAAAATTTGTAGGAGAATACGGAGACATTTACAGGCATTATCAGGCTAAGCGGGTAGCTTGACGCTACAATGCAGGATAGCAAAAGTAAATGCATGCTAAAGCGAACTGTGGATCAGTCACCAGCTCACCAACTTTCACAATTTTCGGATAAGTGACATGTTTTAGACTTGAACGCTAATGTTCTTCAGTTTCTTAATTAACGTTTTGAATTCAGGTTCAGTCTTAGTCTTGAACGACTGCACCTTTAGCACAATTGCAGACCAAAGTTTCCCGAGTTTAGAAAAGTCGACAATTCTCGACGAAATTATATGGAAATTTTCAATTCAATTTTCAAAGTTTTGTAACTTTGAGCATGCCGATAACACAGACACACAAACGACCGACGAATAAAAAACACAAAATTTCATCGTTTAACAAACTTAAATTAATGTACACTAATCATCATATCTATGTGCACTTTATAGCGTTGCTAGAGTGTTTTTCGTGATTTCGCTATTCAAGCGGAACAAGATATATGCCGAGGTTATTAGCTACAGACAAACTCATCGAGCTTAAGCTTTAGTAATTATTTACGTCAAACTTTAAATAATTAATATATAATCTATCGGCCGCTGGCGCAAATACAAAAGGTCATCTCTCCGAAGTTACAACAGGTTTTAATAGATGTTTGCAAACAAATCAGCTTTGATCTGATCTTCTAATCTCTCTAATCACAGTATTTGCATATGCGTCTTCGATTTTTTGACTTTCTCCGCTGTATAAGATAAGATAGGTAGATGGATGAAATCTTATTAAACATGTAGCGTAATTTTAACGAATGAGCGTTTGAATGCAATATAGGAAATGTCCAAGTTTTTACACTCAGATGTGACATATTGAAAATGAGTAGACTTCCTGTAAAATTCTGCAACATTCGCAGGTTGAATGAAGAGTATGTGTCCCGGCGGAAAATGTTATTGAACTAAAGAGCAATTTTCTCGACCATAGCAGCATTTACTTTAAATTTCTATTTTTTTTTTTTTTTTTTTTTTTTTTTTTTTTTTTTTGACCAGCCACTCAGGGAGTATCCACTATACACGCAGTTACGATAAGTGATGAGTCGCACTAATATGTCGTATGATATGCAGGCAATTCCAGGACGATTGGGTGGCAGCGCTGAGAAAGCCTTGTAAACTTGTTAAACGACTTAATTGGTCTCTGTAGAAGCCGTGAATGCACTTGTAGATAAGTACTACGCAGCCAGCTCACATTACACCGATGCTCGAGGATGTCTCTCGCCCGCATACGCGAGTTATTGTCTAATTTGCAAAATCGATTTATAAGAAGAAAAGTTCAACGACTACGTTATCTCTAAAAATGCCTATATGACGCTGGCTGTAATAAACCAGGAACCCACAACAGCTTTCTTTGTTAAGTTTACTCGTGTGATTGCTAAGATAAGAGCAGTTTGTCGTGAAAAAGTAACTAAACGTTGGTGTTCCAATTCAATTGAGTTTTTAGAGAAGTCCAGAGGCTGTTGTTTACATGAAATCATTTTTAAATAAAAATGGCATGAACGATAGGATGCCCGGTCGACAATTAAAACTATTGTAATTAGCGCTTCAGCAAGGGCAAAACGATTCGAAAGGCTTTGCGCAATGGAAGGGTCGCTTTTCTTTTTATGCTAGTTTTTTTTTTCTTGCATTAAACCATTACAATTTTGTACAGCATGAAACTTAATTGATACATTTGCCTATTTGATCGAATCTAAAATTTGATTTATTTTCAATTTTCATTTGGAAATTTTCAATACTCTTATGTTACTTTCAATCATTTTTTAAAGTGCTATAGAATCAAGTCAATTCCTTAAAATATATGGGAGGCAGACCGACAGAGAGATAAATAGATGCAGAGAGAGAGAGAGTTTGAGATAGAGAGACATAAAGAGAGAGAGATAGAGATAGACAGACAGAGAGACAGAGAGAGAGAGAGAGAGAGAGAGAGGATTTATACTACTTTCAATGTAATTTCTTTAGTAAATTTCTAAAATTTTATAAAATTCTCGTATACCGAAGACATTGAAAAGAGACAAAGTTTGAAGGAAGAAGAAAAACAATAACAATAATAATAATAATAATAATAATGCCAATGAAGACAACAGCATGTTCTAGAAAAAGACCTTGACTTGATTCTTGATCTTATTATTAAACTAATTTTGTTCAACAACAAGTAAAGTAAAAAAGCTAAACTATATTCTTTTCATGGAAGCGCCATATATAAAGAGAAATACAGTCTATATTAAAGTTGCAACAAAACAAAATTGAAGCTAATTTAGGTAAGATTATATTTTTCATTTTATTTTTTCTATTTTTTTTTTTTTGTTTTTTTCAATTTTAAGGAGAGTAAACATACATACATATGTATATATATATACATATATATATGTGCATAGATAAGAATGGTAAAAGTAGCTCAAGATAATAATGAAAGTAGATAGAATATGCGAAGCAACCAATTTCATGAAAAGCAATAACATCATCAGGTACATATTGTTTGCGAGAGAAAAGAAAACAAAAGTTAAAAAAAGAATTGCCGTTAAAAAAGTAATGGAAGAAAAAAACATTGATACAGACAAAGTTTCGCCTTGAAAATGGGTACAATAAGCATTCAAGAATTTATACTTGAGTGGGTGGCTGCAGTGAATAAAACACATTATAAGAATATATATATTTTTGATAACATGTAATGATAGATGATGCTGATATAACCAGGGTTACATAAATATATAATATATAAATACTATATATATATATATATATATATATATATATGAAAGGTATATAAAATCTAAAACTTTATGTGACATTTTTGTAAAAAAATAAAGATATTAAATATGTAAAAACTACTATAATAAAAATCCTTAGGATATGTTATTGACACATCAATGAGAGACAAAAACAATAAAGGAAAGCAAAACCTTCAAGGGAAATATAATATAGTAAGCTAAAGGAGAGGCTACATTACCTTCAATTTAAGTCAGTTTTACGGTACTTATTCCTCTTGCGATGTTTATAATTTACACTTTACGTTGACATGCATAGATACATCCATACATGCATACATACATAAAATGTATGTATAAAATGGAAGCTGGTCGATAAAAATTTTTCTATTGTCAAAATTAGACATTCCCGTTTCTGTCACTAACTAATTTACTAAATCCATCAGATCGCTCGGGCGAGTATACTAGGGTCATACTTTCGCGAAGTTCAAAAATAAACAAAAAAAATAAATAAAAAAACAAAACAAAAACCGATTACCGCCTTCTTTCGAAGTTGCCTCAGTTTTTGTCTATTGTTCGCGCGAATGTGGATAAACCATAACCGTTATTTTCATTCTATTCTCAAAATCGCTTAATAAAGATACACGTGCCCAATTTTCAATTCCCTACACTAATTATTCCGACTATAGCAGTTTCCCAAAGAAAATTAGCTAAATTAACTCGCCTTAGTAGAAAGACATACACGTCATCGGTAGTTCGCAAACTAGACCAAGTTGAACAGTTGAGCGGCAGTTCGGTGAAATTTTTATGCTAATGATGTCATAAAGATCATACTTTTTCGCAAATATTACTCGATTGATAGTCACAATGAATGGACTATGTCACCGAACGATGTGGACTAATTTTTTCTGATGTAGAATTCACGCCATAAATATGAACGAGATTTATTTCCAGCAGGATCGCGCCCACTACCGCAGAGCATCTGAAATAACGGCCCTTTTGCTTAATTGATTTAAGATGGCGCCGCATGGGAAAGGCGGCCGCATATAGAAGCAGCAGCCCCAGTTTAAGTCAACTAACGAACATAAAGTAATGAAGATTTAATTCTAATTTTTGCAAACATGCGGATATTTGAATTCAACCAAATGTATATGCAGCACTCGATTAAATTATGTGGTTAATACTTTATTCGATATGTATCCCCATTGGATTCGATGTGTTTTAAACCAAGTTGATTAACTAAAGGAAGAACAATTTAAAAATTTATGTGCGAACGAATTATACTCTTATACAAAATATACGTTCTGTTTCCTTTCTCTCTCTCTCTCTCTCTCTCTCTCTCTCTCTCTCTCTATTTATCTATCTATCTCTTGGCTTGGCCTTCAAGTTTCTAAATTTTGCTTACGTGTGTATCTCATCACAAGCCCTTGATAAACGAACGCAAACGCTATAGTGTACAACACGCAAACAAAACAATCATCTGTTCATGTAGCTACAATATTATATATATATATAGATTATGTTCGTTTGTGTATGTGTGTGTGTGTGTGTGTGTGTGTGTGTGTGTGTGTGTGTGTGTGTGTGTTTGTGTATGTATGCGTGTGTATATTGTCAAATAAGGTCAAAATAGTATGAAACTAGAAAAGAGAGGAAGCCATACTCAGAACCAACTACATAAAACAGGGTAAGAGATTGTTGGCTTTCTTTTTCGTATATAAACATGCACACAAGCATGCACACATAAATAATTATTTATATTTGTTGTGTGCACACAATCGAATGTATACGAATTTTTAGTTAAGAACGTCCAACTTTCTGTTATAAATAAAAAAAATATTTACTTTTCTGCCCAATAACAAAAGCTGGGAATGAACTAATTTTATCATTCCATTTGCAACACCTACAAATAGTTGTAAGTTTTAGTTAATCTTCATCCTTTGATGGTGGTTATAATTAATTCCATTTGGCACAATTCGCCATGAAATCATTTTCCCCTTTCTTATATTATAACGGACTGCCCAAAGGCCTACTTCTATACACCTATATATGTTACTATGAATTAAAGACATAAATCAGCGCTATTAAGCCAATTTCCTCTATTCTCTTGAAAGAGAGATAGTGGAAGTCTCCAGATTTGTTTCAGAACAAAAAAAAAAAAAAAAAAAAAAAAAATACAATAAATAAATAAATATTTTCCTTATTTTCTATTAATTACATATATGTTTACACCAAGAACAAGGATGAATGTTTGATGCGATAGTTAGACGCACAAAACACTTTCAATGACTGCCTACTTTTCTCATTTTTCTACTACTATTGAATTTTCTATTACTATTGAATTTTCGATGCTTAAGATATGTCGCACTGTAGTCGAGCATTCGCAGATAAAGTTTTTTAAATTTTTCAAAAACTTAACCAAAAAATAGTCTTGAACCACTTGCTTAAGAATGAGTACAAAAAGAAACTCGATTGACGCCACGTAAGATAACGTTTACGTGTTTGATGGATTTCAAACGTAATCATCCTTCACCATTATGAGCTGGACCGCACAACTGAGATAAAGCGATCAATAAGAAAAACCGTCGCCTTCCTTCACGACAATGCCAGACCACATACCTCTTCAATGACTCGGTAAAATTGAAGAAACTTAAAAAAAATTGAGAAATGTAAATGTCACAGAGCGGACCTTTCTCCATCCGGCTGGCATTTGTTTCACTGTTCACAGTATTCTCGTAAGGGAGTAAAGCTAATTTCAAAAGGGGCGTTCTCAAATCTCAATAGTTCTACAGTAATACCTTGATGGTTTTACTAAAAAATCGCACATGATTTTTATTCAAAACCGGACACGTTCAGTGCATTTAAGACATAAGATAATTATGTTTGAATTTTGGTAGAAAAATGTCATCAACTTTTCTTTGATCTTACCTATGAACGGTTCTCGAGTGAGTTTAACTGTTTGGTTTTGTTGAAGAGAATTTAGGGATAACAGTATCTGCCAGGCAAGGAAGCTTCACAGATCGGATAGGATACATAACAGATCCAAATGTTTCCACTTTTAGGTCGAACGCACACAAGAGCTGCTCTCCTCTTTTCTCTCCCTGGCAACCACCGCGCTTAAATGTATATGGCTGGTCGAAGAGAAAGAATAAAAAAAAAAAGAAGTCCATATCAGTAGTCCAGTCAATGAGAGTCCGCGGTAGAGTTTACTTTGGCCTTAGCTATAGTGAGTGCTCGGCGGATAAAGGCATAACACTTTTCGATTGGGCACACACCCACTAGACGGCCACCGCCTTCCTATTTCTTTTGTTGTTTCCTTTTCCCCCCCTCGTTCTGACCATCAATGGTCAGGCGACTTTCCCTCAATAATTGTTCATGCTAAAAAAAAAGAAGCAAAGGGAAAAATAAAATAAAAATTTGGCACGAAACACAACATCTTCGTTGATAGAAAAAAAAATTTTTGAGTTATCATATGTTTGTATGTGTTTGCATTACGACTGCTAACTGTTGCCAGATGTACAAAAAAGAAACAGATGGGGCATGTATGCCGTCTACATGTGGTGTTAGCCATCTGTTCTTCCCCAAATACATATTTTATTACTCGTACACCTAACAATGTTTCTCGATAAAAACCCTTCAAGTTTAAATTAATATGCGAAATATTGATTGGATGCAATAGTCTTAGCAAAGAATAAGTTTTTCTATGACAAAAAAAAGCTCTAATTCTTACCATTTTATGATGACACTTTACTAAGAATAGTAATCTGATAAACATCTTGATCGAGATAATCTGGTGCCGCAGACCTTTCCAGTAAAAGCATTCCCATGAAAACAACCCTCAATAAAGCAACAAGAAAGTATTTCTTAATATATTGGGGGAGAATGAGTCGTCAGCAGTATTAGCTCGACTTCTCTGACGAAGCAAAACCAACTGGACTAAATTTAGACCACGTCGGTTCACATTTTGTGTTCGATCACATACAAGTAATACCGTGAATGGTGTAAGATATTTAATCGCTGACTATGACGTTTTAGTTGTTATTTTCTTCTTCTCCTTCTCCTTCTCCTTCTCTTTCTTTTTATTTTTTTATTTTTTATTTTTTAGAAATAATTTCATTTGCTTTGCTTCAGAAGTTGAATGTGTCCACAATAGTCTAAGAAATGTAATCATGAATATTTAATTTCTCTAGAGACTCGCTATCGCATGTGCTGTGAAAAACATCGTGTATTGCATCTATAGAAGATTGTAGGCACATTTGTCAAATGTGCATATTGTCGACCATTAGGCGGAATTTAAGATTTGTGGCGACAGTATAAAAAAGCATTCATCTATATCTGTGACGTGGATACGTTACGTTTCAAGTCCGTTTTAAACATGAAAGGGAAAAATTTGTGTTTTCGAAGCGTTATGCTTTCATTATTATGAAACTGTAGTTGAGTTTTGACAATAGGAAGAATTGCTAGAGAGATATCGTTAGATTGAAAAATCTAGTATCAAATAGTATCAAGAAAAACTCGATAGAAGTTAATGGCTTAAGGGTTTTAAGCTGTCCCTTCAATCCGTATTTCGTTTCCTGCCGACATTTTGTTTTTAATATAGTAATTTTTGTAATAACTGAAAATAGTTTATTTCATTCCTGTTCAAAACAATTCAAAAATTGTTAGGTACGCGGAAATAGTTGTTTTTTTTTTTTTTTTTTTTTTTTTTTATTTAATGAAAAATTGTTGTGAATTTCAAGAGAAATACAAGAAATGGTTTATCTTACGCATTGTCTATGAGTGATTAATGCTTCTCTCATCGTTATAGGAAAAATATGAATTGCGTACGAAAAGGAAAGATGGCGGTTTAGAGGTGTGCACAAAAAGACCCAATTTTTGGGTATAAGTCACGATGCTAATCCCTACGAGGAATGTCTGATAATGACTGATAATGAACAGTGCAACGGCTGGCAGTTTGTTCGTTAATGCAGCTAAACTTTCCTGGGCAATTATTGCCTTATGAGGCCGAATGATGTATGATGCTGAACACTTACGATATCACGATTTTTGGCATATTTCGTCTGCTTTCTATCTCAATTGTGGCCGATTTTTTCCATTTTTATGCAGACATTTCGCGATCATTCATAGAACATATGTCGAAATTTTCATCGTTCTATTTATTGTAGGCTTTGCCGTACACAACAAAGAATAGAAATATATTTTTTTCTCATTCCGAATCACTTTCTGGATCGATCTAAGCTTGTCTGTCTATCTTATATTCTTGTGTTTGACTTGCACGTCGTAATTATTGAGATATTCTAAGGCAATTTACTAAACTAACGTGTGTTTTGGATTAAGGACCAACGCTATTGAAAATAGTCCGGATCGGATCACCTTTCGATCACTTCCCATATAAAGCATTGTTTTCAAAAGTCATTTATATGAACAACTGATGGACGTGGCGTATGATATTTAATGATGGGCCTCAACCCACTATAGTGGTGTCCCTCAATCGATTTGTCAAATTTTTATATAGCATCAACCCAACTACACTTAAATGTGCAATGTTTTTGCGAAATTTGAAGATGATATTTACAGATTGTTTACCACAAATAGAGCACCAGATGGATAGGGAGCAGACCGACAGACACGCCTCGATCAATTTGCAATTTACTAGTGATCAAGAATGCATAAGTTATTTATATGATCTAGGAAGCTTTTTTCTTTTGAGTGCTGCGTACACTTTTCCTATCCTATGTTGATGGTGGGCGTGACAATTTCTTTGACTAAGCAATTGCAATTGTCTTTTTAGAACAATCAAATTTTAGTTAAAAATTCGTTTAATTTCATTTTTCAAACCTTGTAAAATAAGATATAAAAAATAGTTTCAATTATGAAAGTTTATCTTATCCGATCGCTTGTTGGCAATAAAACTTTCAATTATTTTCACATTAGAAGTAGTTTGCTACTAACAATGTACATTTTTTTCTCTTTTCGAAAGAAAGAAAATTAAAAAAAAAAAAAATTTAAGTAACTTACTTGGGTCATGCAATGACTAAATGGCTTGATAAAGTAAGGAATAAAAACCGAATAGAAAGCAAACAAAAAAAAAAGCAACAATAATAATAACAGTAATAATAATAAAAATAATATCTAACCCTGGCCCCAAATCATCAAAGTACATAAAAGTATTTTTAGCAACTATTAAGCTCGATAAACTGAATCAATAGGGAAAGAAAGTGGAAATAAAAATAATTTGGTTTAAATTGTTTAAAAAATAAGGAACAAAAAAAAAAAAAAAATAAATACTGTCAAAAAGCAATAAAAGCCAAAAGAAAGGCTGCAACTAAACAAACCAAATTTACTATTGAACAAAACATACAAATGTGCATATATGTATGTATGGCATAGTCAATACGAGAAGTGTTCCATTTCTTCTTTTTTTTTTTTTTTTTTTTTTTGTGTTTCTTTCTATTACCAAACATTGCAAAACGGTTACTCTTACCAAAGAGTAAAAGCGTTGTGGCTGACGAATATATAGCACGTATACCGTGTGCGTGTATGTGTATGTGCGCCCTTATATTTATATATAATTGTAAACATGAATTTTCACTGCATTCAAGTACAACGCAAATAACCGCCGAATATAACAGAATACTAAATCATCAGGGGGATGGATAAATTATGGCTCACCAGCATTCATTTGTCCATAGTGTACGTATGTACGTGTTTGCGATAAATGCTCTGCTTTTTTCTTTTTTTCAACTTTTCTATTTTAAATGTTTACCTCCTTTATAGACTTTTTTTTATTTACTTATATATGATTTTTTTTTTTATTTTTTTTTTTATCATTTACACCTACTCCTACACGTTCAAGTATGCATCGAGAACTTTGTTATAAATGAAATAAAAAATATATTGTACGTAACGTCACAACATATTAATTAACTAAGAAACTTTGAATTAAAAGATTAATATTAATATGCGCTTTTGATTGATTATAAATCGGGTTCTGTTCGCTTGGTTGCCTAACTACTCCCCTACGTTGGCGAAATGTCGACAAAAAGCTAAGACTTTCTCTAATATAATGTTGAAGATACGATTAGGCGATAATCCGTCTTATCAACAGCTCCTAAATGTTCAGTGAAAGGAGATGAGCGAGTGAAATAAATTTGAGAAAATTTCAAAAAATCAATATATTTCCCATAATAATAACAAATAAATTATGGCATATAACGATTTGAATTTGTTGTTGGTTTTCGATTCGAGTCATATAAAATTTCATGATCAAAAAAATTGAATTTTTGAAGACAATTGAATGGCACTATAAGCCTACTTGAAACTTTAAATGCATTTATCCCCCGAAACGTGATTTTTCAAAACAGCAAGCAGCATAACTCAAACAACAATTTTCGCACGCTTTATTTGAACAAACAACAACACTCTAGAGTTAATTTAAACATTTTTATACCGTGCACAACTTGCGGTATGAAGGTGTATTAAGTTAGAGCGTATGTATGCAACACCCAAACTGACTTGAGATAGAACCACTCTCTATTATGCCGATCGATTCAGAATCACTACCTATCCATCTGTCCATTTGTTTTTGCTTTTTTGAAATTCGGCCGCAGTGGCCCTTAAATTCGGCATATCTCACGGAAATTGGTCCGATGTTTTGACATTCTTCTTAAATAGCCCGCCCAATCATCTTTCATTACCTTTCCTTCAATCAAAGAAAAAAGGAGAGAATTGTCAAAATCTCAGTCCACCTGAGTAGGCAGATGGGAAAGAACTGTGACTACTAAGCCAGAGGTCGCGCGGGTTCAAATCTCAAGTGCGGTAAGGTTTTCTTTGGTTGGTCGTAGCTATATTAAGTGCTTAGTCACTGCCACGCACCAGCTAAGCTGCGGCCACTATTTCCCCGTTTCTTTCTTTTCCTCCTTCCTTTCTCCACATATATTTACTTTTTATGATCTTAGAGGGATACATTTAGATATAAATAGAAGCGTGTAAAACTTTAAACGAAGTAATAAGAAAAATTAGTCCTTTAGCGTTACTGTGGTTAGCGTTTTTTGACTTGAGTATTGAATTTTCATCGGAAGTAGCTTTGACAAATATTTGAAAGAAAAAAATCTCTATAAGACAACACTTAATTTTCTCACATAGAAACAAACATTCGCTTGAGAGCGTAAACATCTAATACGTGCTCATAAAATAAATGATTTATAGTGAACGCGTCTAGTTTTATCCAATGACAGAAACTTAAAGCGCCCTCAAGGTTAGTTATGCGAGAGCTGAAAGAGTGTACTTAATGCTAATGTTAACAAATCGTTCATGTGCATAAAACGTTTTTCAAATATGCCTGTATTTGATGATGCAGGCGTTTCTTAAGTCTTCTTGCATAAGATGTTTTTGTTTTTATGAAACACTACTGATATCGATCGTTGTAGAAATATAAATTTCTGAAGCTCATCCTTTTTTTTTCTTTTTTAATTTTCTTCTTTTTCACCAAAATAATGCAAATTTGAAATTAAATATATTTTAAGAAACACAAAAGCTTTGCAGATAGCTTTCTGCATTTTTAAATCTGAATGATTTGGAAATTAATTAACGTCTCTCAATTCGACTTACCGGGCAGGTCAGTCCATTTCTGTATGCAAAATTCACCTTTACCCAAAAAAGTTGAGCAAAACACTCTGGCCAGAGTGTTTTATTTGCTTTCGAAAGTTGTGGTTTCGGGGAGAGCCGTTAGACGACGTCAACAAACTTAATCAAACCGGCGCTAACTATGTATATATGTCACATCAAACAGGCAATTAGCCTGCTTGCAGGCAGCAACAGCTTGAATAGCTACTAAATATTTATGAAAATCATGAAAAAATGTAGAAGCATTTTTAATCAAGTCCCTCGCTTACAACATATTTCAAATTTTGCAGTTCATTTGCAAATTTCGACATGAATGAATTTATGAGACAAAAAATACATTTATTCTTTAGTGATGTCTTTATAAAATTGAATTTACTCTTTATTGTGATTTTTTTATCTATTTCGAAACACTCCAAACGCCTTGATGCTTACGTCTCACATCATTTGTTGTATACGCTCTGCATGGATGTATGCAGAATCCAGAAAGACTTGAGATAGAACCATCAGGCATGATGCGGATCGATCCGGAGTCAGTGTCCGTCTGTCTGCCCATCTTGTTTTCGTTTGTTGTGAGGTGGTAAAGGATATTTAATGCCAGTAAAGGATCCTTACTTGCAGTTTGAATTAAAACCGATTGTGTAGGGAAAAATGAATCAATTGTTTCTTCAACATGCTTAAGCCATTAGGAATTAGGGCAGAATTTTTTGTTAATGGATTTGTCCCATTCGAAATAAGCAATAAAAACGATCCTATCGTTAGTGCGAAAAAATTGAATTCCATTTTGGTGAGCTTGGTTTCCCGCAGGCGCTGATCAAGGATTTGCCATTCGAAACTTAAGTCCGCGATTTCTGGTTGTTCATTGTAGCTCCAAGTCTCATCCACAGTATCAAAAAATGGCATCATATCCTTCCTTCATACCGATCAAACGCCATTAACTCGTCCTCTTTGTTCTTTCATCAGCTAGCAACTCGGCAGCAGATAATTATTTACCTTTTCAATACCAAGTAACCCGAATATGAAAATTTTCCATTGATTCGCAAGTGATTAGACAGACTTGGATCTAAATTTATTTTAACTTAATCGGTTGTAAGTATACCTAGTTTCATTGATAAAGTTTCTGTTTATATAAATAAAGGGTTAAAGTTAGCATATTTTCACTCTTGCTTGATGCGTACATACACGACGCAAAAATCGAAAAAAAACAACTTAAGTATGTTAAATAGTAAAAGGATTTTTTTTAAAGCCCAGAAAGGGTTCAATATGGTTGAATAAGCAAGACTTGCTCGATAATACAATAAGTATTCTATAGCAACTGTTTTATACATATTTGTATACACATATTTATATATTATGTATGTATTACGGTTGGTTGATTGCTCGGTTTGAGTCTATACTTAAGGCTGCACTCTACCGCAAAAAACTAAATAGTTATAGATAAAGTGAAAATATGTATATATATGTATATATATATATATATGTGTGTGTATATATTTTTGGATATTTTTGTGTATTGAATATGAAAGGATACGGTAATGTGTCTTTAGAGAAAAAGAGACAGAGACCGACATTAACTGTCAGTTGGTTTGTTAGTCATTTCTTAAGGTATTAAAAGATATTGAATGGATTCTCTTTTTCTTGCTTTTTTTTTTTTTTTCTTTTTGCATTTATTGAAAAAGGCAAAGCTACGTATTTTCTTATATCCTGCAAAGGATATTGGACTGTGTTATCTAAGTTGAACATTGGCTGGTATCTTCTCGTTTGAGTGACGTACAAAGTTTCTGTAAGTGAATGAGGTGAGCGGATGCATTGGCTTCTCTTTTTTCGAAACTGTTACTGGTTGTTATTTTGCGACAGCGAAACATATAAAACTATCAGTAAGAGCATTGCGGCGGATAATAATATTTTTTAAAGTAATAAACAAATCATTTACAATACTGCAGTACATTTTTCTTACTTTTGTAACATTGTTGTTGTTTTTTATTTTTTTTAAAGCATTTTACAATTCCAAATTTAATACAATAGAATAGAAAAAAAATTATTTTCGGTTCAATTTGAACTTAAGCCGTTGAATAGTAGCCGTTCAGTCAAATAAGTGAGTGATTCGTCATATAAAAAATTTTTGTTTGTAGGGAATTTTGGATCGGCTTATTAAAATATATATATATGCATATTTCGGACATGTGCCATTCTTTCAATTCATTGCATAAAATAAATGAACAACATGGCTTCGCAGAAATCGTTTTAATCTGCGGCGGTCTACCCTTGTTTTTTGCAGGGAGGACCTATTAATCTGAAACCGTTGAGTCAAAAGTAAATTACATGACAAAGGTTTCGCGGCGAAACTCATCATAATGTCGCGATAAGAACTGAACTCTCGCGTTTAATATTGTTCAATATTGCATTATAAACGGCTCAAGTCACGAGCTTGTCTAGTGCGAAAATCAAATTAATGTGAACGCAGCCTAATCGATAAATTCAGTTTATCACTAGCGTTCATTCTTGTATGCGAACGAATTATCATCCTCCAGTTCCGATTCAAATCTGTTAACACCACGCCTCATTGTTGGAGACGATGGTGGTCAATCATATAACGTGAAAGTGTCGTAAATCAAAGTAAATTTTAATTAGAAAATTTATATAACTTGTAGACGCAGTTACCGGCAGTTAGTTAGAGGAGTATGGTTAAATCACTTAATTGCGCAGATCGCCTTACACATCGCATTTCGTAGAGTCTCAGCAAAGCGCAATTTCTGTGCGTTGTACTCATTTCGCAAATTTAATATAACTCCTGCGAAGGTTGTAAAATATGTTTTTATTTTATTGTGCTTTTCAAATGACAGACACTATCGCCGTATCGTTTAGCCAGGTTTTGCTGTCAACTTTTCTTTTTTCTATTCTTTTTTATTTTTTTTATTTTTTTGCTTTGTTTGAAGAGGGTAACGTTAAGGGTATCTTATGAAATGATGCTCGCAATACGATACGTTCTCTCCCTTCGATTACACTTAAGAATTAAATGACATTTTTCAATTTACTTTATTACGTCTTGATGTATAAATAGATTCTCATGTGCCCTTTAAAATCTCTCCAACCACTTTATATTTATATTTAGAATTGTTATGTGCTTTAATTTTATGCTATCCCGTCGGTCTTTCGCTGCTCTGAAGTCGCACGTTATGATATCATTGGCTTAATAAATGAATGGGGGGTGGGGGGGGGCGCGTCGCCGCGTATCTCTGTTTGTGTACCATTTGCGTGTGGAGGATAAATAAAATTCCTTTAATTCTTTATGTATTGCATTTTTTTTTTTTTCTTTTTATTTACTTATTTATTTATTTATTTTTTTTTTTTCCTGCTCTTCTACGCGTTGTGTTATAAAATGAACTTAAAATTCAGTTATGATATTTTGCTGTAAATTCTTTGCCATTAAACGAGATAAATATTTGTTAAAAGCGATGTAACAAAGTTTCTGAAAATCAAGACCGATTTTCATTTGCTTATCGTAACGAGTCACTTTAAGAAGAAAATCCGTAACATAATCGTATGAAAATCTCGCATTTCACGAGTTTCGAGTTTTCATCAAAACTAGTCGATTTCTTAAGAAAATTCCAAATTCTCCAAAGAGAGGCATAAGAAGAAGAACGCATTATTGCTACTTGTAGTCAATCTCTGGATATGACAATTTCATCCCAGACATATACATGCGAACAAAGTAATCGTCATGGAAGTTGTACTACAAACCCAGATATCAAATGTAAAAATTGCGCTTCTAATATGTAATGAAAGCAGCTAATACATTGCATACAACGGGGCGCACATCCGCTTGAAATTCTCAGAACGCAGTTTCAATTACTTATAAGATAAACATTTTATTTTTTCATTTCATTAACCGACAACTTTTCGCCATAGAAAATCTAAATGATTTTAAATATATTCGCTACAATTTGGCTCCGTATGAGAAGATAACGGAGATATGCATACATGTGAGAGGAGCTTACTTGGTTTTTTTTTTTTTCTTTTTTTTTTTGGAAAAATGGACTTGGTCACTTTCGAAATAAACGGCTCGTGCATATATAATATACTGACTAACATATGACTACTTGGCTATGTGATTTTGTTGAACCGAATTTGCCAAAAATATTATTATTTATGGTTTTTTCAGTCCGCAACGTATGCAATAAATATAAACAATTATTTTATTGCGTGCATACATAAATAGTTAGTAGAATTTTAACTTTCAGTTTTCCTTTCGAAGTAATTTCAGTTTCAGTGAACCACTTGTGGGTTTTTTTTTTTTTTTTTTTTTTTTTTATTATTAATTTAAGCCACTGAAAGTAATTAAAATTATATAAACGAATTCCTAAAAGTTTAGTTTACTTTTTGCGACTTTTGCAAGAACAAATAACAAAAAACTTGATAGAAATCTTATCTTAAACGTTGGATATGAAAGCAATCAGAAAAATAAAAAGAATGAATTGATCAGGTGTTTTGTGAAATCCCGATTAGTTTATTCATGTATCTTCAAAGAAAACCGCTAACAACCAACCAAGCAACGAACGAACAATTTCTCAGAAACAGATTTCATTCATTTCATGGTTAATGAGATATGGATTAACTGCCTCATGTCAGCATAGCAAACACTATAATAGTTTAGATTAAGGTTAAACACTAACATGCAATGTTGCACGCACGGACTAACTTTTGTCGTATCGGTAGTACATGACAATATAAAATCAATTTTCCCAATAGATCTAATCATCTGTCAGTTATTTCTTCATTGATGTATGCTGACTTATCAGAAGAAAGAAAACCAGGAGGAAAAACCAGAGGAGTATGATATCTGAATTGCACAGTTCACGCAAATACGTTAAGATAGACATTTTATTGTTTCATTTCCTTGGATGAAACACTGCCAGCGTAATAAGCATAAAAACGAAAGTCTGTGATATTAATTTGAACGCTCAAAGTTTCTGTCAATCATCTCGATTGTCGACAAGTAGACTGACAGCATTTAATGGCATCCACCATATTAACAGCGATCAGTGACACCGACAATGAAACTCTCTTAACTATGTAGTGGCACAGAGAGACTTCGAAAAGCATGGAAAATCGATTATCTTTTACCGATCTAACTTAATTAGCTTTGGCAAGTACAGTGGAGAAGAGTTTGAAGATCCGGACATGATGTTGCAACATTCAGCAAAGGCAAAATACTTGTCACAGCCATTAAGCTGCGGCCACTTTCTACCTTCTCCTGTTTCCTCACTTCTTTCCGGACGTCATCGTGTTACATGTGCAGGCGGCATCTCCTGAGTGATTAGATTATATTCGAGTCGATTTTGAAATCTTATAAAATTGACTATCAATAGGTCAGCGACAGGGTCTTGTGATACATGCTTATAATATTTTATAATGTAAATTGTCCGTCCGTTCGCAAATAATCAGAAATGCGCTACTCCTGGTATTCCTTATCTTACGTAATTACTTGCACCGAATTGATAAATTAAAGGTCAGTGAGGAAATGTAGAACTGTACGCTAGCTGAGGCGGCAACGATTAACAAACGTATCAAACATACATCGCAAGACATTTTCTTATTTGTTTTAAATTAATAATGAGAACACGATAATGCCAACCATAGTCGTTTTGTAATGATTTTCTTTGCTCTTTGTCTGATTTCTTGGCTCTTTACTTCTGCAATTCTTCTTAACTTTGTTAATTTCTGGTGTACACGGTATAGTTCTTAATTTGAATCTTCATCGTCCTCCCGTCCTCCACCTCCTTTGATCCAGTTTTACTGCATTATAACGACGAAATCCTTTATACTTCGTTGTTGATTGCGGTTGTTCTTATGCTTTAATGATATTTGACTTCAATCTACTTTTGTTTATTCGGCTTTATTTTAGGTCTGTGTTTTTTATTTTAAATTGCAATAAAAGACTTAAACTGTGTCGTTTTAATTTTTCACAATTTCCTTTATGCACGACATTTTATTTTGTACACAAAGACAACGGATTCTCTTCTCTCTTGTGTCTCGTTTTTTTTTCTAATTTGAATTTCTTTAAGAGATGAGAGCTTAAACTCCTATTATGAAATACAAAAAGCATTTTTCATTTAAAATTTTCCCTTTCAGATTATTGTGCAGCTGTAGATGAAGTTTAAACAACAACAACAATGAGCATTTTATTGTTACACGCTTATCACCATATGCTGATATGATAGGAAAATTGTATAGGATGTAACAAAGCTCACGCAAGGCTTAAATTTTGTGCCATTTATGCGAAAAAGTATTGTGAACCCGCCCTGCCCTCTTTCTCCACCTACGCAAAAAAAAAAAAAAAAAAAAAAAGGAAAAATAATATAAAATATTAATAATGGACCACTAAACGACAAATTAAAGTTTGCATTGTTCAAAAATATTTAGTGAAGTTTTGGCGGCATTTGGAATCCAAACATAATCGCCTTCAGCTCATAGCTGAGACCCATATTCATAACGAATGTTTATCAACAAGCGAACTCATCCACTACATTTGAGTGTTTGAGGCAGATTTTCGGCCATTCGTAGAGCCATTCTCCCCTTTCTCGAATCATTCGATACCGTGGTTACGATCAAGCGTGCTCGCTAATCCGAAATGATAATAAAATTGACTTAGCATTGCCTTAATTGCAAGATATGAATGTGAACGACATGCAATCTTAACAAGGCGGTCTCAGATGACATACAGACAGAGAAACCATGCAATGGCGTGGTGACCTAATCGATAATGTTATGAAGATTTGCTAAGCGTTGATGTCGCTCCTAAGGAATGTTTATATACCGAAATAAATTCGTGGGAGACCGCTTACCCGATGTGTTATTCCATTCATACACTCTACGGTATATTTGGGAAAATAAGCCTGGATTCGAAATTACATGTGATACATTTACGTGAATTTCGGACCACCCTGTAAGGTCGAATATTTGATTTGCAATTTATTGTAATAAATAATAAATAATAAAATATTTATGGTGTATTCTTTACACTTTTAGTTAATTTATGAATATAAATATATAATATTTTTGGCTTAAATTTAATATTTCTTGCAAAGTCGTTCTTTTTACTAAAATTCTTATCTTTTCTACTCGTGTGCACATTTAATAATAGAAATATTCATTCAATAACGAACACCTGATGGATGTACTGTGCTATATAATATATATTTTTCCTTTTTTTTTTTTTTTCTTCTTTTTACATCTTTTCTTTACCTCCTATCAGACTATAAAGAATATTTTTATACTTTTGTTATTTCGTTTGCACCATAAACTCCGCCAACATTATAAGGGGAAATTCCAG
>NW_023998414.1:18092382-18163147 GCF_014805625.2 Glossina fuscipes | reverse complement strand
ACATATATATATATATATATAACATATATAACATACATATATATATATATATATAACATATATAACATACATATATATATATATATATATATCAACTATATATATATATATATATACTCAATCAAACCCATGTCTATTCGTCCACCCACTCCAAATACTGAGGTAGAAAGCGAAAGGTTGACGCACATATTTTTAATTCAAAACGACACATAAACTTTAATAATGGTCGAAGCTTCTCAACCAGCGCCCCTTAGATTAGGGGAAAAAAAAAATCAAAATTAAAAAAAAGATTATTTCAAAACAGCAATAGAATAACATATATTGGTACGATAATCGGTACAAATATTTAGAGTAAGACGATCTTAAACTTTTGTGTAGCAAAGCAACGCCGGCGAGACCACCCATCTGAAATAAGCATCTCTTTGTTTTCCCTCTAAGAAAATAATATTCGAACCGAACTGACAATAAAATTTTGGAGCTCAGCACATTTTTCAAAAGGATGCCGGTTATCACAGATTCGCTCTAAGATGAAAACAAATCGCTTACTAACCTTTTTTACCTTACGTTCTTAACTTCTTTGACATCAATGAATGAATGCACATTCTGTTGCGACTATGTAAAAGAAATGTTTGACTACGTGTTCTTCAATCTCGTGTACACGTACATACATATAAAAAAGAGCTAACATACATCTACATCATCTTATCTTTGCTTAAACTGTCGCAGTTTATTGGTTATACTTGTATTAGAAGAAAGGAAGAAAAGAAAATCTTTTCAATAGTTGGATAATAAATGTAAAATATTTCATATTTTTTAGTCATCTGAAGAAAAAGCATATATTTCATCTCTTTTGAGTGGAGTTATTGTAAATCTCGTAATGTAAATAAGTTTTAGGAATTTTCCTCAACGCTTTTTAATAAAAAAAGCAAGAAACGTTTTCTACTAAAGTTTGCATAATATTTAAAATTGAAGCATTCGTGTGTTAAGCATAAAAAAGTTTATTATTTATTATCCAAATAGGAAACTCTTCTCTCTAACAAATTTGTATAGAAAATCATATTCAAAGTTCGCTCATAATGTTAAATTTCTTCAAACACTTGTCATACACTCAGCGAAAATGACTGTTAATCTATAAAAAACATGCACGGTCTAATATGCTTCTGCGCCTACGGTTTATGTACCTTTGTATATAGGAAATCACAACACTATTCTTGTCGATATATGCTGGGCAAAGAAAATTCAAATTTGTGCAGAAGCTGCACAAATGATTTATTCAAATTTCAAATTATGTTGAATTAACCCTTTAAGAAAAAAGGATTTTCTCACGCCCAACAGGCCACCCAGGGATTTAGAGACTAGCCTTACATCGTGAATCTTCATTATATGTATTTAATTAACGAAAAAAAAAAAAAAGAGAAAAATATTTTGCCACATAGTTAGGTATTGAAGGGACACACTAGGTGCCCGACCGGATGAATAGATGAGTACAAAGAAATCAAATCTCAGTGGGATAGAAGTGTGAGTACCAGATGGACATGCATCCCCTAGGTTAGAACCTCTCTCCATCCTCATGTCTTGTCTCATTCATTTCTGATCATCACGTATAGAGGACTGATTCTCCTGAGTGAATGGTGATATTTAAAAAAAAATAAATAAAAAAAAAAATACTGTAAAACAGTTTAATATTCAATGGACCACATTTTATGGAAACTATTCGAACTGATCCATTTTATTATCTTTGAAAATTATATATATTCACTAAGAAACGAAGATTCTGGAATTTCGATTCCATTTGTAACAGACATAGACATAGGCTAAACGCACGTTAATTAACGTGTCTCACACTAGTGTGCGTCGGCCAATAGATTCAACCCCAATTGAACTAATATAGCTGTCATATGTGCCTCAGTTAATAGTTCGTTCATCTGCGTTCTGCTGCTTGAGCTAGAAAAAAAGCTGCATAAATTTGAAAATGGGCTCGATTCGCCTACAAATCGATCTCAGTGCATCTCAAATAACTCATTAGCTACTATAAGATTCCGAAATCGAGCGAAAACCGCAAATCTTTAGAGAGTTCATATCGAAAATTTTAGTTCGAACTTAATGTAATCTTGATTGGGTCAAATCATCCATCTGAATGTAAGACCTATTATGCTGGACTCAAGACCGAACACAGTTTCTTTCCTTGTTTCTTATTTTTATTTGTACGGATATCTCGGATCAGAAATCGACCTTTAACGATCTTTAACTTTTACTACAGAAAGCAAGTAGTTTTTCCTCTCAAGTTATTGCAAAATTCAATTATTGCTTCTTTTATTTACCTTTTATGCAACGTATTTGTACAAAAAAAAGAAGAATATATAATATGTGAAATGTACATATATATGTATGTATAGATGCAGACAAGTTGAAATGTTAGAGTGAGTCAAAGATGATTTTTAAACGTTGTGCTCCGATTTTTGTCATAAAATGCGTCAAATTTGGACAATTTCGGGCATTGAAGGGTGTGCTTCCCATGAGAACCCTTCTGCCGTCCAAATTTCGGTCACAAATTTATGGACCAAGCCGCTATTCTAGATCTTTATTAAAAATTCAGCCTTGTTGGTACACACGTATATATATATATTTTTTTTAAAAACTTTCCTATGAAGGGAGGGCTTCCAAGACATGTATTGTGTATGCAGACACATGAGTGGATACGCATTCTTCTCGGTAGAGTGTTTTGCTTAATAAAACGAAAGTTCATCTCAAGTTCTTATGAGAATTGCATACCTCCGCACAGTCATAATATACCATTACCTCAACGCATATGCGGCATAAATTTGGCTTAAAGATGGCGCATTAGGAGCAGAAGAAATGAATTGTTGTTGTACGGGAACGCTCCGTTAAGTAACTGCGTTGATCTAGAAGAACGATTCTTTATTTTTTATAATGTTCTGATTTTCCTTAACAAGATATTTAAGATATATCCCGCTACGCTCATTACAAATCTGCAAATCTTAAAAAACAAAAAAAAAATCTAACAACTCCTTTAAACGCATTACTCAACTTTAGGTCATATTTAGACCATATTAGACTACCGCATAGCCAAGTAGCCGTAGTTAAAGGAACGCGACTATTAAGCCAGCATACCCGAGTTCAACCCGAGTGTGGTAGATCGTACTTTAATTACGATTCGTGGATGGCCATAGAATGAGGTATAATTTGTCGCCGCATCTTTCCGATCATCACCATTTTATGCGTACAGGGAACATCTCGTAAGCAATTGGTCATGTATTTATCTGCATGAAAATGCAAGTAATGGATAGTTGGACAATTTAACAAGATCCGTAATAGCAGCGTAAACTTTTAACTTTGTTTATTATTTAGTTTTTATTTAGGCGATGTGAAGAGATTACATCACTACCACTAACACTGTCGACTCCATTGGAAATCGTGGTAGGAAACTAATTCACCTATTTTACCCTGACAGAATTTTACCTAAACATTTTCTGTCATTACAACTAATTCGACAGCATGTGACTTTAAACAATATTTGAAAATTTTTGAAAATTGTATTCGTAATAGGATATGTTCATAGCTACCATAGTACTTGGAGGTTATTTACGATGTCTCCTAAGAAGATTACCTATCATTTGTCCATCTTCTTTTTTTTTTCCTTTTCACATCGTTTCAATCTTTTTTTCGTTATAGGCAATTATAGGGAACGCGTCTTCACATTTGGGCTTGGCAAATCAATTACGAATACATGTGTCGCATTTCAATCTATAGTTTGTGGAAGATGGAGAAGCAAAGATGATTAAATTATTTGAGAAATTTGTAACAATTCGGCCCATTTTCCTAAATAGTACAAAAGAAATGACAAAGTAGGTATATTTATTAGTGTGAAGCATTATTTCCACTGTGGTAAACACTAAAATCAAAGTGAGGAAAATAAGTTTACCTCTTGAGCATATAATGAATAATAAAAATGAGCCAAAGAAAAAATAAAATAATATAAATGTATAAAATTCTGAATGTGAAATCGAGAAGGTTAACTAGTTGCCAATTAACCGTTATCGAAAAACAAGAAGCAACCATAAACGGAAAATGAAACATATAACTTGTGTTATTAAAACATACACTTGCACCCACTCATGCATTTCACTTTGATGACCATGACTTCGCTTTTTCCCATGCATGCATTCCGCATACGTATGTATGTATGTATATATGTATATATATATGTATGTATGTATTTATGTTTATGCCTTTATTGCTGATAGTTTTTTTCTTTTCGAATTCGTTCGCAGGCCTATACTTCACCACACCGGAAAACGGAAACTGTAACAACATACGCATAAATTTCAAAAATAATCAAAAGACTAAAACAAACCGAAAAATAAAAACCAATGAAAAAATGCTACAAAATATTATATAAATGAAAAATAACAAAAAATATATAAACAAAGTATATTTTTATGGTATGGATTATAAGAAAATTAAAGTATACTTTTAGGATATGAATGCAACGATTTTGTGGTAAATTAATATCAACATAGGACGTTATATTCATTCATTTTCAGTTATATGATGATACTTTAAATATAAAAACCATCTACCCAAGATGAATACGTAAATATCGTAGTTTTTTCATTTTAATTACTAATAACCATTATTGGTAGCATAATTGGAGCAATTTTTTACTTATTATGTTTATTTAACGTTAAGGAGCAAGTAAATCGTCCACTACTAGCAAAAATAATTTGAGATTCTGAATTATCGCACGAAATGATTTTTCTACTTCGACTAAAATTTCGAAATTTCGCGACAACTCAAATAAGGGAAAAGCGCAAAATTTAAAAACCAATCAATGCTCTATAGTAGTAAACCCCTCGTTCTTCCAATGGGAAGAAAGTTTATAATATGCCCCAGACTACTTTTTAGATCCATCTATTTGAATAGGATTGATCAGAAAACATTTGTAATTTTCTAAATCTGCGGCTACATTCTAAAGCATTCCTTGACGCATGCCTCTCTTCCAATCAAAGAAACTGGATCGTATCTTGTTGGCTTTCTAATAAATAGTTTCATTTTAAAGAGCTTGTAGTATTTGCATAGGTTTCTATGACACGCAGTTCTTGGAACCAAACAAATTCCAAATGAATTTGTCCACTCTATATACACACAACATTTAGAAAGGTTTGAGATCTTTTTTTTTCATATTCGTTTCAAAATCGCTTTCTAAATCGACTTACAATATAAGTTAAACTATTTACTAACTTTGCATAAAAACTTCTTTATATGCTTAGGAGAGTAAATATTATGTTCTTTGGTAGTTTTAAATGTCCGAACAACAAAATGTTTCATATAACAAAAAAATTAAGTGATTAAACTAATGAACGCAATGAACATGAAGCAAAAAGCATAACGTATGTCACTTACGTATTCATAGATTTGAAGCAAAGAATAAGAGAATGACATGGTTAACGTCTTCACAAATTTTGATTTATTTTAAACTGTGTTTGAGTTTGAGTCTCCGATATTTCATATGCGTGTGAAATATAAAATTCCAATTATTTTTTAATAATAATTCAAACATTTATCTTCATTAGCACTTCTTAAAATACAACAGCAAAGGATATAACTAATTAAGAAGTGAAATATTCACTGACAACTCGCATCGTCTCACCGCATGTACCCTTATTGGCCCATGGCTAACGCAATGTTGTAAAGATCGTAACATCACGTAAAATAATGTTAGCAATTAATTTTTAAATTCTAAGAACATAACTTGAATTAATAATTTTGGCGTACACATGCATTGAGCGTGTACTGAAAATGGTACACTTCGAAAGGAACACAATAGCCATATATCTCCCTTCAACATCCATCCATGTATTTATTTATTTATTCAAGTCACATGTCGCAACTTCCGAGATATTTCAATAGAATAGTACAGATTTGTAAATTTTGACATACGAACCAACTTTATTGAACATGGATTTAATCAAACTATCAGGCGGCCGCATGCGTAATATGGGATTTTGGTTATTTCTAAACAAAAAAATCGATGAATGAACCGATTAAATGGATCAGGGGAACCGTTTTCTGAAATCGGAAAATCTGGGTGACTCTTGTTATATCCTACACCGCTTGTGGTACAATGATATATCTAGTTTATGCGGATATATGCAACACACGGAAGGACCTGAGATAAACACATCTTTTATTATACAAATCGACTCACGAATCACATCCTGAACTGATCTAAGCATGCCTATCGAGATGTTTTGGTCCAAGGACCAAGCGCTCTTGACAAAGCTTCTGGTCGGACCATTTTCTCGATCACTTCCAATAGACGGCCTTATTTTGATAGGCCGTTCAATGAATAACTGTATTAAAGGAAGTGTCATAGGGTGTTTAGTGGTAGACATTGTCTCACTATAATGTGTGTGATTATGCATCAAAACAATTAATTGTTAATGCATGAAAATAAATGAAAAATATTTGCATTTGCGCCTTTTCCCAAGAATAATATTTCTTAGAAACATTATGTAATGAAAATGCTGACCAATTTAAAGCGCAACAATACTACATGCAGTAAAATTCTATTACAAGGTAAAACTTCATTCAACCGTAATGGATGTGATATGATGCAAAAGAAAAAAGAAATGGTGTTGCAAAAATAAACTAAAAATGTGTCAACCTATAATGTCCTCATAGCGTTCTGTCAGCCATAAAAGGTGTGTCAGAATAAAAAACCAATATTCCGATGTAACCATTACGTGTAAATTCTTTCTTGCTGCGAGTAAATGTATGCAAAATGATAACACAAATTGCTTAGTCCGCTATATAAACTATGTCGTCCATGTTATAACAAGAACAACATACATCGCTATATGTAAAATAACGAATCTACTTAGAACTTTCTTCAATATTTAATATTGACAAAGAGAACGAATGAGCTTCTCTTGGTTATCGGCAAATAAACAACGTGTGATCATTTTAAAACGTGATGTTACACAATTTAAACAAAGTTAATACAGACTTTATGGCTTTGTTTTAAACGAAAAACATTCTGCACTGTTAGGGGTGATTACTGCTTGCAAGTACATGCATTGTTTTAAGTAGCTTATTTTTGCGTATTTTCATATAGAGAATTAAAAAAAAAAAGAATTATGAGGCTTAAAAAGCCAAGAGAAGCAACCAAAAAAAAGGTTATGCCCGGCTTAGGTCAAATTTCTTTATACACCCCCGAGTATAGAGTGCACACGTATAACACATAGGAAATATATTTTCACTTCGCTTGTAAAGAAGAAGCGTAGGCTCAATATTATAGCATAAGGGCCATTCCATTCTGGCGGAGAAACACTTAATGTAATTGTGCAAGTTTAGCTTTCTCTTTCTAATTATTTTCCCCAAGTTATGAATTTTTCGTATTTCCATAAAACAGCATATATATATAGAAAAACCAGAAGAAAAAAATAATTGGAACTTTCACTAATTGCGCTTACGCCCCCTATACAAAGAAATTGCTCAATTGCAATACTAAACAACGCGGGATAATTACGAACGTTGTCTGAAAATCTCCGGCTTAAATAAGAAAAAAAGCTTTTTTATGCAAAATCCGTTCGTAATGTGGGTTATCCACAACCCACTTGTTACTCCACAGTGAGCAAACGCACAACTTAGTTTTCTTACACTTAAATCTGAAATCCGTCCTTTGGTTTTTATCTCTCGAGTCTTAACCCGATAGTCTTCGAGCAATATTTAGCGCACTCGATCGATATTTTTTTTGATTACTGGCTCGCTGCCTTCCAAGCTGCTACGGCCACGTTTCGATTCAGCTACCCAAACTTTTAACCTGGTAAACGACGGTGCACAGTGTCTGCAGATAGCTAGCAAAAGTCATCTTCAATTTTTGTAGCCACACTGTGTCTCGAAAACATACACTTAATAACAGCCCGCTATCTCATTTCTTTCATTTGTACAACAGATCCAACTTGCTAGCGATTCATTTAAATGATTTGTAAACAAGGATTGCGCTTTCAACGGGCTTGAATGAAATTTTAGTGAGTATTTATCACAGCATACATAAGCATATTCTTTAACTTTCAGTCGATCTACGTAAAAATAACTTGAATCCAAGCTAAGTCTTTCTATTTTTCTCCACATCGTCATACCTTACACCACTTGCTGTACAAGGTTAAGTTTGTGCGAACGTATGCAACACCCAGAGTGACTTGAGTTAGACGCGGCGTTTATTATACCGATCGATTCGCAATCGCTTTCTAAATAGCTTTAAGTTTGTCTGTCCGTCATGTTTTTTGTGCTCTACAGATTGAAACTGTTAAAGGTATTTTGATCAACTTTGACATATCGACATTTTTTGACCCAATGTTACTGCAAATGATTTAGATCGCATCAATTTTTCGATCATTTCTCTTACAATACCTTGTTTTTGAAAAGTCAATCTTAATTGAATAACTGACCGTGGCCCGTTATAGTATTTTTATTTATTTTATTTCTTACTGAAATTCTAATAAACATCCGATTGAGATTATAAGATTCTACTAATCACGCACATAATCGGTACATAGCACAAACATATAAAATATTTAATAGGATCTTTCAAAGAGCTAACTAAATTAATACATTTTCACGTACATACAGTAAGTTAAAAAAACAAAAAAAAAAGAAAAGAAAACATTGTTGCGTAAATACGATTATGTGAACCCTTACGTAAATTAAGTTTTTTTGTTAAGTAGAAAAAAAAAAAACAGAAAAAAAAGCAAAATGGAAATGGAAAAAAAAAAGAATCAGAAATGAAAGCATTTTGATTTAAAATATCAAAATCATGAAACTTGTAATTAAACGCAAGTAGCAAAAGCAAACGTTAAACTGACTGAAACCCGGAAAGCTATTTATTATTATAGTCTTTTTATATTTATATGTAAAGCTACATAGATTCACGTATACCTAATTGATGTTCAACTCGTTATTAACAGCTGGAAACAACTATATAATATAATTCAATAACCTCAACTATACAATCAATCATTATTTACATGAATAATATATAATGTATTAAATTGCTATAAAGCAAAAACAAATAACAATAACAATAGCAATCACAATCACCTCAAACTAAATCCTTTCATAGTTATAATCCGTACTATTATAATCGCCGGCAGACGATGGTTATATATTAATTATACCCACTAACGAAATAACGGGTGGGGCATATATATCTTCTCAAAACATGTGCAATATATGAAATGTTGTATACATTCTTGTCCGTCTGTCTATCTATCAGTATGTGTATGCCTCTATGATAAAAGTACTCTCGATCGGAAAGGTTAGGATATCAATTTCAAGTGGAGCCAGAAATATGGGAAGCTTTTATACCCATATGTTGGTGAATGCACATGCCTACATGGAAGGTAACAAATGTAGGGTTTTTGCTTATTACTCATCAACTGCAACAAATGAAACAATACAAATTTCTACGCCTATTCTCTAGATGATCCTACAGTAGATATACAGAAGTGGAAGATATTTCATCATTTTCTTAGCTTTTCTGTTAGGACAAGAAGCCTAATGTAATATTGAGGGTATACTCAACTCTCACGCAATTTTCGAATCCCATTTCGAAAAAATGTCTCGTCATTTACGGGCATTGCCAGAAAAGCCCACATTTAGGTATCGTCATAAGAATTTAAGAATGTGATTGACTTCAGTGTTAATCGGGAAGAGCAATGTCTGCTGATAACATAGGGGAAGATAGGACATACCAAGTTAGAACGCGAACTCACGTATATCGTAAGGCACACACTACTTACCGCTTATAGGAGTTTAGCAATAAACTTTACGGTTTTTTATCGCAGAGCTACGCCTATCCAAAGCTCCAAGAAACGGTTTCATAAAAGGCGTGAAGATATATTCGAATTTAACTAGCAAAGACACTTACCATATCTGTTAACAAAATTCCATTAAGGCCTTCACAGAGCTCTCTTAAATAATTAACATTAATTAAAATTTGATTTGAAAGCCTACTCAATTATACTAGTATCCTATACTTTAGTGTAGTATAATAATATACACTATATTATGCTCAAGTATAACACAATACATACTAGTATAAAATACACTATATTGTAGTACCGTATATACTAGTACAAAATACACGTCCGTCCGTCTATATTCCTGCAATGACAAGCAATAAAATAGAAAGAATTAAAGTTTAGTACATACGTTCCGAAACTAATTTCTCAACCCAGGTGTGAAAATTGCCACGAACTTGGCATTAACTCTAACTCACTACTTTAGCTATTGTATAATATAGAATTTACCTTAAAAAACTAAGAGCTGCAATAAGAATATTATAGTAGTTATAACAGCCAGATGCGCTCCACCAATTTTTCGTTTCTAAACTCACCATATATCGGCTTGAATTTATCTCTTTTTAAACTGTATTTTATTTACAATAAAATCCGCTTAATGTATATAATTTAATATATAATTAAATGCTATGGAAACATCTTATCAAAAGCTATTCTTCTCTCATTAAGAAAGGACTACAATAGTACAAATATGATATTAAAAAAAAATGGATGGATATTATATAAGCTAAGAAGTTGCACTTAAGGAATAAAAATAATTTAATTTTTTTTTATAATAGATTCAGTAAGTATTGAAACTTCTTTTTTTTCCGATTCGTTCAGATGGTATAATGGGAAGGGATTTAGATGATTACTACGCTTATTTATATAGACCAATACTTGCAAATAGACGTGACTTATAGTGAACGCATCTAGAGTAGGTATTTTTACCTGGAATAATCGCCAACCTGAGGAAAATAATGATATAGGTTTTAGTTCGAAAATTTATTAAGACGAACTGAGAATGCAGAATTAAAATGATTCTAACCAGTCTGCTGGCATGCCCGCAAAACGTGATTTTCGGCTTTCTATCTGTATTTCATACGTACGAGGATTTCTGTTTTGTTTTCTTATAACCACAACAATACGACTGAGAATTAATGAAAAGCACCACATTTTCACGGAACGTAGCAGTGGTGTTGTTCGAAGTCACTCCGCGATCAAATATGAACCCAATATTCTTCTCAACACATTATACATATATATATAGAAGGGTGAAGTAAACTTATCTTCGATGCTATTATTCATTCTTATCGATCTGTTCTTATCGATTATCGCACCTTAAACAGCCAGGAAGAGGCTCCCGCTCATATCTAGATGAACTCTAGGAAGCATCTAAGAAAACAGTAAACTATATCTACGTACAATAAAAGTTGGTTTGAAAAGGTATTTACAAAAGTAAAAAGGTATACACAAAAAAAATAAATTTCCAAAGTTCTTTGTTTTCCCCATCTTCATGTTTAAAATTTAAACATTTATAATAAATTTCAGTCTTTCGGGGAAAAAAGTTTTGAGCGCACTTAGCCAAAAGCATACTTGTTCACATAATTATGGTTCCATTTTTTTCGGTACAAAAAGTTGAGCGTCTGTTTGTTAAACCAAAAACTTTTTCTAATTCTTTTTTGTTCGTTTCTAAGTTACAGCGCAAGAAAAAAAGCCAGCCTGTATGAAATTTGCATTTTTCATTTATTTCTTTTCAGTTGAAGATTTTGCGGGAATTCCTGTCTGTAAGTTTTTTTCTATAGAATATACAAAAATTCTTTTCTTGGTTTTTGGAACTCTTCTTTTTCTTTTTGTCCGTACTATAGTAAAATTTTAATTTTATTTACCAAGCACTTGAACATATTTTTTTCTTCTTTTTTTCTTTTTATTTAATTTTATTCTCTATGCTTTTTTTTTCTTCTCCGTACTTTTCGTTTATGTGCCCGCATGATTGAATTTTTTTTAATAAGGGTTTTTAGGTCATTTAAAATCAATTTCAAACGTTAAGCATGCTTTTTGGGGTCAAAAATTGAATTAATTAAAGCATATTTTAAGGCTTTTACATTTTAATATGAGAATTGTGCGAAAACTATATTGAATATAATAAACGCCAATTAGTTTTCGACCTTTTCTATTAGTTCTCCCGTTTAGGTTAAAGTCGATTGATTAAGGTTTACCCTTGCGTTCACGATCATTCTCTCCTTCGTTAGCCTTCGAATTTATTACAATAAAGTATTTTCATTTATATAATACATGATGAGAACTTGCAAACTATTATATTTAGAAAAAGTCGTTACACTTTCAAAAAATTTGTCTAAAGGAACGAGTCTGTCCTTCATATTCGTATAGTGTATGCAAGGCGGAATGATTTTTTACATTTTTTAGGAATTCAAAGAAAGAGGTCACCTACCACATTACCACACTACGTTCTTTAAATCTCGAAGTAAACTTATTTATTGCAATGAGTATCTTTCGACCTAAATTCGTAAGTTTATAGTTATTATATACGAATCAATGGATAGAGCATAACTAATGTCTTCTTTGTTACATTTTTATTTATATGCATATATCCTCTATTATGAATTTTTTGAAGTCTCTAGTCTTTTCTCTCTCTCTCTCTCTCTCTCTCTCTCTCTCTCTCTCTCTCTCTCTCTCTCTCTTTCTCATTGATCTCTTTAAAGCACATGCCATAAAGTTACCTATATGTAGGCACAGTACAGTCGAAGTTATGCCGATGTTCAAGATTATCAAGAGTCGAGAATGATTGGAAACGCTCTTGTCGTCAGTATATATTTTATTTTGTAGGCTTAGAAGGCAGATTTATGATTGCTATTCTGTATTATTCGCTATTGCAAACGGAATAAATAAATTGATATATCTACATTGGTATTAGGACAAAAATAAGATCCGAATTAATCCTAACAACAAATTGCAGCAATTAAGAGATTGTAAATAAATAAATTTAAATATTTGAATTAATTATTTTAATTGCTTTAACATAATTTTGGGCTTTTAAAGGTATAATAATAAACGTATACTATGTCTGTAGTAAAGATATAGTACGTATGCGCTGAAAAGAAGCAAAATCATTTCTATGAAAATTAATCTTTTCTCTTAGGAATGCGAAATTAAAAAGAAATGAGAAATTTTCGTAGAAAACCAAGCGGACAAGCGATAAAATATTTTGCGCTGGTAAGTACCACTTACAAAATGATGAACAAAAATCATAAATATTTATTTAATTGATATTTTGCATTTAAAGGTTGCATGTGTGTGTAGTTGTGGGTGGGTGTATAGATGCGTGTGCGAAAATGTAAAGACAACTTTTTATTATCCATTGATTAACAACTACACCCTAAACACACAACTGTGATTAATTATCGCAAAATTGTCATACAATACAATTACCCGCCCACTCCGCCCCAACTCTTCCCCAATATGAACGATATAAGACGCCGTTAAAATTGACGATAAATTAACAAGAAAAAAAGAAACTTTGATAAAAAAAAGAAGAAAAACGCACAATCAATGCCTGGTTGCTACATTTGAATCATAATACGGCAGAGAGGTAATAACATAACAACTTTTAAAACCCTATGAATGCACAGAGTAAAGCAGAGTATAAGGCGGACAAAAAGGAAGGAAATATTACCACACATTTTCAATTCAAAAAGAATAAAAAATATAAAACTTAAAAATGAAGAGGGGCAGTGAGGAGGGCAGAAAAAAACATGAAAAACAGAATGCTTAAAAGGTGGTAAAAGTTCATGTATAACAACTTATATGCAACATTAATATGTAGATATTACAAGTCACAACAAATTTGTCGCATAAATTTTTTATATGTATACAGAAAACACAGTTGTATGAGCATACACATTAAGAATAAAAAAAAAAAAAAAGAAGGAAAAAAAAAAGAAAAAGAGTTTTGCTGCTATTTAATTCTACCGTCCCTCGGTTTTCACTGTTTATTATTATAACATGCAAAGGTATGCAAAGACTTTCACAAGTTATGCGCGCAGGCATGTACGTAGACACGTAATTCATACAAAGGATGGCCCGACTCTTGTCATCGGTCGGAGTTGGTACAAGCAAAGTTAGGTGATTGCACTAATAGCCCCACATATGCGCACAGACATACCTGTGCACATATACAGTTAATACGTAAGAGGTCACATGACTTATCTGACTTTTAAAGCCATAACATCAGCGAGACAGTGCTCGAGGAGTATACACAAATGATTAAGGGGTTACTGTACATTTGCACATAAGTATATATGGATAAATCCATGCATGTGGTTATGTGTACGATTATGATGCATTATATATAATAATTATGAATGCATATATAAATATATATATATATATATATATATATATATATATGAATGTATGTATTTATATATGTATAATATTTAAAGAAAATATGCGTGTTTAAACGCCTCAAGGGTAAATAACAAATAAAAATGATTCATATAAGTTTAGCCATGTTTGGTTACAGGTAGAACGAGTTTGTCGGGTCTATATATGCATTTAAGTGCATATAAAAGTAAGGGTAAAACTGAAACTATAATAACTATATATATATATATATATATATATATATATATATATATATATATATAAAATTATACATGTATGCAAACTCAAAAAGTTTATTACATGGGGTGCGGACTTTTTGTTGCCTAAAGTAAATCTAGTTATTAGTAAAACAACAGACGGTATACTATAAAATTTACAAGAGACCTTAAACGCACAAATTTTCAGCAAAAGTTATGCTTTATATGTTATGTTTTAAATTATAGACCATAAGGTCTACTCTATAAGAGGAATTATCTCTTATATTGGAATTTTCAAATACAAAATATTAAAACTTTTTTCTGCTAATTCTGTCAAGTAGACGATGTTAACATTACCCGAGAAATTGCTATCAAAAAATATGGTTAATAATCAATAATCAATTATCTTTTATCCGCAACCTCAACGAAAATTCTGAAAACAAAAAAAAATGTTGTCTCATCCACCACCACTTTTCACGTAAAATTACAATCTTCGACGTGGTCGTCAGTTATCCTTAACTTGACATAAATATTTGTACACAAGCAATGTCTTCATGAACTCGATAGACGTATTCATCCTACAAGCCGTTCCTTAATGTCCGCCACATTTCCGATTGTGGTCAGAGGATAACACTTGTCGATTCTGCATATAGCCACTAGGCTGCGGCCACCACCTCCCCATTTTTTTCGCTTCTCTTTCTTCTTTCACACAGTCATCGTGTTAATGGAATACCGGACACATCCCCTGAGTGGTTATATTAAAAAAAAAAAAAAATTTAGGAAAGTTCTAAAATATGACAAAACTAGCGCGCAGCGACTGACGATATTTTAAATAATAAATGTAAATTCAATTCTTCACAATGCACTTTGCAATATCGTAACACTTGTTTCTACAATAAAAATCAGGACTACAGCCTAGTCATCCAAGGCGCCTTTTTATCTTAATATGCATATTGTATTAATGTCTGATTTATAACAAATTTATGATGTGCGTGACAATATCCCTGCTCTGTGCCAAGTAATCTTTGCAATTTATCCTCCCAAATAGAGTTAATCAGACAAAGCCCGCTGGTTGACGAATCATATGCAAGCGATAATTTGCGGCCATTAATTTGCAAGACAATCCTGCATTATTGGGGGGGATCTTTATCAGATATAAGAATTCATGTGTAGTCCAAGATTTCCCCTCTGCACAAGGCAAAGATTATCTAACAGCTGTCATTATTTAGTGGGGTAACCACAGTCAAGTGCCCTCATCACGTTGTCATAGTTAGTCTTACTTTCGGATTATCATACCATACGCCTTCCAAGTTTTCTCCAATTGATTTTTAATGTACAAGGAGAAGTACCAAGCTATGCCTGGAACCTAATCACTAATTCGTTTTTGTGAGAATTGATAATAGTTTTAATATTGTCGGCAATCCTGTTAATATATATTTATACTGTGTGCGTGAAGAAAGTTGGCTTATCTGAAAGTAATGAATAAATTTGAGCAAAGAAAATCGAGTGCCTTATTAAGAATTGTGAGAAATTGTGAAAGGCATGCATTTTTTTACAGCATATTTTTATCCATGTGAGTTTTTGTTGCGTCATTATTTGGACGAACAACTTAATTATCAAATTCACATCTTCGTCCTCAGCAGTAGCTGGTTACAAAGTAAAGAAGTCTGCAAGTAGGCGACTTCCGACACTCCTGACGACTTCTTTAAAGTGGGTTTCTGACGCTGGCAAGTCCCGCCATGAAGAAATACAAAATGTGTAAGAAATAATGCGACTTTACAGGAAAGAATCGACATTGAGCCTAATGCCTAATTTTTGGCTTATCACACGGAAATACATGCTTGCCTCAGCAATTGACTCAATAATCCTGTCAGCAACACGATAGTTTACAAGAAATGCAACTATAGTCACAGTGTCTTCGATGTGCAAATGACTTGATGCGTAATTCAGGCTTCATTAATTGAGTTTACTTGACTTTTGGTAAACGAAGTCAAGTCATAACAGTCACCGGCGACAGTCGTTAAATGTTTTTCTAAAAGACGATGCAACATGCCACACCTCCTCACTGGAAGAATGGTATTTTTAAAGCTAAAGTGTAGTGATAAGTATCCAACGAATATATAATTATGAAATTTATGGAAAAAAAAAAAAGAAAAGTGGTCTAAGAGATTAAAACACTTTAATCGTGAACAAAATAATTGAAGTCGAACGAACATTTTAGCACGGGTTAGTGTAAGTCAAACTTGCTATAATAAGCAATTGTTACGATAACCTTGCAAGATACTTATACCCATAAGAAATTGCTTCCAGTAAATCAATTTTTTGCATCTACTCATCTCTCCGTTTATCGATCGCATAACGAGCCTAAATAGCGAAAATTGAACCACACTGCTGCTGACAATGTCTTAATCACTTCCAAATATTCATTTGGATTTATAAACGAAAATATTGTAGAAACATCAATTCCCCTATATATACAGCTTACAAAAATTTCGTATATCATGTAAGACAGTTAATAACAATTTGATTTGGGACTTTTACAACAAAGGCCGCAATTTGCAGCAGAAGCAGATAAAGAAAAGTTCCCCCCATCCGTAGAGGAAAAGTTTAAGAGGTTTTTCTCCACCACCGATAAACCGACTGTTACATGTTCGCAACGCATCAAATAAACATATCCTCTAAAATATTGTTAAATTTTGCAAGCAAAGAAAAAAAAAAAAATCCCAACCGAAGTAACTTAAGCCATATTCTATTTTTCATTTAATAATAATCTTAAGGGATTGTAACACAATAAGCAACTTTGTTTGCATATATCACGTAAATAAGAAGAGTTTTGTTGTTTCGCCCTCGAGCTATAACGAAAACAATGATATGTGTCTGATGATATCCTCTTGATGCGTTGATATCGCTTCCCATATACCAAGCGAGATAGTTGTCTGCATAAAATTGAACTCTTAATAAAAAGTTATATAACTTTTGTTTTGCTCTTTTATTTTTTTCGTTTGTCTTTCCATATTAAAACAAAAAAAAAACTTTTTTTCCTACGCAGATTTATAATGTTTATACTAAGCACTTTGCTTACATAGTAAGAGATTCTTACAGTCATTTGGTCATTGAACTACAAGTTTTCAAAAAAAACAAAAAAAACCAAAATTCGCCAACAAGAAAATATTGATAACTTTTAGAAACACCCATGCCTATCGGAAAGTAAGGGATAGATAATCGCTTAGTTTTCTATGCCCTACGTTGAAAGCGTTGGCTTACGCTGACGAGGACCATTAACTAATTGATTTATAAATACTCCTACGGAAGATGTGTTGAAACTTTAGGCTCTCTCTTAGCAGTTGCATCAGTTTTACAGTAATCGCGTAAGCACGCTTGAGGAGAAGTTAGTTTTTTATCTCAATCTTTTTGACTTTGAAAATTTTAAATCGTTTCAAAGTCTAATGCTTCCGTATTCCGCATTCCAGTTTCTTTGCAGTTCATAACGCTATATTATTTATTATTTGTTGTACGCAAACTCCAGAATAATAGCCATTTCTGAAGACGTCCTACACATATATATCACTTAATGCCGTACATTCGGTAGCAAAGAACTAGGAGCTCTCTGGGCAGTTTGATCATTGTGCTTATAACAGATTCCTCCTTCGTATGTATATCGTGTGAGCTCCTGCCATGACGGCTTAATGTCCACGCACTCCTGAAACGTGCACCTTGGTACCGTAAGCAATAAGATAATTTTCAGTAGTTATAGGATCCAATTACCCCCTTCTGAGCTGCCAGAACGAGATCATAACTATTAACTGTCAACATTTCGTTCTTTCTGGGCAAGGCGAGACCTAACTAATACCTCAATACGAACCAAAGCAAAAATTCTTAGGTGTCTTAAAATCATTTTGCAAGGTGACAGCGAGTCTTAATTTAGGCAGCATGCTGTTGCATTTATTGCTGATCTAGTTTTTTCTCATCGATTTGCAATTGCGGCGTTTGATATATCGAGGCAGCCAGCTCTTAGCCAAATGCCAATAGAAAATACGTCTTTTTGAGAAGGATGAGATTTCTTTCGATACGTTTCATAATTTGCCTAGGACTTGGTATCTATTAAACCTACCGAACTAGCATTTAATTGAAATAAATAAATATAAGATTTCTCATCAATACATCGGGTGGATACTAAATGTATCCGTTATTTTTTAATATCTACATCTATAATATTGATGCGAAGGTATGTATGTTTTTGACTTTGATTGGTGGTCGGTCTGGCCGTTGATGAAACGCTCAAAGCGAATGTCTCTGTCCGTCTTATATTAATGCAGAAGACGAGCGACGTAGCGTACCACTCATTGCGTTGTGCCCTTAATGAATCCATCCATATATATATAGTTAGTCATTGTAAGGAAATTTTAAGGAAGTGCGATCTATATATTAAATTATTGATATATTGTTGTATATAAAACTTTAAGATATAAGCTTTGCAATGCTTTTAGAACTTTGCACGTAATTCTTTTTATTCCTGTCTTTTTTGCATTTTTCCTTCTTTATTTTTTTTTATATTTTTTTCTTTTTTGGAGAAGCAATAGACAACAGTAGTCAGTAATTATTATTGTGGGTCGTTTGTTGAAATATTCCGCTTTTCTTTTTTTTATACACTTGTAGCTGGAGCTGTAACAACGCAAAGTTTTTTTTCTTCTTTTTTTTGTTTTGTTCGTCTTTAAGTTTATAATATTGTGCATTCGTGATAAACTGTAGTTTGTTGTTATGTAGTTTTATTAATTTATGATACTCTGATGATTGTATTCAAATATTTTTATAATAAATATGTAAAAATTTACAGAATTTATTGCTAGTAAAGAAATGTAAATTCAAGTTGTTTCAACAAATGGAATTTTATTTCATTTATAACCAATAACAATTTCTATACAATTAAAAGGTGGAGAGGAGAGAAGAATACGTTAAGAAGAAACGTCATTAAAGAAGAAAGCGATTGCGAGGCAATGTGCATTTTTTTTTTTTGAAAAGTGATTTTGTAACAATTTTTTTTTTTTTTTTCTTTTTCCTTTTTGATGTTGAAAGCTAACATTAATTCATAATTCGAAGCGCATATAAACAAACTTTTCAGCCACGAACATGGTGATACTATGCCCGCGATAATGAATAACAATGTTTAGGAATTTTTCGCACTTTTTTCTCTCCATACAATTTACCTTTTTCTTTTTGCTGTCAAACGGCACGTTTCGGTATTGTGGTGAAGTGTTTTTCATGTTTCATGTTTTATTTTTTCCTTTTTTTTTTTCTCCATATGATATAATTCACATGCTTCATAAGTTCCAACAGACGACCGCAGGCATGCTATTACATGCTTTGCTATAAATACATACATACATATATACATGCATACATACATATATATATACATATACATAGTCTTTTAAATCGACAAAAAAACAAACAGATTTTATACCTTCAACTCTCCGCACCAAGGAAGAAAGTTATACATGGCTTAAAGCGAATTTTGAATACCCCACAACTAAACATAAAAAATTAATTTGTTGATTATTTTTCGTTAATTGGTGGCGCATATTTATGTAATGTATGTCGATAAATATTCGAATAATATTTTAAACACATATTTGCTTTCGTAAGATCAAGCTTTCTCCTACCATAGGTTTTTTCAGCTTTCGGAAGCAATGTACAAAGGCTCATCGCCTCCAACTGTGTGCTTAAATAAGTTTGTGCGATCTTAAAAGCAGGAGCCAAAGGCACCGATACAGAGAAATGTAAGCGGCGCACATGTTAATTTAAATTTATTATAAAAGCACATCTTCTTCGCTGAAGACATGTTATACGCAGAAACTTTATGAGATAACCAACGTATTTATAACAAGTATTTGTATTAGACAACAACTGTCCGTATTAAGCTATAGTCCTTCCCCTATGTCCTGAAATGAACCATATAAGGCAAACCTTTTTCTCTCTTCATGAAATTATTACTATACTCCTAAACCATTTTTCCCACGCATTCCTAAAAGATAGTTAGATGTTGAAGTCCTTGAAAGTATATTGTTTGAATATAAAGTTTAAATTTTGAGAGAGCAAGTGTTATGATCGACGACATTGATATGAAAAAGTTTCAAAGCCTCTTTTTTTTAGGCAACACGAAAAAAATTCATTGAAATTTGCCGTTAAATGATCTTAAAAAAAAAAAATCTTAAATTGTAGTTCAATTTTCCTTACGTGATCTCACTTTCGAGCCTATTATGAAACTATTGCAATAATATTATAATAATAATTAATATATATATATATGTGCACATATATACAAAATTGCCGGCGTACATTAACATATTTATCGCCGGCGGGATATAAAAGGACAAGTAGAAAAGTGTTCTAAATCTTGCCTTGTTGGAAGTTCATTCGAGCCAATGGAGATGAACAGAACTTTAAATGATGTGTTATGACGATCAGAGATTGTCTACTTTCCATAAATGTGATGGCAAATGGGAAGACTGCCGGTTAGGGATCAATAACTTATGATTGACTCGATCGAAAATTTTTCTTTACACACAGTATGTACGACATCCGTTTACAAAATGGCTAGAAACGGTTACATGATGGGGATGCATGCTAAAACGGGGAAGTAGATGATTTGAAAGCGAAAATTGATTGCCGGATCAATCTTAGTATGACACTCAAGTGGGTGCAAACAGCTCTGTAGTTCTCATCGAGAAAAATCCATATTTGTAGAATAATCTCAATCAATTGACCTAAACTCATCGTGTTCATCGCTCATTACGTTTAAATATTTCATCTGATTCTGATTTCTTCCAGGGTCTCTGCTCTATCAAAAGCTTTTCTTTAATTTCTCTTCAACTTTTTTCAAACTATTACGTTTCATAAAATGCATAAAATGCATAATTGCAACACGGAATTCACCTCTTCTGTTACGCTCTCACGAAGATTTGTATATGCTTAGATGATAAAAAGAAAAAAAATAATTTCACAATGCAATACCGCGTAGGTTGCTTGGTGCAATAAGAAATTTTTTCACAGTTTTCCACGTCATATGAAAAACTGATTGCAAGTTTCATCGACAAAGTTGCTGTCTTCTTGCAGAGCATATTACGCACAAAGTATATGAAAAATTAATGTTCAATATTAATTAGTTTTTCTTTCATTAGTGAATGCCTGCCGTTGTTGTCTCTTGTATGACTATTTTTTTCTTAAATATTTTATATGCCAGTTATATTAACCAGAACCAGGCCCTATATTATTAGTATTATTTTGGAATTCGGAAATTCTATGCACAGAAATCGAGAAGATATTTTTCCATTGATATTCTCTATATACTATATCTGCGTGTTATTCTATCATAATTTTATCTTAAACCGATTCCCTATTGCATTATCAATTCTAGGCTGATTGGTTTGATGCTATATATGCGAAAATAAAAATTCAACCAATTTATTTACGAATTAACAGTGAGCCAGAGAAGGAAGCTTTTTATATCGACGCACGAACTAACGCAATTCATGTTTTGAAGGCAAACACATAAACGTACTTTTTTTTTTGCTGTTTGAAGGTAACACAAATTGATCTTTGCAATGATTTCGAACTTTTCTTTACTCGCTTCCATCTATTTTCGATTCAATGGCATTATTTATGATTACAGAAACAATACCTTATTGATTGATATGAATGGCTGCTGCTTACCATCAACAAAGTTATGACAAAGAAGTCTTTCTTCTGCTACGCTTTTTCAAAATATTATACGCAAGATGAAAGGAAATTTAAGGGCATCGTTATAGATGAACTATTAGGTTATTCGGAAAGTGATTACATTTTTTTTTTTCATAATGAGGATTTAATTGTATTTTTCACAGCTAACTTTACGCTTGGGCTGCATTGTCATTATACATTTTGACAGTTGATATAGAAAAGCTTGTTCGTGTGTGTGTGTGTGTATGTTTCATTGCATTCTATACAATATAGAAACACTGTTCAAAGAGGAAGAAAACTGTACTGACTGATACGGACAGAACACCAATGCCAAAGTTGACTTGCAGTGTTGAGGATGCACTCGATGTCCTGAAAGACCAGTTGGAGCTGGTGACGATTAAATAAATGATGAAAACCGCCGAACAGCAACTCACTGAGATCACTGCGAGTTTAAATTTATCGAATTCGGCCGTTCATGACGACGTGAAACGTCGCTTTAAGAAAATCGTCTTTTATTTTGACAAAAAAGAAAAAGGAAAGAGGAATAAGGGATCACTTTCTGAACAACCCAATACATTTGCATTTAGAGAAAGTCTCTACATAATATATATAAAGAGAACACACTAACTCGATGGGATCGATTATTTCTTTAAACTAAGAAGTAAGAACCACTGTAATCGCCCGTCAACAGGGTCTTAAATTTTTGGGCATGCAAAATGGGGATGCGGATGCGGATGCGGAAATAATCCGCACGTGATAAGCAACTACAATGAATCTTTTTAAAAAAGATTTGAACTCGTGGGTACAATTAACCCTTTGCACTCCGAGTGTTTTTTTACTCAAAAGTGCGACAAGTCCGTCACATTCTTGTGTTGGAGCATCTGAAAAATGAACTTCTGTTGTACTAAAAAAAAAAAGATCTGTTGTTATAAATTTATTTATTTAATTAATGCAGTTTGTGATAAAAGAAATACAATTTGATATTTATATTTTGTAATTCAACTTAGTGCGATATTTGTGAAAACAATCTCGCATATGCATCCGTGGCTTATTTGGACATGTCTCACAATATTCGGTTGTTTCCCGTCTTCCGGAATTGCCTTTGCGCTTAGAACATACTATACAGTCCTTTTTTGTACCTCTTCGCATTACATGAAGTTTTCCATTTAACCTGTCTGCGGAAATGCTGTCGCAACTTTTTTTTGTACGTTTCGCCCGGAAACTGTCTATTAGTTCGTCGACCAACTGTTTCACAAATCTCAAGTGTGTTTTTAGTTTTTTAATGGTTTTATAGCGGACATACGCATTGATTATACATATTTCCATCCCCCAAAAAACTAACTATCGCCACCACTTGAGAGATTTTCTTAGGAAGCAATAAGTTGATCCATATTGATTAACCCGATCTACATCCGACCACCCATTGAATGTGTGTAGTCGAACACTACGTTAGGTTTACTGACTATTACTTCTGACCCACCTCGAATATATCTCTTGGTAGATGTCATTCCAGTATTATTCCAGGTACTCAATAAAGTAACAACCCTTTCATCCTTTCAAGCTAACAGTGTTATATTTCCTTTTCTTTTAGCAACAGTTGTTTGATTTTCACTGACATCACAACTTTTTCCTTCTTCCATGTTTTCTCAAGGGTAAATCTATCCAATATAAAATAAAATTCAAAATTCGCTACTCGTTGAATGCAATGACGCAATAGCGACGCCTACGGAGTGCAAAGGGTTAATGGGTGAATATCATTTCGCAATATTTCATTTTTCAAAACCACTCTAATTTTCAATATCCAAATTTTTGACGTAGTTTAAATATTCTTTGTGAAATTTTCAATTACAAATTCGAAATGAAACTTAGTACTCCGGTATGATAAGATAATTTTCAAAAATTTTCCGCTAGTACCGACCTGCTTGAAACTGAACACTCCTATCTCATAACGTTACGCCGAATTGCAGAACCAGCTCCAATAATTAGCTGAAACAAAGATTTAATTAAGCGTCGCATAATGAACGATAACCTATGTTCCAATAACAGAATACAATTTTTTAATACGTAGATGTAGAATTTTCAGTTACTTACAACAGGCGCTATAACGTCTAAGTGGCACGTCTTTTGCTCAAAAATAGTAAAGTTCATAAGATCGAACACTTTGTTTAAAATACGTTTAGCCGATCTGATTGAAATGCCGGCGGGATGCCTGTTCTAACGGAACAGTCTGATCCTGACTGTTTGGTGATATTAAAAACAAAAAGTCAAAGTGACAAGAAGTAAGAAGTAAATCCGTTCGGACAATATAATTCCAAAAGGCTACGGTCCGCGTTTACTCGGATTAGAAGAATGAGTTGCATTAGGAAAAGGCTTAAGTAATTGTTGAAATTCGCGAGAAGAGGCCCATTATTGAACGGAACTGATCAAAGCAATAAAATTTAACAACTTAATCAGGTATTCGTAAAAATGATGTCGGAGGCTTTGCAGTTTAAGAGTGAATCGAATAAAACTAATTTTGTCAGTAGACAAATGTGAAATTCGACTATAAGACAGCAAAAAAGTGTATATATAATAAATAATTTTGCTTAAAATAAAATGAATTTTTTTTTTTTGTTATTGTCGTAATTAATTGAAAAAATCATCGTTTAAATAATAATTGCAATAAATTTCTATAAATATTTTTTTCCGGCTAAGAATTACATTATTATTATTATTAGGGTGAATGATAATATAACGGGATCTTTATTTACATTGACTTTCGTATTAAGCTAACGACAGGTATCCGCATAAGTCGCCACAAAATGTATAGATATTTATTTAATGTTAACATATACGCGCTTATAAAAATATTTTGTGGTTACATCGAAAAAGTTGTTTTATGTACACAAGTGCGGCGCTGCTATGCCTTATATGAATACCGTTTATTTTAGAGTCTTCTTGCGTTCCAGTTAATTGCAATATAATGCCGTTATCTTTTCTTCTTTCTTTTTTACATCGCTGTAATGCGCTGGCTACATATACAGCAGATATAAATCTCGAATTTTCTAAAAATGGAATATTTTTTTATTTCTCAAAATTAAAAATTACTTAAACTTTAGAATCAAGAAGAAGAGAAATTCAAAGTCATTCCACAAACACATTTTTATGCCCACCACTTAAGGACGGGGCGTACATTCGCTTTATCAGAACGTATGCAACACTCAGAAGGAAACTTAGCGGCTTCCCCAAATATCTATATATTTTTGTTCAGCCTTAAATTTTGAATGGATTTTAAGCACATCAGTCTGTGCGTCTGTTCTTTCGCGTAATGCCTGCTGTAAACGTTCTCGCAGCTACATGAATGAAGCTACCGCGGCAAAAATATTGTAAGTTCTTGTACGCAACTTGGTTATTGAAAACAGGTCAAATCGATCGAATGACACGCGTACAGTGACACGCTAATTGAGAACGCTTCTGTTTTTCCGAACGAATAAAAAGTTGGTTTTCTCCTCATTACTGATAAACTTCAACAAATAAATGTACGAAAATTTAAACGTGCATCCTATGGGCGATGCTATAGTATCTGTGCAAGAAAGGGAAAAATAGACTTGAGCCCGCTCAATAGTAGAGTGTATCAAAATTTTATTTTTTTTTTCAATACCTTGATAATGCCCGAAAGCAAACTTCAAAAATCCCAGAAAGCATCCATATTCTTGAGTAGTATCAAATGTGCCTAATAATGTCCACCTGCTGGTGTGGCCATATGTCCGTCTGTCCAACTGCGTAGTATCATTATCGTGGTAAGCATGTCCCTCGTTGAAAAAATTAAGATATCTACATCGCCAACACACCTAGGCAATAAAAACTGAAAAGACATTCGCTTTCCATGTTTTTTTGGTCATTAGCAGCGAAACAATCCAGCCACGGTCACCCAACATTTTGGAGTATGAAAATGCAATGTTTTCCTCGTTGAAGTCTATTTTAGGATTACGTTGATGAGTATCAAAAATTCGGTTGTGACCGAGTATAATTTTCTTACTTGTTAAAATTTCTTGACAAAAATCTTTAGAAGATACTATCTTTTGGCACATAACATAAACGCGGAAAATTTTAATTGAATATTTATATTTAATATTTTTTGAACCTTCTCCCAAATATAAAAATTTTCGGCACGGTATTGTTACGAAAATCCCAACCCCAGTTAATTCCAGCTAAGTAATTTTCCCTAGTAATAAATTCTGTAAAGAAGGAAAAACCAAATGCACATTCGCGACGCGTCATGAAGCTGCAGGCCGATGAAACCGATTAGCGGAAAAGCAGACAGGTAGAAACCAAGTGCACATTCGCAGGCGCGTCAGGCAGCTGCAGACTAATGAAAACGATTAGAGGGAAAATTCAGTGGGAGATTAAATGTAAAACCAATGAATTTGGGTACAGTAACATGCTTATAAAAATGTAAATAATTAGAAAATTTGTGGAAGGCAGAGTTAGTTCGGCAACAACATTTTGAGCTGAGAGTACGGCCAAAATAAATTGTGAATAATCCTACTTATAAGGAATATAATTGTAAATAAATACTCTTACTGTTCAGGAACGCAATTGTAAATGAAAGAACTTTGAAGCTTTTTTTTTCTTGAACAATATAACCCCGATCTAGTGATACGGACTGTATATTAGAAAAAGCGAATTTCATAACATTATGTTAAGGGTGTGAATATAAATTCGAATTTAACTAGCAAAGACATCTACCATTCTCCAATAAGAAAATTCTGATAAAAAATCCATTAAATAATTACAATTAAGATATAATTGGGTTTGAAAGTCTACTCCTCCCATATTAAAAAAAGAAAAATATTTTTGTGGACATTTCATGAATCTATATGAAAATACCTTCCAAACAAGCTAAACAAATTCAAATTCTGCTTACGGAAGCTGTTCCTGACAATGTTTGAAATTTGGTATGTTAGCGAAACATGGCTGTGAGTATAGTATTGTATAGTACTAGTATAGTACAATATATACCAGTACAAAATACTCTTCGGAGTGTATCCTCCATATTTGAAAACGATAGCTTCGTGTGTGCGATGGAAAGAATGCTCAACACAGATATTACACAGACAGACAGACGGACGGACGTGCCAAAATCGCTTTAGAATTTGATGCTGATCAAGAGTGTACATACTTTTTGGGATTTCCTTCCTCCTCATCCGTCACAGGCGGATACAAAACACGTCGATGCAAGTTTTATGGCTGCAAGAGCAGCAAGCACTTGTATGGTAACGTGGTATGGTTTTTGGTATATTATTCGTTAATATAAATAAAATATTTTCTTAGACAATGTGGTGGAGACTACTTAATTGCCGAACGATACTTTCTTTTTAGATGCAAAACTGTAGATACCGAAAGCACATAAAAAAAATTCAAGCAATACATATTTGGCGAGAGCTGCCACGCCTCAATTTGCTTTTTCAAAACTCTTTATAAAAATACATGAACACTTTAATTCTTTGCCCTCCTATATCGACCACGTGTCGCCATTGCATTTCTTATACGAACTACGATGTTGACATTATATTATTTGCGATTATTAATTAAAGAAAAATTAGTATGGCAAAGGCTTAAACACTCTTATGGTTCTTGCAAATTAGTTTAGAAAGATAACAGTCTTTTTCCTATTCCTATTATCGTTAATTGTCTACCATCTCAGTCAAAATCAGTTTTGCTGCCATCACACCTTCCTCAAGGGACTGTAAATGAAAAAGATATGGTTCTTTATAATCGCTTTCTACCCGACAAGCATATTAGACCTCATTCCCCGGTGATTGATGTGAATATAGTTAATTGTAAATTAAAAAAAGTATCAGTCCGCGGATAGATCAAAGTATGCTACGTTTCAGTAAAATTATATATAGCGAAGTTTATGCATTGATTTAAAAACTTCTTAAATCCCTTTGATCATTGGTGACAATTTTAAAGTCGCAAAACTTGGGATAATATCCAAGATGCATGTTATACGGCCGTAAATAATAATATAACTATCAAGAATCTAAATTAAAATATAAGCATGTAGAACAGTGTAGTGGGGGACAACCCCCACCGTTAAATGTCCTACATCATTCTACCTCTACTCATACAGCGAAGTTCTAAAGTAAGGCGTTATGGGGAAAGCATTCGTCTTTGGCCAAAAGATGTCAGTGTGAGTCAGGGTTCAATCAAAATATCCCAAGAATTGCAACCTATAGATTGCATACAAAAAAGAAAAAAAAAAAAAAAAGGCGACAGTCGGACAGACAAGTTTAAATCGAATTAGCAAAGTGACTCTGAAAAACAAGATTCAAAAAAATATTAAACTAATGTTACCCTAGTCTATGGCTGATATTGATTTAAAGTATAATACCAATACTTAAAAAGTTGATTCCAAACTTGGTTTCGATACAGTCGTAATTAACAAAGAGACGAATACAGTTATCTATCTTGTTTAGTTTATGCGGCCTTTAACGATTCTGGGTATTAGATAATGGTATGGAATGATTATTACATCTGCAAAAGCGAAAACCTCTTTACCTAAAAACATAGACTATAACGTAGGTGACTAAGTCAATTGTGAACAGAATTTGCTACAATACCTCAACTAGTATAAGTACTGAACAAACAAACATATGTTACGAAAAGCCTGAGCTTTAAATATTTGTATATCGCGTTGTTTGCATATACGAACTCTTTTCTATTTTTATTTGGCTAAAATTTCAAAATGTATACTAAAGCAAAACGTGAAAACACAAGCAAGCAGCAACAGTAACAAAGCGAAAAAATGAAAGAAAAAACCGAAACCAAAAACCAGCTTAACCAGTAACAAATTTTCATAACGTACTACTGGAGAGTTTTGAAGAAAAAAACAATAATAAAAAAAATCGTATCAAAATTGAAAATCGAAACTGTTAAATAAATTCTTTATAATCGCCGCCACCTTCAGCGCGTCGCCATAAAAGTATGCATCAAAAATCCCATAAGACGTTTCTAAAATCCATATTAAAACAATTGTCGTAGTTTAGAAACTGAAAAATTTAATTTGTCCTCCATTCCTTAATTGAGTACAAAAAAAATCGATGAAATTGTTATATATTCATGCGCTGGCAGGTGTTCAAGATTCGTTCGAAGCTGCATATAAGTTTTGGAAGCTTCCTTTCTTTCATACCACCGCCAATATTCACGTTTGTGCGTGCATTCTTCTCGTTAGTAAAAAAAATTGAGATTCTCACATAAAATTCACAGCTGGCGCGAAATCCAAGGTATATTGGAGCTTCTTATAAAGGTGCCACGTTTTGATTTGCCTTTTTGTGATATTGTGCTCGTGTAAACATGTACTCGTTTTTTCTTCTTCTTTTTTTAATTAAAAACTACCATTTGAACAGGGCGCAATAATCTTTGCAAATCATTGAAAATTTCTTATATGTAAGAGTGAACGAGTGAATGATTTACGAAAACATTCTAAATCGCTTATAAATTCCATAATACTTCTCTGGCAATACGATTCAAAAATTAAATTGAAATTTCTCAGAACTGAATGCATCCATGCGTTCGCATGCGAGTAAGACAATGGGTTACAAGCCATGAAAAGAATGTCGCAGATGTACACAAAAACGTTGACGGTGACGAAAAAATACCAATTTAATGTCGTCAATGGGAATATTTGGGGACAAGTGATGGCGCATAATTGCAATCACCTCGAAGATTTCGAAATTTCTCGAAAGCCCCGCTTTAACAGCACATGATCTACAGTCTAGGAAAATATAGAACTGTTAAAAAGGAAATCTGGTATGGAGAGTCTTCACTCCGAAATTGCATAATTTGCTGAGGATATAATGTCTGTTTATACACTACTGGTTGATGAATTCATTAACCCTCAACTCTTCACGTTCCCATTCAATTAAAATACTGCTGCGAAATTCAAATGCTCACAGAGTCAGTCCGATACGTAAATATTTTACGCGATTCTCCAAAGACATTCACATCAACTCTAATTATCAAAGCTTACGTAAATATATTTAGCAGCCTTTGCGGAAAAGTGCTGCCACTTTCATATTCAAGTCGGAGACTTATCAGCAATTCTACGACTAGTTAAAGGTCTATTTCAATTGGAACAATTTTGAAAGCTGGACTCGGCTGCGGCTTTGTTTTCCGGATTTTTGCACATAGGTGCTGGAATATTCCGTGAAGTAAATGTGGGACATTTCAGCTTTCTGTCTTTCATGATTTGTGTGTTTTTGGTTAGAGCAAACGGAGTTGCGTTCATTTTACGCTTTGCTGCGAGCGTGTACTGGGTCGTAATCCAACTACCGTGCAGAAACTTCGAATGCGTTTATCAATTGTGAAGTCGATACCTTCATTTCTGCAACCAGGAGAATGCAAACTATGCATAGACGGACGGACGGACGGACAGACAATGCTTAATCGATTCACAATTTCGCGCTGGTCAAGAATATACACACTTGACAGGGTCTCTGAAGCTTCTTTTTGGGTGTTGCAAACATTGTGACAAAATGAGTATACCCCCATCCTGCGGCGGTGGGTATAAAGAGAAATTATTATACTTTTAATGTATTATTATTTTTCCGACAATACTATTTCAACACTATAGGTATGCCCAGGCAAAGGCAGGCAGACTATAAATGATTTCAAGACAAAAAAGAATTAATTTTCTACCTTCCATTTCATTCTAATAGCTTCTAATAGCTTAGGATGAAGTACTTGATTCATTTCTTATAAAGTTATATATTGTTGTTGATGGTGTTGTTGTTGTTGGATTTTTTACTACTTAACAGCTTTCCTTCTACATTTTTTTTTTTTTTAATACGTATCGCTTATACTGCTGCTGCTGTTGTTGTTGCTGCTGTTGTTGTTGTTGTTGTTGTGCTGTTATGTTACATCGCATTCACTATGCTCTCTCACTTGTTCACATAAATGTCGCTGTGGTTGTTTGAGTAGATAGGTATCTTACACTGACATATGGTTTACGTACGGTGAACGTATTATATTGTTATGCATGAATTGCTATTATATGGATAAGCATGAAAGGAAAAGAAAAACCTGTTTTACAATTTAATTTCAGTTAGTTTTAAATTATAATAAACCGGAAGCCAAAATGTATACAAGAAATTACCAGAAAAAGAAATTTTAATAAGTCTCAACAAAACTTTTGATTGAAACGCTTGAAAATATGTAAATATTGTAAGAGTTAATTGTTATTCTACCATTAAATTGCATAACGGTAACCAAAAAAACAAAAAAAAAATAAATAAATAAATAAAAAATAAAAAAGACGAAGAAGAAGAAGAAGAAACGAAAGGAAACAATTGAAATGATATTAATTGCATATAATCAAGTAGAAAGCGAATAAGTTAACAGTGTGATTTTGTAAAGAGATTTTCACGGTTTTTATTACACCCATGGCGTCATTGGATATGTTATGTTAATCCTCTCAGTAAACAAGAATCTTCGATTGCGATTACATTTAATTAATCGCAATTAAATTCAGTTAACGACAAGAAGATAAGAGAAATTTGTTTACTTTAGTAAGCAAGGCTCACCTCACCCTCTGATATAAGTTTTAATAAAATTGAATTCGTTCGATAACAATTTGACCCCGAATACTTGATTGTCTCTAATGTGTATACCAACAAAATATTTAAATCGATATTTAATGTTAAATATAGCCCTGCGCCCAGTAAAGCAATCTTTTCAATTTTCATAATTTTGATATTTGTGCTTACTTTCGCCGATTTATGGAAAATAGAGTGTTTAAACTTAATCTCTAAACAGAGATATTCGGATACGGAATCGTTTTCAAGGCCAAATCATTCTCGTACCAGAAATTGATATCGAAACGTGAAACTGAAACTTGGCTCGCGTGTTGCTAATTTTACAACTTTAAAATTAGCAAAACGGCATCTAAACAACCTAAAAAATTAAATTCGATTACTATTCGAGCACTATTATGGGGGAAATAAAAATGCTCATAAATATCCCGATCAATAGCAGGTATTATAGTAGCAAAAGTATAGTGGCAAGAACAACAAATATAACTTTAATAAAATACCGTGTTGTAAAAGTGTTTGGAATGGCCTGAATTATGGCCAGGAATGGCTTCAATTCCAATTTTGTATTTCTCAAACTGACACGCATTTCGGATTCAGCTACTACAGGATGAAGAAATGTCCGTTCCCGAAGTTTAGATCGACGATGCAGGACCAACCAATATAATGTCGTCCGGCTACTAAAAGCTCTTACTTTCTATCGGTCAATACAAATCTAAATTCTGATACCAAATCCGTCATAACAACTGGCCAAAGATTGGTTAACAAATGTCAAGTCCTTTGAAACAGCCCTGGCACCAAAAATCTCCTAGTAAAGGTTATATTCCTTTAATCATGCCATACTTTCAAACCAAGTCCAAACCCTTTTACAGACGATCATATGCCTATCTGTACGTACACTAAATATGCAATCATCATATCATAAAATTTTCTACAGATGGAGAAATTTCGCGAAACATCGCTTGTGGAACAAGTCTGTCTATTAAATCTGTGCGGTTTTATGCAACATCCAGAAAGACTTGGGATAGACCCACCGTTACAGATCGTTACAGATCGATTCCGAATCACTTTGTGCATTGACCTAAGCCTGTCTGTCCGGGTATCTATCTTATTTTCTTGTGTGTTTGACCTATAGGCCGCAATTTTCAAGACATTTTGATCAATTTTGATAGACCGCTAATGGATGAAAATGGTTCGGATCGGGCTACTTCGCATACAAATATATTTTGGAAAATCATTCTACGGGGAACTTAGTTAAGCGAAGTGGTGTAGAGTCTTAAAAGGGGGGCCGTTTTAAAAATTCCGAATACAATGAAAGGGTGACGAGTAGACGAATGGACACATTGTAACCGAGACAACTTGAAATTTAACTATAATGTTGCGATTGGAAAGAGAAAACAAAAGTGAAAATTAGGTGAATTCGGTTCTGCCGTCAAAAACAGACAGTTAGATATGGTAAATTCAGCTCTAAAAATTTCAATTTATTTTGCTTATAACTCTTTTTTAATGTGCTTGTTGGTAACAAGTATTCCAGTTATAAACTGCGAAGTTTATATATGCGTTGTAAATATGTCAAATATATATTTGGATTTTCCATTTCGCTTGAAACAACGCATGGTAAAATCAATCAGAAAAGTTCTTGTCAGGAGTTTTATTTCACGTTATATATAAAAAGTTGTGAGTCGTTTTGTTCTTTTTCGTGTTTACGAAATGCAAAAACAAAAACACAATAATAAACATAATGAAAAATGAAATGAAAAAGTTTACAAAATGTTATCAGTAAGCGGAAAAGAGAGTAAAATGAAATTTAAGTGAGATATTTAATCTCTTCGCCTAACTTTTTATCTTAATGGTATTCAATTAAAATTAATTTTACTTTTTATGATTTTTTATTTTATTTTTTTTTTATTTATTTATTTATTTTTTGTTCACTTTGTTAAAATTTTGAATAGTAATTTACATTTTTGTACATGTATACATCGAGGCAAAGAGAAGGAGATTAGTGTGTTCGCTTATCATAACGCAATAATTAATACTATCAGCACTTTGAACACTAAAGAAAGACGAAGAAGAACAAACAACAAATGTGATGATAAAATTCATTATTGGATACATATATAAAAAAGCAAAAAGAAAAAAAAAACATACAATACAAAATACAAATACAAAAACAAAAAAAAAGAAAAAGAAGAAGACATTATATATGCGTATCAGCGCAGCAGTACAACAAAATATTGTACTTTTCAGTTTTTATAATTGATGATAAAAAAAACATTTTATTATAACAAAAATGAAAAAAAAAAAAAAATTATTAAATAAAACACAAAGACAAAAAAAAAAAAGAAAAACCACAACCAGACTGTTTAAGTGCTTCAAGTGCCGTTCGGTCGTACGGTCTTTGCTATACTTTACTTTACGACAATAACAAGTGCAACCGGAAATATTATAGGGCAGCCAACTAGTCAGTCATTCAGTCAATCAGCCCCTTGTACCGAAAACTCATTAAAAACAAGTGATGAAAAGCAGCAGAATGTATGACTCAACCATACATAGTAATCATCATCGTCGTTATCATAACTAAAGGCACAAAAATCTACATAACGCGGACAAAAGTGAACCAATTATTAAATTATAAAAAGAAAGAAGAAAACGAATCTTGGTTACGTTTCATTTAAAATTATAATACCGAGACAGTTTTCATAATGAAATTCGTAAAAGAAAACTAGATTGCCCGTTGTACAGGATTTTGCATCGTCTTATTGAAAGTCCATGGCAGAGACATAGATAGTATTGTCTCAATTTGGGTCAAAACATCGGGCTAGCGTTGCGTAAAAGTTGTCGCCGTACATCACTCCTTGCAAGAAGTCGCATGTCCGCTTCTCTTTGCAGACGAGATTGCATTTCGAAAAAGACTTCTTTTGATGACTACTTTCAGCACCTGCGTCCATAACTTTCAGCATTTTTTTTATGGCCAATCACTCTGGCGATGTCCCCTGCTTATGTAACATGACAGTTAGACATAAATGGGGAAAAAGAAGAGACAGAAGCGCAGTCTGGCAGGCGCTTGTTTAATCGCCTTATTATGTCTTCGACAATTAAACACCCACTATAGCTAGATATACGATCAAATATGGTCCAGCTGCACTAAATTGGGAACACATGAACTAACGACTTGATAGTCGTGACTCTTGTCTACTCAGCTCATGCCGAATGTTTAGAGTGGAGCTAGATTTGTTAAGCTGACGTAACGAAACGCAATTTAAGTACTACTTTCTTCGCCCTCTGGACCTATAATTGTGCTTGGCTAGCATCGCGTATATACAGGATCATCCATTTTTTCGTGGTTCCGAAAGTAAACTTAAATGAAACGCACTTCTACTTGAGGTTTGGATCAAGTGTTTATTTTTTAGCATATTGTTATGGATTTTGCCAGTGTTTGTGGAATGCAATACATATGTACAGTTGTGCAGCATACAGAGATTGTTGGTTAAATGACTTCGTGAATAATGATTATTAGCCTTTTTGGAGCAAAGAAAACAAATGTAATGCTCTTAAAGGACTTTCTTGTCTAAAAAAATTACTTTTGGGTGTGGTTTGTGGGCTAAAAATGTAATTTTTAAGCATAAAATTAACCTTACAGTCAATCCTGAAGAGAGAAAGCTAGAGATTTATGATAATTAAATTTTTGTGGCAAAAATCAGATGATTTCGAGTTCGTCGGTATATGGCTTCAGAAAAATGATGCAAACGTGCTATACATTTGGTGACAAGTTCAACTTATTGGAAAGAAGGTTCAATGCTCGTATAGTCATTAAAAACTCTTACGTGACCTTACCGTGACGATCATACCCTATAGCTCTATTAAACTTTTTATTTAGGGGTTTTGTTGGAGGAGCATTGACTTAAAAGCAGATTTTTATGCAAAAATGATGAAAATTGTTGTTCCAGGATTAAAGTGCTAAAGCAGCGCAAAGGTCTTACATGAAATCATTTTTAATTAAAAATCGCAAGAACCAATATCTAAAATAGATGAAAATTCATGTTGACACCTTTTACCGTTTAGCTTTTCTTACAAATTAAAAAGAAAACTAAGTAGCAAAGTTATATTCCGTTAGGACGGAATCTCGCATACCTACCACCATCAAAATCGTTAGTGCCCCATGCTTCTCTTTATACTTATAATATGGAATAAAGTTTATTTTCCATATTGAGAAAATCGCATCGTAACGTCCGGTATAATTAATTAAAGAATTAACAGACTTGTGATCATGTTCATGTGATACCCATATCAACGGAATTGCGACGAGGAAATTAATCCCTTACGTCGTGATGTTCACTATAATTAATTTAGAATTAAAACATTACCGCCTTTTACTCCCTCCGAATCGTCTTATTTGATACCCATATCAACGGCATTGCGACGAAAAAACTAATCAACCATATCATGGCGTCCGCCATGTTCATTTTAGAATCAATGCATTTCTAGCCAGATAATATATCTTCATTTAAGGAATGTGCAAAGTCATCTTAAACATTCTGTCTTCTATACCTTATGATAAATAAACATAAAAACTTAAAAAAATGAAAAATAGGAAAATTTAATATTTTTTTGCACACATACATAGTAGAGTTTACCGTAAAGTCAATGCAGAAAACTTCAGCTTTCCATCTTCCACAAATCGTGAGCAATGAGGAAAATCGCTTGAATTTTTGCTCGCAGAGACGCTTTACCGCGGCTATGTACTCTGACCATTTGACTCATTTTGAAAACAAACCTGAGTACACAAGCTGCCAATGCTTCACAACTAAATCTGAAGCGGACATCTTCATTTTTGCGACCGAGAGTGTCAACAACACACACCACATAGGCGAGCAGATATTGCGTAATCGATGCACAACACCATGCTGATCAAGAATATATATATTTGATAGTCTCTGAAACTTCCTCTTGGGTGTTGCAGAGATTATGACAAAATGGTGCTGAGAGATGGTGGGAAAAAAGCAAACTGTAATGAGATGTTCTGCTGCAAAGTTCCTATATATTAAACACGAACGAAGTGAACGTCACCCCGCATACAGACACTTGTTGCTTATTTACGTATTCTGGAAGTCGCGATAAATAGTTCCCTCCTATTAGCAGAAATGGTCGTTCTATTTCGCCAGCAATAAAAAAAAGAGAGAGAGAGAGGAAGAGAGAAAGAGATAGATAGAGAGAGAGAGAGAGACAAATTTTAAATGCTTTTCAATGTCGCATTTCGATAAACCCTGTACGTATTTGCCATAGTCTGCTATGTATGCAACTCGCTTGATTTTTTGCTCCTAATATGAACTTGTCAGTGGACCCCTTAGGGATCGGGCGTCGTTTAAGCGTTTAAGGACAACAGAAACAACATACCCCTGACGTACCTGTGGCACCTTACTTCAAAAAGAAACTTTTAAAATTTTCAGTTTTTTTTCCGCTTATCAGTTGCAAAAGGCGTTGTTATTGACGAACGACGTCTATTTTCAGCGAATTGATCGGATATACGCCAAGCTGTTGACATAAATCTTCATTTTAAAATTTTTGAGTGCGCAGTAGTAAACGAACAAAAATGTTACGACTAGAAACGATAGCATAACCTATACAAGTATGGAACATGTGCTGTCAGTGTTTATTCGGTCCTGTCAGAATTCTTTAAAATTGCAAAATGAGATGAAAATGATGCCTAAAAAAATTATTCAAATTCAACTCTTACTTGCGTAAATTAAATATTCATTAGAATTTACTTCAATCGGCCATAAAATATTGCATCTCCACTTCAGAGAGATATGGCCAAGAGACCAAATCGTAAAAATTCTTCTCCTTTGACATCATTTTAAAATTTACAAGATTTGTTTATGAGCAAAAAGACAGATACATTTTTATTGTTCCATACCCACCACTGTAAGATGGAGATATATTCGTTTTATTGTTTGTCCATAATATATGTAACACTCAAAAAGAAGCTTCAGGCACCCTATAAAGTATATATATTATTGATCAACGTGAAATTTCGTGTTCATTTCATGAGATTTCCTTTAATCATTTCAAATGGTGTAACCTCGATCGAGTAGCGTCTGTGCTTGTGAAAGTGGTCACGTTTAAACTCAGCCAGTTATCTGTTTAACCATTTCAGCTGGCAACGCAGAGTTGCCATAATGCTTATCGGACCTGCTTTAGTTACGCTCTTAACATTTCACTTTTCAAAAAAAAAATCAAATTTAGTCACAACATGACATTCAGTCCTTTTTTCTCTTATTGTATATTTACACTCTTGTGAAAATTTGTATATATTTACTTAGAGGGGAGAAATACAACAGTCTCGTATTGACAACAAATGACTTTTTCGCCGTTTTCTATGTCGGATGAAAAGTCGATACCAAATTTCACCGAAAAAATTTGTGATCTACGGAGCGCAAGTCACGAAGGACATACGTCAGCGATTAGTTTCCAATATTAATTAAATGTTTCTTTCATAATGCTTGACTAAGCCAGATTTGCTTTTATTAGGGGAACATTGCTATCAATTCACAAATCGATCCCTACTCTAATGCTCACTTTTTTTCCATCATGAACAGTGTAACCGAAATGAAACTGTTCAACACTAGAGAGTTATGCAGAACATTTCTTTTTTTTTTTTTTTTTTTGGATCTGGCTCTTCAGATACTTCACTTATTGATCATGCTTTATATGAGAAAATAATTTCCAATTTCACGAGTGAATAGTTGCACACAATTGACCTCAACTTATATTTACTCATTCATTTTGACCTTTCTAAGACTTTCAACATAAGCCATTGGAGTAGGCTGGCGCAAGGATAAGACAAATTTTAATTTACTGCCAATCATTTTTACGAAATCCATAAAGCGTAATCATGGCTTTTAATAATTTGCAATGAAAAAATTAATACACTTTCAGTCACCGACAACATAGCCATACAGACACCTGAACGCATATGTATTTAATTACCAGCTTTTCGCATAAAAAAAAAAAAATACACGCATAATGTTGACATTAAGTAGCAGTAAATCTATTACCAAAACGAAGAAAGCAAAAATGAAAACAAGTGAAAATGTTATACTCATCTAAGAGTGAATCTTCAATAAGCAGTGCATTAAATCCATTGACCGTTACCTGCATTCGTATAAATTGTGTGCGTGTCAGTAAGGGGATCGCTACGCCAGACGAGGACCATTTTTACGTAAAATGCGCATATAATAGATACGTAAGCATGCGTCAAAATAAAATATTGGACTTAACAAGGGAAGGTGGATTCAATCAAATCATCCTGCACAACGAAAAACATTTCCTATATAAATATTAACTATTTATACAAACGTAGATTATTGCAAACTCTTCAGTTTTTCGCTCACATTGATGAATTTCTATTATGGACTGAAAGGAGAGGTTTATCGACCCAACTATGTCTATGACTTTGAATTTCACAAACTTAAGTCACACTATATATACGTGGGCAATCTGTAGCACGATCTTAAAGATTAATTGTACTTGCCTCTGCCCATGCTCCTAGCCTCTAGGCCCCAGCTTCTTTCGTTCGGCACAAGCGGTCTCTACAGATTCTGCAGATGGTCTCATATTCACACATATAAAATAGAATGGAACGTTTCACCCATCTCTTGGCGAAATCGTTTTAAGTGAGACTTTTTAACATCGACCTATTGCTTATTACACAGCCATCCAACGAGGATGCAATCGATTTATCAAATATTTACATCCCACAGAAATGTTGAGAGACGTTGGCTACCTCTAAAACTTCTGAGTGACTTACGGCTGAGTAGTCATTATTTACACAGAAGGTGTTTTTAGAGTTAATTCACCGAAGCATTTCATCTCAAATCATTGTCAATTACATTCCATCTAATGATTACGTTCAACTTATGAACATATGGTCTCTATTGATTGATTGCTTACGTTGGTGGATAACAGAAGGTATGAAGGAAAATTGAAAAATGAAAAGAGAAAAAATCATTAATAGCTTAAGGAGAAACAACACTCATGTTTTCCTGTCTGTCTGCCTCTGTAAATTCACCTAAATAACATACGTTCTATGCGTAACGTTGTCATAAAATCATTTTACTTGCTTTGCTCTCTTTATTGACCACTGTTCGCTACTGGCACAGCAATGCCAGATAGTCGACCAATAACCTGGCACAGGCTCATTGTAAGCCCTTTTACTTCCACGTAATTTCTCAGGCACTAAACTTACGATTCTTTTATTGCTTTCTGTTTGAAAATTTTTTAATTGATTTTCTTCTTTGATTTTCATCGGAAATCACGTAAATATCCGGCCGAAATCGCTCAAATACGTTCAATGTAAATAAAATGTTAATCAATCAAAGCACTTATGATCTGTCGGAAATATCATAATGTACCACCAATACACACATTTGCATATATATTCCGAGTTTTGCCAACCAAGTGAAGATATATATTCTTTTTAGGCTTTATCTAGCAATATATGACGATTATTTATATCGGATATTAATCTATATAATCATGATTTTATTAATCATATCTCTCGCTCCTCTCATCATTTTCTTTCTTTCAACCAGCCACTCAGGCGATGTGCCTTATATGTGTGGACGATGATCAGGAAGGGTTAGAAGATGGGAAGAGGAGTGAAAAGAGGGAGTAACGTTTGAGTGAACGTTTGTCTTGAAAATCGGAAAAAATCACTGCTGACAGGATGCTCCAAAAACGCAAAGGACAATATGGTTAAGGAATGCCGTGCGCGTGAAACCTGAACAATTGTAATCCAAGCGTAGCAGTCATGCGTAGATATTATACAACAATTATGTGTTGTGCGTATATTATGAAGAAATCTTATGCTCTCTATTGGAACCCCTTAGATAAATACACAATGTGTATCAAAAATCGCACAATTTGTTGATGTCGCCTACCAGCCTTCCAGGCTGAAGGCTACCCTGTCCTCACATTTTATTCTTAACTGCCTCTATCAAAAATTTGCGTGCACGTGCGTGCTTGTGAGTGTACATGGTGTGTGCGCGCACAATTTTATATCAACATCTCCTAGAGACGCTGTCTAAGCTATTGTAAGACGTAAGCTTTTTACGTCGCCGGACAAGCTGAATGTTCTTAATCTGGTTTAAGCTTGCCTTTGGGATAGTAAAGTGTTACTGTATTAAATCAATGCAAGCAAACAACAACGTGTTTTTCTCTATCAATTCCTTATAAAAAATTCTTCTCTCCTTTTATTGCAAATACAGATTATCCTAATAACAACTGGTCCAGTGTTAGCCTATGCTACGCTACAAACGTTGTTCTTTTGCCTTGTAGTCAAACATTCGCGGTAACCGATTATATAACATGAAAAAGCTAAACTTCCAACTTCCACAGTTTCGTTCCAATTATTCACTTTTCTCTTATTTATATTAACCTCTATTGCTTCTTATCAAAATCCAATTCTTACGCCAAGCAATATTATTTCTGAACATTATTAAGACAACATTATTAACCATAGAATTGTAACGTAAACGTCTACGTTCACTTGTCCCTTTATATTAAATATGCAGTGCTCTAACTTGGAAGCGCTGCTTAAAATTGCATGCTTAAGCAATCCAGCTGGATTAAATGTTTTACCACATTCCTTAATTCTTATCATGTTAGGTGCGAATTTAACTAAATGTGGCACCGAATAGTGGAAAAACGAGAGACGAAATGCACACGAACATTTTAAAATTTGGAATATAGATAGTTTTCTTTACTTACTACAAACTCAATCTGAGTTTACGCATAAAATCAGAGTTTTTTGGCCTAATTTTTCGAGGAATTGATTAACTTTCTATATGAGGGAATGACAAGAACGACGATCGGACATTATTATTGGATTGTCTTGAAATGGTTCGGGAATGAGGAGAACGTTTAATTCAACAAGGTTTCAAACAAGAAGGTTACAAACGCAAAGATGAAATTAACATGTTACACTTCCCAAAGATGATGGCAATGATTACAATGCCAAACTTTCAAAATATAATCTTTGACAAGCAGTAGCAATTGTGAAAGTGTTAATAGTATGCGCGACAAACGCGTTTCAATTAAGTAAATAAAAAAACAAATGATGACATGTTGAACGCATAACGTGTGCACAATGATAATTCGTATGCGTGCACGCCTTTCACGTAATATTTGTGAAAACAAGCAACTCATGGAAATCGATTTAAGATAATTTCTTCTCAGCTTTATCAAGCAACAAAGGCTTACTTGTCGTAGTATATACATATATTTTTCATCAGACCATAGAAAGCTTTAAAAATTTATTAAAACTTTTTTAGAAGAGAAAATTTTACCATATGTGGAACAGACTCCACCATAACACATGTATATGCATCTTAGATAAATTCGTTTTTTTTTTTTTTTTTTTTTAAAGTGGGTTTCCGTAAGAAAGAGATTTTTTTCAAAATTTCGAACTTTCGCAATTGAGTTCGTATCCAATTCTACTCAGGGAACGTCCGCAAATAAAATACGATCGATAGAATGCGATCAGGAAGACGTAAAGAAAGAAAGAGATAGAGAATGACCGTAATGACCTAGTGGATGTGTGCCCAAACCGGGAAATCTTACGCCTTTACGGACTGACCACTTGCTATAGCTGACGACTAAATATGCTCTCTCGCACTGAAATTTCAATCAGCGGATATTAAATATCTGTTGTTATTATTATTGTTGTTATTGTAACTAACTTGGCCAGAGAAATAACCTTCTAAGGCTAACGGCTTTATAGAAAACTCGACAGCATTGAGTTGACTGTCGAAATTTCTTGCTCACTCATCCATTTCGATGTACAGGTTCCAGGAAAACATGTTCTTTTTCAATTTTCATATCTCTAATGAGAGAATCGGGCTTCCGGGAAAACGCATAACAAAACGAGTGAGCATAAAACAAAAAATTTTCATAAATATTTTTGTGCACTCGATCGGTCAATTGAGACATTCGCAAATCATAGAACGTTCATGGATATGGGTTCTCGTAAAATGTAGGCCTTCATATGGTAATGAGAAATAATTTCTGATAAGCGGAAAAAAATTGCAGTAAGTATTTAATAATCCGCCTTGCTCAACTAGAACGTTTTAACTCAGTTTATGAATACGCGAAACTTGAACTTGAGGCAACGAGCATAATTTTCTTTCCGTCTAATAGGCAACAGATCGCCGGATAAGGCAGGACTGACTAGGCCAAGTGTACGCGTTAGTAACAGAACTAACTGTTTTTAGTATCTCCATATCATTTGATAAAGAGTTAGTTGTGAGCTGAAAGATATTTTACGACTTATGGTTTAATATGAGAGAATAATTCGATTCACGGGCTCATATTGCTTAAATGGTGTGGTGTAAGGTGCTCCGCATGAGATCATTTTAATTCTTGATAATTACATAAACTCAGAGACGGCGTATATTATGCAAGCAAACAGAGATAAGAAGTGTACGGCATGGCATGACTTCCGACAATCGAACGTTTAACAAATATCTAGAAAATTCTCTATAATCCTTAGTATAGTGACTAGCAGCTTATCGCCAGCTTATAACGTCTGTTTGTTATTTCATATGCTTATGTTTGTTGCTGCTTCTATTGCTACTACTACTACTACTACTACTGCTGCAACTGCTACGTGCAAAGGCTGAAAAAAAGTTGAACTTTTCCTCTGCCACTTTTTTCTTTTTTTTTTGACGTTGTCACAGAAGACTGGAAGCGAATATACGGAAAAAGCTAACACTGAAGAATGACAAAAAAGAATAAAAACTTGAAAAAAAAAAGAACAAGTTAAGGAAATTACTAACTTCCTTGATACCCAACAGTAAACCGCATGCAGTAAGCTGATGAAGCCTGATAGTGATTAAAATGATATAAAGCAGCCAGAGGTTACCGAATACCATTAAAACGAGAAAAAAATACAAAAAAATAAAAAAAGCCAAAAGAGAAACGAAACTTAAATAAACAAAGTTTTAAAACGTTTTTACATGTAGTTGAATATATTTAATTTTGGAAAAAAAGAATTTTTTTTCTTTTCATGAAAGAAAAAACATCCAAAGACATTTTAAGCTGTGAAAACAATTTAATATAACGCTGTACAGCACTGTGCAAATCAACTTAATTTTGACGTTCGCTTGTAATTTAATGAAGACATCGTGCACAAAGTGAATTTGTAACACGACTGAGTGCCGCCTTTCCTCATTCGACTCCGTTTTATTATAAATAAAAGTTGACACAATTCGTATAAGATATCCTTGAACTCTTCAATAAGATTTGCTTAAACTCATCCTATGCACGAACTCGAAGTGAATGTAAACACTGTGGCAAATGACTACAATGATCTCAATGGTTGTGCTATCATCTTGTGTAAGCAAGCATTGAATTTAGAAAAATATAGGGAGGAACGGGTAAGATACCAATGTTATGCCTATCAAACATTCCATGAAAAAATTCTCAAGGCCTTCGCCTGGCACGAAATTTTATTGATATATGAAAAGCGTGCGGACCTGAGGGTCGGAGCAGATCAAACGAGTCCTATTTATCGAAGAAATGTCCTACTACGAGAAGCCGCACAATATTTTGCCTTGAGCTATCATTTTTTACGATTTGATGATGGTACAAGAGATAACATAATAAAAGTCGAGCGAAACGGGCAAATGAACAGTACCAAAATCATACCCAGAAGTACACAAGTATCTGTTGACTGCATAGTCACAAATGTTTTGGGAAAGCTTTCCCGTAATAGAAAGCGTAACGTATGGCTCCCAGATAAGCCAAAAAAGAAAACCGTGTTTTTTTTAGATTCCTCGGTGACAATTCCTACTGCTGAGCAACTAAGTCAAGCCTGTTCTGGAGCGGTTACGATTATGAAGAATTCTATTTTGTGAAAAAGGTGAAGGAGAAGTAACGAGAAGACTTGCTGCAGAGTTTGTAGAAAACCTTAGGGTACAATAATGGAGCATCGTCATGACGTGCGCATTGGAAAAGTTTCGAACAGTTGTCACCGACCGGCATCCGCAATGCCGGGAATTATAGTAGTTTGACGCCCAACTATCTAAACGGCTTGTTATCAGCAAATGTGTCATATACCTTTAAAGATTCGCCAGAAGAGATGGTAGCGCTTAAGTAAGCAATTTTAAGGCTTGCGTAGCGATATCATCAAACTACCATTTTCATCGAGCTATTTTCAAAGGCTAGGAGGAAAATAGGAAAATGATAAGAGACTATCGAGAACACAAACTCACAATAGTCAAAGAAAAAAAAAAGAAGAAGACATTTCTGAACAAAATTTTTCATAATAGTTTTATGATTTTACATACAAGTCCATAAAGCGACATTTCAAATTTTAGCTAAAGGAAATTCAATATACACTACTTTAACACTAATAAAAATTACAAGGCGATACTCGCTTACTGGGCAAAATAAGGCGAAAAGTATGCAATTGTTTTGGCATATTCTTAACACCTTGAAATATACCTTTTTTTTTAATGACTTCCATCAAGCGCTTACAAAAGGAAAAGAAAATTACTAAGCGCTTTTTAAACTTTTGTAAACTTGTTAAATACATTTCAAAGTTATTATCAATTTGTAAACTTTTCACTTGTGAACTTTTAATTAAAATATAAATAAATACAAATAAAATAAAAAAAGCAAGGAAAACCAACAGCGATACATAATCAAAATTTTCTAATAAAAATGTTTTTTTAATTCTAAAAGAAAAGAGCAGCACCACTAATGTCCTTTATGGGTTTACAAAAAGCCTTTAGTTACCTTAGCGAAAAAAAAAACATCATTTTTTTATTGTTGCCATGAAATGGAAAAAAAACTTTTGTGTGCTTATCAAACGGTCTACAGACACATCTAATGATCAACTTAGCGCCAGACATCGGCTGACTTTTCTCTTTTTTATGTCTCTTATCTGCTTGACTGACCTCTTTGTTTGATGTCCTTTCCTTACACAAAACGTTGAGTGTTATGATAATAACAACGTTGTTGTAATTGTTGTCACTTTGTCTGTTCTTCGATTCATGAATTTCACTCTAAACTTCATTTACAGTTCGAAAAGAGCACGAGTAAATAAATAAAAATGCAATCATTGGCTATTTCATGGCATTATTATAATGTTGATAATGATTCTGTCAAGTCTAGGCTTAAAGCGGCGGATATTTTCTTTAGTAACTAGTTATTTAGCTTGTAAAAAAAAAAAAAAGTAAAAAAAAGCAAACAAATTCTTGACCTTACGTACATACGTTGGCCTTTTTTTTTTTGTTTTTCTTTCGATTTAAGGCCATTTGTATGTGTAATTGAAGGTCATAAGAGACCTTGAGAATCTTATATAAGAAATCCCTAAAAAGTAGATGTCAATTTGCACTTTTTAATGAAGCCATAAAATATGCTACAAAAAAACAAATTAAATTTATAAAATAAATTAATTAAGTAAGTTAACTCAAATTACTTACGCTACCACAACATTAATTACATTTATTTTTTAAAAGTAACATGTTCTATGACGCATTTGCATAAGTATAGCATAAAAAAAAATAATAATAATAATAATAACAATAATAGAGTGCAATAAAATTGGAATGTTGTTCATGTGCCAAAAATTGTCATTTTGAAGGACATCCCCCGTTTTAATGAAAGCCAGCGCAATCTTAGCATTATTTTATACTGTACTCAACAAAGCAGACAACGATATACTTAAGCTACAACGGATTGCTTACCCAAATGTATGCAATGACTGCGCTTGCACTATACAAAAACATATGCCTTGCAGTTTACTATGTTAATAGCGCAATAGTTTCCATGTTTTCATTTTGAAAACAAGAAAAAGACAAAAAAAAAAAAAAATCAATAAAAATCATTGCAAGGACTTGTGCGAACGCATGTTTGTTATTCGTCATCAGCAGCCAACCCATATAAAACTGAAAATTAAAAAAAAAAAAAAAAAACTGCCCCAGAAAAGAGAACGAACAGCGCCTAAAGTAATGTTACACACATGAATATTTAATATTAAAGAGAAGGAAGATAAGCATTTATTTGTGAAAGGTTTTTAATCCTCATAGACTGCTGCACTTACCTTATCTGAGGGTGTGGTACGCGATTTTTGTGTAATCACGGCCGGAGTTACAATATTGGCATTAGCATTGCCTTGGCCTCCAACGCCATGGTGATGGTGATGATGATGATTTGCTGTAACAGACGCCGAAACAGATTGCGAGCTAGCCGAAGAGCAGCAAGACGAGGACGATGAAGGGCATACCGATACATCGGTATGACGTTTAATGCTGCATGGTGTACAGGAGCTATGCTGAGAATGCGATGAGGTGACGGCAGCGGGCGCATTGCAACCAGTCGACATTGATGTCGATGGCCTTGTAAATTGTTGTTGTTGTTGTTGTTGCTGCTGCTGCTGCTGCTGTTGTTGTTGTTGCTGTTGTTGTTGTTGTTGTTGATGTTGTTGCTGTTGATGTTGATGTTGATGAGAATACAAGGCCGATGACGACGACGATGAAGATGATGAAGACGAATTGTGTTGTTGATGGTGTGCTGGATATGAATTACCAAAAGAATTAAGAGGCTGATGTACCGCTGCAGCTGTGGATGCTGCACCCGAAACCGATGGAGATGAGGATGTGGAAGAGGAAGGAGTTAATAAAGAATGTGTAGATTGATGGTTAGATTGATTAATTGAAGTAGTAATAGTTGTATGATGTGAATTATGATTATTAGCATTCGATATCATATTGTCGGTTAATGGATTAAAGGAAGCCTTCGATAATATAGGTGATATGGGCGATGTGGATGTGGTGGAAAAGGAAGAGTTATGATTACGTTTATTTTGCCGATTGCTTTCAGTTTTTGGACTGGTAGTATTTGCGGTTATTGTTGTTGTTTGTGTGTAAGGATTATTATAAGAGCTGGCACTAATAACAACAGCCGTAGTAGTATGTTGTGGCTGTTGTTGTTGTTGTTGTTGCTGCTGCTGTTGAGGATGATGACGCTGTTGCTGTTGCTGTTGTAATACGCTACGTTGGCGATAATGCTGCTGAGGTTGTTGAAAATGTAATGGACCCGTCGGAGAAGTTGGCGTTTCTATGGACGAAGCTCTCGACATAATGCGTTTATTCGCGCAATGAATTCTTTTTTTTTCTTTCCTTTCCTTTTTTTTTGTTTTTTTTATTTTAATTAAAAACTAATTTTGTTATTCCGCGATTCGTTTCTTTAACTTTGTATTTTTCTATTTTGTATATTTAATAACAATTCTATTTAAAATTCTTTGAAAAATCATATAAAGAAATGAAAATTAAAACAATTAAATTTCGATGGTTGCTTCATTTTAATATAGTTATGAGAAAATTATAAGGGATTGTACTTTAACACACCGATTACATGAGTAATCCACCGAAGCGAATAAAAAATACTAGAATTTTTATTACGGATGACGATCTTATACTTCCAAACTTCCGCCTTGCTCTCAATAATTTTTTTTCCTTCTTATGCACCTGAACGTGGAAACCTCTCTTAACGAGATTCGCAAAATAGAGAGATGTTTTGACAATAAGCAAATTCGCCGCCTTACAAAAGCAATTTGATGTTTTTGAACACAATTTCTTTCAACGTAATATTTAGGAATAGCGTAAAGGAATACGCGTCGGCGACATTATCAAGTACTGCGCACATATCTTTCATCAATCTGAATAATGAAATTCAGTTAATTCTTGCTGTTTGTCTGTCCGAAAAAGCAACAAAACCGGTGTCAAATTCTTTTGAGAGAGAGAGAGAGAGAGAGAGAGAGAGAGAGAGAGAGCAAACTTGAGATCTTTCAATTACATTGCAGGCATAGAAATAGCCATCGACTCGCGATCAGCGTAAACAGTGGAATCGATTTGATCATATGTGTCTGTCCGTCTATTACCATTTGAAGTCACAATTAGACGGCCCTTATAGCCTACATATATGCTTAAAGCAAACTTGAGCTAATTATCTCCTTTTGTTCTGTGTCATTCTTCTGAATTTTAAATCTCATCTAATTAAATTAAGAGTTCGTCTCTACATTTACACACAAACTGCATATAGTAGTAAGTGAAAGTAGTATTCGTTGTGAGTTGCACAGTCGATGGTTACGCCTTACTTATTTCTTCTCATATTATCGAAACTAAAAGCAAAAAGTGTCTAACCACCAAACCATCCGTATTTAATCTATAGCAAAAGAAACAAATGTTATTTTTCACAAAAAATAAAATTAATTAAAAAAAATTTTAACATTTTTTAAACATTGTGTGTCGAGCGAGTGGATCTTCATTCTTTAAATGGCTCATACATGCATGCGCGCACCAGAACTAGTAGTGAAAATTTGAAAATTCAGTTCAAACGGTTTAAATCTTTGCGTACCAAAATCATATATATAACGAGGCACGGATCACCATCAAACATCCAATACCATCCCGCTGTCATTCATGAAACGACTTCTTAAAATAAGACGTTATATGGGAAGTAAGTAGTCGAAAAATTGACCCGATCCGAACCATTTTCAATATCTCAAAAATTGCAGGTCTGCAGGTTGGTTAAGAAGAAAAGCAAGAAAACAAGACAGATAGACGGATAGACAATCTCAAATGCATTTAGAAAGTAATTCTTAATGCATTGGTATCACAAGAGGTGAGGCTACCACAAGTCATTCTGAATGCATCCGCACAAACGTGCATCACAACAAGTGATGTAGGTTGTAAAGAAACTGTTTATACGCACGTATCCTGCTCCTGTTCGTAGCTTCCATCCGCTTGCAGGAATTTAAAAAGAAATGTAGCAAACATTCACCACTTTTCGGTACCGTCAAGTCCAAGCGGACATACGGACATTGAATTCAATATATTGCGCTTTCAAAAAACCCAATGTGATAAATACACTTCTGGTTAGCTAAGCGATAAGATATTCATTGCACAAAGTTATGCAAACGTTTTTCTTTTCTTTTTTTTTTTTTTTTCATTATTAAATGAGTAGAAAACAAATGTTACTTAAGCAAATAACAAATAACTTTTAATTCTTTTTCTTTTTGTTTTTGTTTTTTGTATGTACAAGTTTACATAATAGATTGTCCGCAGACTCACACGTACAGAGCCATACATGCTCTTTCTTAGCCGATATATGCGAAGACATATAAATAAATATAGCATGGATTTGATTTTCAGTGCAGTTTGATGGCACTGTTCGTCATTTGCAACAGCCACCCTTAATATTTTACATGGTGTACGGTGATTGTTTAATAATTTTCTTCAATTTTTTGTCTTTTTTTTTTTTTTTTTTTTTTTTTTTAAGTATTTACACGTAAACAAAATTTGTAGTGAAACACATGTGTAGAAAATTTATTTAAAATTCTAATCAATCAATTCTCGAGCGAAATTTATTAAAATTATTACTTAAAGGAGATAAAAACACATATAAGACGGTCCGGTAGACACCCTGCACCACTTCGTCTAATTAATGAGACTATATTTATGTAAGTGCGTAATTCTGATGAAAGCGCTAGAAGTGGAAGATATTCGAAATTGACCAACGTGGTCTAGCTCTAGCAAACTTCACCCACTTGTCAAAGATTTCACTATTTTCCAGTTGCTTTCGTCATAGCAAGCAACAAATTAGAAAGAGTCGTCAGAGAAAAATTTGCTTTCCTGAGAGCCCCTATATAGAGTGCGGTCGGAAAAAGAGATCTATATGATCCGAACCTCCTATGTTTCATTTACTAGCGAGAAATTTTCATCATAAAATATAAAAAAATAGATCTTTTCGGTATACAACGATTTAGAATGCGTAGGAGGGGTTTTATGGTAAGTGCCGCAAAAAATTGTCTCAACCTATCCGATCGGTTTTCGCAGCAATTTAGAACGCCGCGATACTATTACAAAGCAATTTTGGTCGCGAAACTATAAAATTTACAATAGTTTCTCTTCTAATCACTTATCAAAATAAGGCGTTGAATGGGTCAATGGTCGAAAAGGAGGGCAGATCCAAAACATTTTGAATAGAGTTCATCCTTGGGCCAAAACAGGCCGGTGTATAAAGTTTCATTGCGACATATAATTTGAACACAAAGACACATGAACAGACATCGGGCGGACAGACGGAAATATAAGCTTACGTCAATTCAGAAAATAATTCTAAATCGATCGGTATAATAAAAGTTGGGTCCTTCTCAATTTCTTTGCATTACGCACGCCCGCACAAGTGAGATAGAGTATAATTAAAGGCAAACTAATAGAAGGAAAGCCTTTACCTGTTATCAAGAGCCGGGTTTTATCTTCGACAAACCCCTTTTCTAACATTCAGAATGAAGAAATTAATTTATAGCATTCTTAGTTGTATACATGTTTGTCATAAATTAAAAAAAATACATTTTTTTTTTAACATGACCAATCACGCAGGAGATGTGATATCCATCCGCGTAACACGATGATGGTCGGAAAGCAAGCAAGAAAGAGAAAGACATAGGTCATATGGCCAGCGTAAGAAATGTGCCCAGTTGGTACGTGTTACAACTTCACCAGCTAAGTACTAACTACAGCGACTACCAAAGTAAATTCTATCGCACTTGAGATTTGAACCTGCGAGCAAGTGAATTTCGTGATAGACGACGTCTAGACGTCTAAACAAGAATATCTTCGCATGGAATTCTTCCACCTCGTTTTCACATCGTTTCAAGAGCAGCATTTCATACGATTTTTAACCGGCTACTTCAAGACATTAATAATTAAAATTTTAAATCTGAAATATTTATTTTCCGAAAGCCGCCGTAACAAAAATAGGCGTTTTGATCTTTCCGATAGCCTTGTTATCAAGAGCCTCTCTCAAACAGAAAAAACAGGCTAGAAAGGGGGAGATTGACTTAAGGTCAAAGAACTTCGACTCGTCGGCGAGACATTAATCTCAAAGATCTCTAAATCCTTCATCTGCTAGTCCCTTAATTGATTTTGCTCTAGGGAATGAATTGAAATTTTTTCAACTGATCACAGTTCCTCTCCTTCAAGGTTTGACTTTTTAAGATGCAGTTGCAAATGTCTTATTATATCCATCGCGAATGCAAACAAGTAAGAAAATTATGTTGAAAGAAATGAAAATATATTTATGTTATGTTTCGATACTCTATAAGGTTCGGAGAGTGTGACGGAGCGAAAACCCCAATTGTTCTACTTTTGAAAATAAAGGTACTCTTCCAGAATATGCGTGTACGTGGACCCACTTGGAAAACTTAAAGGTCAATACCTCTGTTATGTTGTTCAGGCCAGGAAACTGGTTACCACAAGCAGACAGACAGATGTGCTTAAATCGATTCAGAATTTCATACTTTGGTGCTTGTCAAGAGAATGTGCACTTTGTAGGGTCGTAGAAGAATTCGCTCAGGTCTTGCAAACATTTTGACAAAATGAATAAATACATATAGGCCCATAGGTCGGTGGTGGATATGGGAAAAAAAGGTTTTATTATATCATCTATGAAATTATAACAATTTCAATAAGTTCAAACAGATTTAACACAAAACAAAAACAGCAACAACGCCAGGAGATTTCTTTATAAGCTGCATGCACACAAATGCGAAACATTTGAAAAGTCAAAGGTGGGGCATTGATTTCGTTTTTGTTTTCTTATTTTTGTTTTTTTTTTTTTGTTTTTTTTTTATCTAAATTTATAAGGTGAAAACATAGACGAAAATGGACACATGCACGCATATGGCTATATATATGCATATAATAAACACAACACAAATGATTAATTTTAATTACTAAACATTACGGAACTAAATAGATTCCAATAAGAATGCTTTGCATTTACTTTACGAAAACTCATAAACAAAACGCATTAGCCTTTGCGAGAGCAGAGCAAGAGAGCGAAGATATAATAAATTTTTTAAAATTTTCAATTTTTTTTTTTTTTTGCTTTTGCAGATTCTCTTTTGGCCCACAACACAATCGATTTTTTGTTGTTGCAACCAAAATTTAACAAAACATAAACAAAAACATACATAGACCGAAAAACTACAAACACAACCAAACGGTCCGAAGAAATATAAAGGAGAAAAATTTTTTCAATTTTAAAAACCTTGGCAAATAAAATTAAATATATGTACATAGATATATGCATATATAAATGTATATATTGACATGTACATATATGTATATATTGACTAGCATATAAACGGATATTCGGTACACTCGATAATACGCAACAGACACATACGCTTTTTATATACTATTATTATTATTATTATTATTTTTTATTTACATTGGAGGAGGATCTTGTTCATAAGTTTAGTGTTTACTTATTTATTGCATCGGCTTAAACAAACTTTCACAACACTTCACGCTAATCTTAATTCAATATTTTTATGATTAAATAATAATTTATTTAAATTTTCTCCCGACTGTTTCTTAATTTCACTTTATTGCAAGTTTACCTTTTCTTGCATTGCTTTTTTGACACAATGAATTAGAATTTATTTTTATTTGCGAAATTTTTCTTCTGGTCTTCTATTTCGGTCCTCACATAATGCAACACAGATACATCAACACACCGTCGTCATAGTAGATAAGCGATTGGTAGAGAAATAATAAAAACCAGTTTTAATGTTTGCTGGCATTTGTTTTTGTATTGATTTTTTTACAAACTTATTACGTTTACGTATTTATTTTTATATCCCTTTCGAGAAATTTTTTCTTTCTACAACATTTCTTAAATTTAGTCAATATTTTATTATTCATTTATCTGTTTCTTCTCTTATTATTTGACTTTTCTATTTGTTACACATTTTACATTTTTGCAGAGAGAAATTAATCTTCCGCACCCGTCACTAACTCATTTCTCCACAAAAAATTTCTTTTGCTTCTTTTCTGTGAGAAGAATGATTTTCATTTTTGTTAATATAATGCGTAAACAAAACTTCGTCAACACCGATTCAGAGCTTTCACACTTTAATTAGTTAAGTTTTACACATTATCTACTATATTTTAACTTTATTTTATAATTTTAAAAAATACCAACAACACCTCTGCCTTTCTTGAAATTCACGCACACACTAAAAAAAAATAGAAAATGTTTGGATTTATATCGTAAAAGTGGTAGCTCTACTTCAGTGACAAGTAAAACAATCAAAAAAATCTCCTCGAAGAGCAAAATTTTCCTTTTAGCTTTGACTGAGAATAAAATTCTATTCTGAGAGTAAAGTCGACTTTGCTTTGCTTTTATGAGAACCATTTTTGACTTTTTGAGAATAAAAGAGTGAAATTTGCTTTGATTTGTGAGAAAAAATTGACTTTAAAATATCTAAAATATGTTTAGATTTTATTCATGTAAGCAATTCTTAAAAAGTGGTGATTCTCTCTCTATACTTTTTATCTTTTTAAGGCAGGAGTAAAATAAAATTTTACAATCACAATGCCACCAAACCACAATGCTGCCCATGTTATTACAGAAATCTCTGAGAGTACAACATAATTGCCTGGAATTCACTGGAGAAATTAATTTTTCGTAAAGAAACAGAGATGCTAAATTTGTTAAGCTTTCTGCGTGTTGTAAAGCTAGTATCGTGTATTCTTTTGTTTGTAAAGCAAGTGTAGTGTGTTTTTTGTTTAAAGCTGGTACAGTATGGGTTCTTTGTTGCAAAGCTAGTATCGCGTTTGATTATTGTTGTAAAGCTAGTATCGCGTTTAGTTAATGCTATAAAGCTGCACAAATATTGCTGTAAAGTTCGTACCCTGCGTGTTTGTTGTTGTAAATAATACAGAGTGTTTAATATTGGAAAGCTCTTACCGTGTGTGGTTGTTGTTGCAAATTCTAATTTTTGTTTACATATGCTATGCACGTGCGATTGTTTACATTTCAAAAGTAAAGATATGCATTTTGTTTCTGTGCCGTGTGTTTTTTGTTGTCTTTATATATTTATTTTTTTTTTATTAATATTTGCAAAATTCCCTTTTTTTTTTTAATCGTAAAACATAAAACGTAAAACAGAAACATAAGGGATGTACAATTAGATCACTTATCACTGTTGGTGGATAATTCGAATTTATTTATGCAACGTATAGACTATTTTTGGTTCCGTCTATCAGTCGCGTATTTTATATCAACATTGACAGAGTGTAAAATATATTCAATTCTGTTAATAGCAGTATTAGTATCTAATGTTTCTTTATTTTTAATTAATAAATCTATGTTTTCATTGATTCGCCAATTCCCAAGAATAAGAATAATTCATGCTCCTGATAATCCATTAGAATAGATTAATACGTGGCCAGGTACTTGCATTTCTTTACAAATCATCTATAAGGATATGAAATTCATAAAAGTCACTCAACAGCAACTCGTAAATGCCGGCGGTAATATGCATTATTTAACAGATTATTCCATTTAAAAAGCTGCCTTAACAGATTGTTCCGTTTAAAGAGCTGCAATTTAACAGATTATTCCATTTAAAATGCTGGCGGCTTTGGAAATTAAACGATCTGGCCATTTAAATTGTTAGTTGGGTATTCAACCATTTTGGCAATTTTTTTATTCATTATAAGCGACTCTGTGCTTTGCCTTTTAACAGGGAAATTCGTTTCTCTTAAAGCGCTAGCATCAAAAAAAACTCTACTGCACTTAAGATAAAAAATAAATTATACTTTGAAAAACCAAACTAATTTGCGAAAAAAACACATTAAGTGTTCACTCTATACATAATTCGGTAAATTCCACCCATGTATCCATATAATCGTCATAATCCAACTGAAATGTGGAAAATATAATGCGAAAAGCCAGCAACTACTAGAAAGATTTGCCGACGGCTTTTGTTAATTTGGTCCGTTAGATAATGTTAAGTTGTTGTTTTGCCGACGGCTTTTGTTAATTTGGTCCCTTATTTTACAGAGTTGGACCCTTCTGGTCTGTTAAGTTGCTCGTTTAACATAGCTGATTGGCGTTAACATTTAAGTTGTTAATTGTTAAGTTGGGCTTTTAACCATTTATATATATTATAAGCGACTCTGTGCTTTGCCTTTCAACAGGGAATTTAGCGAGGGCGTTGTTTAAAAATTATGACGGTTTAATTCTAAGCTAACTTGTTAAATACAAGAAATTTTAAATGTTCGATATTAACCTTTGACACATTCACTTAGGTAAAAATCTTCACACTTTCAAGCATGCATGACATTGAGAATCTATGACTAAGAAAATAGGATTACGATCATTTAAAGTCTCTGAAGGGCTAGTCAGCAAACATTGTACGAATATATGTGTACTAGTTATACATTTTAACTCACCTCTCTCCATAGGTATTATGCATGCACTGGCACGACATTGAGTTAAAAGTCGATACTCTTGCCACTCAGGCGGATAACTTGTAAAATTAAACAATCTAAACATCTAGAGGATATGATAGAAGAGCAAAAGCGACTAAGTCAAGGAGGAAGGATCGGAAACAACCAGGAAACCATTAAAACCATTAAAAAGAATAACAATTTCTTTTATATATATATAAATATATTTTTATATAAATTAATAAAGTATTTTAAATGTATAATAAAGCTATTATATAAATAAAGCTATTTATTTTATTTATATTTAAATATAAATTATATAAATTAATATACAGCAACAGGAAATGTCAGTGTGAAAAAGTATTTGTTGCTATAAGCTCCAACTAGACGATGGTTATATTATATATTTATATTTAAAATAATTAATTAATTGCAAGCAACTCTGTGCACATTCTTATTCTTTTTGTTTACTTTTGGTGTAAAGGAAATAGCCGATAACGGTTTTCTATCTAATTCGCAAGCGCTGCTGGAACATTAACAAAATGAATTTTTGTGAATCTGCTAATTAGATCAAATTAAAGCAAAAATAATCAAAAATTTATATTAATACTATAAAATATTATTTGTGAATTGTGATTTTGTTACTTCACTAACAAAGTAAAATGTAAAACATCTAACAAAGGCAGCATTGAATTAAAAACGGTGAGAATTTTATAATAATATAAATATAGAAAGACAATATAAACAATTTAGTTCGGCACGAAGAGTTGTGGTTTAATAATAACAGTATTGATAATTGGAAGTTCTTAAAGAAAATAAATCATTAAAGGTAATTCAAGTCAGACAATTTCCGGCAAATCATAACCAAGGTAGGCATCGTTGTCGACGCAGTACTTGATAAACATGCGCCAATGAGGATCCAAAAGGATTAGATCGGGGTTGCCGTATATATATAGAAGGTAACGAGGTCGAGTTATCGCTGCGTTAACCCGTTTCTCGTTTTCGATGAAACCTAATGCATGGCGCAAATCGTTAGGTATAACCTCCTTGCTTGATCTGCATTGTTGAGATCAATATTATGTCGCGTTCCTAAAAAAAACCAAGCGAAAGAAACATTAGTATTAATTCAAACTTTAGTGTAAATTCATGAAAGTTATACTTGTCCTTGGAATTCTTCCGCAGTACCGATTCAATAACCGGGATTATTAGTGAACAAACTTAGAAACTCTTTTTGCTAGGCATAAAGAGGGAAAGAATATAAGAATTAAGATTGACGATCATGTATATATTGAAACACATTTTAAATTTAAAAAGATGTACAGAATTTCAGAAATGAATTCAAAAATTCTAGAAATCTTAATCTTTGATGAAGTAGAAGAGTTGAGGATCAAAGCGCATCTAAAACACGTTAATAGTAATAAAGTTTTTGAACGCAGCGCTTAGATATACCATATCTCATATGAAACGAACCATTCAAATGCAATAAAATTAGAAAGAGTCTTATCATTTCAAACATTTTTAAAAATGCTGTGTGGAAATTGTAGGAGTGTGAAATCGTAATGCAATGCTGTATATGTTTTTGTAGACAAATTTCGACAAGTCTCATTAGGAATTAAGTAGGTAGACGTTACGCTTCTTGTTCGACCATTCACGACATCTCTAAAAATTTTAAAAAAATATTTATAAACCAATCGTTTTCAATTCAGACATCAGTATATTATTTGCTCCATATCGAAGGAATAGTATAGCAGATAGATTATTATTAGAAAAATTATAAGAAACTTTATTTACTGATTACGCCCCGGCGTTACAGCACCTGATTCTAATTAAACGGACTGATTATAAATTTTTGGGCATCATTTCTCTTCGGTTTACTCATTCTTATGTGAAAATGTTACGATTTCTTTAGGAATCTGGCAACGCTATTTTCCCAAATGAAAAATCGTAAAGCAAATGAAAAAGAGGAAAAAGAAGTAATGCAAAAGTAAATCCCTTCGGAAAAAGAATTAAAACTTATCTTTTGTATATTCTTTATAAAAAAGAAATTGTATGTAATGAAAATTTTCAAAGTGCACGCTATAAACAATTAAACGCAGAAAGTTTTAAAATGTGATGTGTTGCCCGTTACTATAAATATTAAAAGAAAAATTAATGAAAAATAAAATTTCAACTTAAGTGGAAAACTTTTTGTAAGGAAATCAATAAATGTTGAACAATGAAGTTGCAGTTAAGAGAAGTGTAATAACTCTACAAATAACAAATTATAAATATAAATAATACTAATGGATTAATTTGCGAGACCTCGGAGCGTTTTTCATGTTAGTCTAAGCTCTAATTCGTTTTCATATTTTACTTTAAAAATTGTAAATTTTTTGCTTGATTTGTTTGCCTGCCGTCATTCTCTTCGTCCGTTCCCTCTCCTTGACGATCCGCTAACAATATAAATTGAATTTCACGTACTTCATTTGCGGCGTACACACTCATTGAAATTGAACCTGTTTACAGTGATGCACATACTGCAATCTAAACTCAATATTTCGCAACAGCTTTATACATCATCTAAGATTAATGTTTTTAACTTTTTAAATGCACAATTGCAAATAGAATAACTTAAGATGTAAATTTGTCCATATCGAAGGAAATTCTGCTATTGCACTATTTGAATATTTTAATTAAATCCGAAATATATTGAGAATACGGCAACACTACCAAGCAAAACAAAAGAAAAAAAATATAACCGCACAAAAAGCTATAACTACTCGGTAATATCATAACACATATGCATAATACAATATAAAAAAATCAAAACACACAAATCGCAATTGAAAAGAGAATAGAGAAATATGAGTTGCCTGATAAATAAAAGCGAGGGAAAAGAGAGATGAAGAATATGAAAAGCAAACAAAAACACTACAAAACAGAATTACCTGTAAAACAAATAAAAGCAAAGACATGGTGAAATATGAAAAAAGTAATCATAACCTAAACGAATAGTATCTATCGGATATACCTTATAAAAAATTTTAATATCAATGCGATATACATATTATTAAAATTTGCTTAAGGTAAATAATTGTTTAGCATTTATGCGCATATATTATTTGAATTATTGTAAATTTGTTTAATTGTAAAATTCTGCATTTAGTACAAAAGTAATGCAACCCTGTTTTGGTGCTATGCCAATTTGTTGTTTATAAGCCAGCGCGAACATTCACATACACAAACAAACATCCGCGGAGACAAAAGAAAACAGAAAAAATTCCATATTCAAAGAAAATTTCTTCCTTTATTGACGTTTTCCATGAAAATTCAATGAATATGTAATAAAAAGTGTGCGGCCGAAAGAAAATTACGAGAAAAAACGAAGAGGGTTTAAAATGAAAACCGTGTAATTCTTTTCCTTTATTTTTCATTAATTGAAAAATATCTGCGTAGTATAAATATTTTTATTTAATTTCTCTCAATTTTTGTAATTAAACCAAACTGCAACATTTTTAAAGTTTGCAAAAGGAGAGAAGTTGTATTTAAGGAAAACAGAACAAATTTGCAAACTGTTAATGAAATGATGTGAAACTCTAGAAATGTGAAAATTTATTAGTTGAAAAATGTGGATAACCAATAAAAATAGATTCAAAAAGAAAACCACCAAAAATTGGAGAAAATTTCGAAAAATATCTCAAGTGATAATTCGCATAGAATAATAAGCGTAATAATAATAAGTAATAAAGTAAATATAAATAAAAAAATATAAAAGTGACTGATTTTAAATTCTGCGTGTAAGAAATTAAGAGTTTCTTTATGAACATGGACACTAACAATGTTACAGACAGTGTTGGAGCTGATAGAGTTGGTGAATTATCATCCCGCAGTCTTCCCTCCCTGTTTGGTCTGTGTAATAGCCCAGTTAGCACAATGGCAGGTAAAGATTTAGATGGACTAATTGCTTTGAACGATAGTGCGTTGTCGCAGCAAATTGAGTTTATATTGCAAGATGCTACTATGGAGCAAGAGGATGAAACGCAAGAGTTAATGCAACAGAATCTACGACAGCATAACGAAGTACGAATAGCAAAAGAAACGGTGAGTGTTGATTATGATAGTAATTCTCAAGCAACCAGTATGTCACCGACGACAGCAATAAAACTTGAAACCCCACCGACTTCAACTACTCCTATAACGAGCGCTTCCGAATTAAGTCAAACCGGGCTAGAAGCTGAATTTACACACATCGATTCTCCACAAAGCCAACAACAACAACACCAACATCATAATCATCATCTGCTAAATGGTCGTCGTATAATTGTGCGATCTTCAGATATGAATGAACTGACAGCTATGAATATAAGTGCAGCGCAACAATTAATTCATCAAGCAGAGGTGGAGGACCCGGAACTGAACGATGAAAATCTACAAGATATCGAAGAAGAAGCTAAGGCAGCTGAAGCGGATGAAGAGCCCGTTCAATTACATAGCGCTCAAATAAAGTTAGAGGATTCAGAAATGGTTGATGAGGTGCTAGCGGAGGGCAACGCTATGGATTACATTAAAGGAAGGGCCATTAATAACCAAACAGCTACTGCTCAACTGGTATTTCCAGCTGGCTCAATAGTGAGCACTGGTGGTACAACAAGTACACGCTCCATAACTGTGCCCGTATCTGAGGCTTTGGCTCAGTTGCAAAGGCGACCTGTTTATATAAGTAATGCAATAGGTAATATGCAGGGTACTTTGGTGCGTATGCCGGCGGTAATAAGCCGCAATGGCTCTATGGCGGTGCTTAATGTTGTCCAACAAGGGGGAAGTGGCGTTGCTGGGACAACTACGCAACTTATATTACAAGCTACTCCTGTGGCAGCAAATGGTACCTCCACCGTTGCGACTGCACCTATGATGGTGGCCGCTTCCTCGCAGACAAATAAACTGACGGCTACTGGCATATCACCAAGCTCCTCTCCGACTTCTAATGCATCGCCAATGATGGTGACAAGTACTCCGACGAATACCAAAAACATCATAAATGGTTCACCAAGTTTTAATAGAATTGTAGCAAACACCGCCACAACACTGGCGGTAGCAGCACAAAGTAATGCGAATCCTTCGATGAGCGCTGCCATATCACAACACATACCACCAAACAATAGTACTAATAACTTAATGACGAATGGACAACACCTTGACACTCATCCGATAGCTTCGACGTCGGCAGCTGCCTTAGCTAATCTCAATGCTTTGCATAGTAATAATACTTCTACATCGGCAGCATCTTACAGTAATATTTCGTCAGTGACGTCGTCGACGACTTCTTCCTCTACTTCAAGTGCATCAGTAAACACAGCAACAACGTCTTCACAGCCAATCTCGTCAGGAAATGCTGCGGGAGCTACTGTTTATCAATGCGTAGATTGTGTGGAGAAATTCGATTCCAAGGATTTATTTGATATACATCGTTCCGGGCACGCTAACAATATGAAATGCGCCATTTGTAATATGGTTTTGAAATCGTTGAAAAACTATGAAAAGCATTGTCTACGTTGTAAACCATACGAATGTCAAATATGCGGACGTGTAGTACGCTTTCGTCCCAATTTTATTAAGCACATGCGCGTCCATACTGGTCAGCAGTCGGAACGGCACAAGTATAAATGTGAAGTATGTCACAAGGAATTCATGAGCTTTGAATATTTCAAAGTACATAAAAAGATACACAATGAAAATGTCAATCTGACCTGCGAAATATGTGGTAAAGTGTTCAGTGCTCTTGCATCATTGAGAGGCCACTCTAAGCTGCATTCAGGCGTCAAATTGCATAAGTAAATATTTAATTTAGTTAATTAAAAATACGTATAGCAACTCAACTTTTTTCCATTTATTACTTACAGATGCGACGTGTGCGGTAAAGGTTTTGGTCAACGTTACAATCTAAAAATTCATGCTCGCACTCATACCGGTGATTTTCCATTTGAATGTAAGATTTGCAAAAAGAAACTACACACTCAGTCATCACTGCAAAATCATATGCAAGTGCATCAGCGTGATAATCCCACACAGCAGTCGGTGTCATCGTCATCAACCACAGCTACAACTATACGCTATCAGACTTCAAATGCTAATAATAGTACAGATACAAGTACAAGTTCCGGCGGTACGAGTGCCCAAAATTCGCCAACATCATCCACCGTGCACAAAGTTGAACATCACTCAACTTCGAAGCTACGCAGTCACAGTGGACGCACTGTTTTACAAAATCCACAATCATTAATGGAGCTTGATATAAAGCATGATGGCCATGGTGGCGGTAATATTGAGGACGGACGCGACAATAATAATCGGGATGATGACGATGATGATGACAATTCCACCATGAGTGATGGTCATAGTTTGGCTCAGCAATTTCTAACGACACCGAATGTCGGAAGAAATGTTGTTGATGATTCCCTTTCGGAATCGTCAAGTAACTCATCGAATGAGCAACAGAAGCTGCAACAAGAGCAACCACATTTAATGTTGGGCACACCGACGCGTACTATAGTTATCAATAATTACATGCAAACAGATCAAGATGGTCACCAGCAACAACAACAACATCAGCAAAATCATGCTCAAGTTATACGTCAAAATAGTAGCAATAGCAGTAACAGTGCATTGCAGCAGCAACTGATGCGTAAGACTCCGATAATACATTCGACCAATGGTGTGTCGTCCTGCACCACTTTATCATCTTCGGTAGTGCAGCATATTGGTGAGTAAGCAAGTTGTATCGAAGTTGACCCTTCGCACTATGATAGATTCGAGAAAAATATCGTAAACATGAGGCCCAAGTTGCTGTTGTTCACGTTATTGGACGCACAACTTAAGACACTAAACTTTCTTCCACCATTTTTTTCGATATTAATTTATTTCAATCTGTTTTTTTATTATTATTATCATTATTATTATTGTTATTATTATTATTATTAGGCACTCCACCTTCACCAAAAATTGCGGTGGCCTCGAGTTCCTCAACCGTTTTAGTTAATAAATTGGGCTCTGTACCCCTATCATTGGCTTCAGCCGCAGCATTTGGATCCTCAACAATTATACGTAGTACTCACAACTCGCAACAACAACAACAACAACAACAACAGCCCATAAACCTTAATAACAGCAATAACAGTAATAACCAGAACCAAACCCAGAACCACCAACGTTCGTATCAACGAAATAACCACCGAAACCACCACCGACGTCGCCATCTAGCCGATTTAGATGACGATGATGATGACGATGACCACATAAACGAGCATAGAGTAAATTTACATCGTTCCCATAAAGGGCGCAACTTCGATGATGACGATGATGTCGTAGTCGATGAAAAAACCTCCCCGTCCTTGGCACTGACGGCCATCAAAGTTGAACCGAATTTATATTCATCCGGTGATAATTCAAATGAAATGCTTATCAAAGAAGAAGCCATATTCGATGATTCACCAACACCCAACTCACCACAATCACCGCCCAGTTCACGGTATCGTATGTCTAATTTTGAACACGATTTAGAGCATCACGTCGATTTAAGTCATTCATTACCAACGTATGGTTATCTTTTGGATCATCACTCTATACCGGACGGTATACCCTCACAATTGTACGCCGATGATGATGATTTCAAATTAGATCATAGCTCATTGACAGGTTTAAATAATAGTACTTCATCGATAACAACCGATGGAGATTACATTAAGAAGGAATGGTCATACGGTACCGATTCAGCATACACTATGAATGGTAAATTTGACGAGGATAGTGATGTTTTATGTGATGCTGCAAATTTCATGTATAACTGATTGGAGGATATACCTCCATCACCGGTTTTGGTGGATGGTTGATATGAATTAATAGAGGTTTAGAATCGGATAACAATTCAAAAAGTAAATCCAAGTAAACAACATTAAATGAAGCAAATTTATTATTCTTATTATTTAGCTGAAATATGCTCCTAACAAATGCCAACATTAGCAAGTATTCTTATATATATTAAAAAAAAAAACAGAAAAAAAAAAAAACAAAACAAGTGTGTGTATGTGTATATGTTTAGAACGAAATCAGTTTTCAACGTAACGGGAAGCGGTTTTATTTTTTTCCGTTGGCAACTAAACTTCAAGTTTGAGTTTACATTTGACAAAGAGTATAAAAAGCATAATTTAAAAGGAAAAAAAAAAAAAAGGAAAAAAGAAAAAAAACTACTCCTCGCATAAAACAAAATAAACAAAAATATTTATACAGACTAGCTACAAAGTCCATCAGAGTAAGGATCAAACGGATTTGAGACTTCAAGGTTAGTCGATATGTTTAATTTTTAATTTAAACAATAAATTTCATTATTATTTTAATTATTTTTATTATTACTATTATTGTCTTTTTAAGTTTTTCTAAGTATATAATTAGGTGCATTTTTGGACGTATGTTCTAAATATTACATATACCTACCTATATTTAATTAAAAAATTTCTTATTGCCTTTCAAAATCTAATTTTTTTTTATTTATATACTAATTATATATATATATATATATATATATATATATATATACCTATATATATATTTTTTTTTGTCTTCACTAATATATAGATATATACATATATATTTAGGTGTATATAGATGTATCGATGGGAAGTAAGGATTTTGTAATTAAATATTAAAAAAAGAAAAAACGCTTAATTTCCTTAATAATGGCCGCTTTAACATGCTGCATACTTCATAGCTTTTTACTGAAAAACGTTTTAACTAACACTATTTCTTTTGTTGAGTTCTGAAAGAGAATCTTTACTCCTAAACTTGTTAATTTTTTATATCATGTCGAACACGGTTTCTAAAATTAAATATAAACGAAAACAACTAAAATTAAATGTAAAAAAAAAAATGAAGACTACATATTTCCCCCTCGACCAATGCTTCCTATAAGCTGCAAGGAGTCCACAAAGTATACCCACCCTTGATTCGCCTAAAGATTATTCTATTATTTAAGTTGATTTCATGGATACTTCCTTTTGCCGTATGCTCTCGGTTAACTGCAATTGAAATTCTTGTTCTTGTTGAAAAAAAAGCTGAGATGGAGAGGCGAAACGTGGCTTAAATCAATTCTTAACTGTTCACTAAACGTTAACATTAAGATCACATCAATATTTGATTCGATTCTATTTGATATTTGTGTGATTCGAAATATCTTATTACATAATAATTTTTTATTCTCTTTTGCGCAGACAATCAATTCGAAAATTTATAGGTTCGAAAACGAATTCTAAGAATTAGAATCGTCTTAAAGCTAACTAATGCATTGGTCGTGGGCTCAAATCTCACATGCGATCGCGTTTTCAATAGTCTTAGCTGCTAGTGCTTTAAGATTTTAGTCTTAAAATTTATTCTCTCTCTGGCTAAATTAATAATAATTTGCTTAAACGCTTGCTTGGAGATACTGCACACTTTTATTATATCAATCGATCCAGAATCACTTGAGTTTATCATGACTATGGTAATTTTGTTCACCTATCCATCGATCGTAACTTTCTCGCGTTCAGCATGAAAGACAGATCGGGCCAATTTCATGACCGACACACTCACCCTCCCCCATACAAAACCCTGTTTGAATGAAAGTAATTTTTAAAAGCCCCCGAAAAAAATCGATAAAAAAAACTATTTCAATACACTAAACGAAACCACCTTTTCAATTTATATACGTTCTAGCAAAAAGTAGGCGGAAATTGATCTAGGATAGTGAGTTTTTCGAACTCTCTCTAATAAAAGTTTCCTTATGGAAAGTCAACCTTCTATAACAGATGCCCTAAAATTTATGAAAGATTCGAATTAAATAGAAAAAGGGTTTATTTCTGGGTTGAATTGTAATTTCTTTTATTGAATCGTAACCTGCGTAACGTGCAAAGGGCTATGCATGGAATGGTACATCGGGCAAATGGCCTTCACACCTGCTAGACCATATGCATTCTTTTATCGAAGTTTTCCTTTGTCGTTTGGCAGAAATGTGACTGAATTCCGTTGACGACGCACGGGTGGGTGTGGGCTTGTTGGCATAGTCTTCTAGCTTCAAATAACTCCATAAAGAGAAGTTCAGTGACGTCAATTACACTCTTCACAGCTGACGAAGTTAAACCGATATTCCAAATTTGGCTCTAAGCATAGTATGTATGGGTTTTCTTCTAATAGTTATCTCATGCCGAGTTCGGGTCTTTTGGGATCTAGAAAGTCCGATCGAGGACTTTTAATAATTTCTTCAACATTTTTCAATCAAATTCTGGTACCATGGATGTGAGGAGCCCCCTCAAAGCACTTCGTCTAGCTTCGGCCTGACAGCGGGAACGGTCCATAGCGGGAGTTTCGTGGTGGCTACGGTTAGCCCACGATTGCGGGAAGAGCCAAAGCTCTTCCGCAGCCAAGTGTAGTGTGCAGTTGTATCGCAACCGAGTGCCTTGCACACAGAAAGGTAGAGGTAGAGGAATAGTATCTCGCTCTCACCAGAGACAGAACATTCTTTCGGCAGCAGGTTTGGCTCGCAATCGATTTTGAGGGTTATGCCCAAATTGTTGTCATGTTATTGATTTTTTTAATTTTTTTTATAATAATATCTAGGTCTTGTTGTCTCTTTGTCAATATTAGGACATATTTTTTAAAAGGGAACAATTCTAAGAACGGAAGGAGTCGTTAAAATACTCATGACATTTAAAAGAACTGTGATCGTGAACAAATCAATTTATCTTCAAATGCGTTTGTGTTATTAAAGAAAGATCCAACAGAAAGAACAAATCAATATATCTTCAAATGTGTTTGTGTTATTAAAGAAAGATCCTATGACTAATCGATATATCTATATATCAATATATCTACAACTATATATATATATATATATATATAGATAATATTTTGTAATATATTATTATTATTATTATTACAATTATTGCATTTTTTTTTCTTTACTGACACGCAAAAGTATGTTTATTTTCTTCCGTTGTGCAAGTATGTATGTCTGGTATCTATTAATGAATATATATTTTCAGAATTTATCTCATTAATAGATATTAATGAAAATATATTTTCAGAATTTATGTTAAGTGTTGTTGCCCGATGAATGCATGATTAGTTGAGTGTTTTTTTTTTTCTAATAATTTGATATTAAATTTTATTTATATTTTCTTTTATTGAAGAACTTTTTGTACTGTTGCTAAACAACAAATTTGTTGGTACTTTGCCAAATTTTTTTTTTTTTTTTTTTTGTTGACCTACTTACTGAGCTTTATAAAATTTACCAATTATAAAAATTTTTTGTATTTTTTTTTTTTTTTTTTTTTTTTTTTTTTAATTATAGTTTAACAGAAGTTTACTAGCATCTAGGTTTCGCGAATCTTGCTGATCTCAAGCACTTAGAAAACTTTTCTACTCACATATATATTTCCTATATCGTTTTTGTGATTCCAGCAGACAAAGGCAGATCAAGGCAGAGATGAATCCTAAGTATATACACTTTCTGCGATAAGCATTCTTGGAATTATGAAGCCAATATTCTATCCTCCAGAGGCCGGTATAAAACAAGTTTTGAAATATTTTTCTCGTTTTTAACAATGTAATAAGAAGACGCCTAGTTTTGAGCGTATAACATGAGAATTTTATTGTCTATTTTATAGAAGAGTAAGTTAGATTTTTTTTCCTTTTTTTAAAATTTCTTTTATTTACTTTTTTTATTATGTTAAATTTTTTACTTTATTTTTTCGAAGTTTTTTTAAGTCGAGAATAATCGAGAATAAGAAAGCAAACTTTATCGCCATAAAGTTAAAAAAGCAATAAGAAAATAATAATAATAAATAAATCAATAATAATAATAATAATAATAATAATAAAAATAATAATAACAATAAAGAAACTGTGGACCAATTGCACTCAATTTAGACATCAAATCTTCAGTAACTTTTCATATCTAGCCTGGCAATGTTAATTAGAATTTTTACTTTGATTAAGTTTTCTCTATCTCAGTACAAAAAGTTTTTCTTCTTTATATATAATAAGGTAACCGAGTTGTTTATAAGAAGTGATTTTAATTAATTTTAAAAATCATCGCCGGGAAAGCTTTACTATTTTTGAAAAACATGCTCTCAATACCCGATAATGAATGGTATCGTAAATCATTTTATGTCTAAGAAGCTTTTGCATATAATGTGATCTTTAAATGAAATCAAAAGCAAAACCAATTTTACATAATTTTCTTAAAAAAAAAAAAAATAAAAGAAATATCTCATGTCTTTCTCATCATCGGGAATTGTGGTCGAAAAGAGATTAAGAGCAGCAATATTTTTAGTCTACCTTGCAGTATGAAGTTCCCTTTCGGCTCAAGGTCTTCTCTTACTAAGCAAGAAATAGTGGGTTAATCGAGCGGGTACAACTTTTAAATATTTTTACAATTAATTTTTGCTTGAAATTGTTGTAAACAAAAGAGTAAATCTTCCCGGTGAATATATCGTTCAATCCAAAAAATCATATATATATTGGAAATTTTTTTACATGAAACCGCAAAGGGTCCACCCAATACCATGCAAAAAGTAAAGGAATGTTTTTAGTAGAAATAATGCGACATTTGGCTGTTTTTTTTAATGGAAATCACTCTCTTTTTTTTCGTTTTTAAGACTTGAGATGCAACAGTCGCTGCCTTATTGGAGGGTAGCTGCGTGGAAGTTATGTGCAACACGAAGACCTTCTTAAACCGGCAGAATTGGCATTGCGTTTTTTTACAAACAAGCTTAAAACTTTATAACAAAAAAATCCCTGAAAAGTTGCGGGAGGATTATAATAATTATTAATCTTGTTTCGATTTTTGTAAGACACCGTCGCAAAGTTTCATTGGCGTTATTAGTCAACCGTTGGAAATTTAAGACATTTCACCAAATTTAAAATAAACGTTAGGGTCGTCGGACAAACGATACTCGTAATCATTGAAAAACATGAACAGACTGAAGATTGGGAAACAATGACACGTTTATCACTAAACGGCGAAAAATAACGAACGCATCTATGGGTTTCAATTGAGTGTTTGCCTGAGGTCGAAGTTGCAGGCAAAGTCGATGACATTTTATTTGATTACGGATATATCCCTCTAGCCGCCATACTTGTAATTTGGGCATGACTTGTGCCACTATGAAATTTTTTGAAGGGCGAAGGGCCGCTTCTGGTTATCAATTGATGGAACAAATACCGTTCCGGTCGCTCCATAGGACCACCGTAATAGAAGAAGTGTAGAAGTAGGCCTCAATCAGGGCCTAGTTTACGGGACTCGATATCATCGGGTATGTACTCAATTCCTCTCATTCATTGGAGATATAGACAACGGGGCATTAATAATAGCATTAGTAGTATATCAATAACAATATAAATTCAAATAAACGACAAAGAGAAGAAGAAAAAAGCAAATAAATAAGCTTAACAATAATTCAAATAAATGATTTCCAATATATATGTAGATTAAGCTACCACGACTGAGCACTTCTTGGCACAATTTACTATAGATATTCCTTAGTATATCAATCATCTCATCGCAAATAATCATATGGTTTTGCCAACGCATTTTGCCAACGCATTTTCCCTTTGAATGCGGTACTCGACAGCGTTATTGTTCTCGAGAAATTTTCCGCTCAATAATGGCAAAAGTGCATACTTTGTCGACTGTCGGCAAGCACGCTACTCAATACACCGACACGAAATGAAGAAATTACGATCGAGTTTATTCGACACGGAGTTCCGTAATTTGACGGTAGATCTTGCAGCCTATTGGCTGCCTGTAATTACTTTCTATATACCTTGCCCAGTACAAGTGACTCTATAGGTAGATGTTGATATGAATATGTTCGTTAAAATAGGATTTGTCATAAGTGAAGAAGAAGCGGGTCTCTTAACGAACTTTATTTTCTCCAATAATTCCAATTTTTCGTCGACAGTGATTGTGCGATTCACTTTTATATAAGAAAGCACATTGTAGTGACATTTGTATTCCTTTATCTTGGATCAATTCAATATCTATCGGCGCTGGCGCAGATAACTCATCAATTACAGAAAATATCTGCAAATATAATCATACCTTATGTACTTTCTGTATTTGTCATGCTAGCTTAACTGAATATGGAATTTTTGTTTAATCCGCGAAGCAATCAAATAAAAAAAATGGCATGATATATATATATCTATATATATATATATATATATATATATTTATATATATATATATGCATGCACGAGAAGGATCTTAGAGATCTATGGGATGGTAGATTTATACAATCTGGCTGAATCTCTTTTATCCAGTTTACTTATTATCTACACACTACAAGGTTACCTATTGAAGTGTCATGTATTATTTTCTTAATTTTTTTTAGTCATTTTTGTGTCAGATCACAGACTTAATGCTTTTCGTAAGTCCAACGATTTCATTCTTTTTTTTTCTTTTTTCTTTCTTAATTTTTTTTTTTGTTTTGTAAGATTCGTTTTCTCATATAAATCATGTAAAGTTTGAAAGTGCAATCAAATTCCTCCCATAAAAAACCGTTTATTTATCTCAAATGTTATGCGAAATCAACTCGTCTTAAAAAAAGAAAGGAAAAAAAATTAACTTAAAAAAAAATAGAAATTAAAGGTAAAAAGAAAAAATCAATTAGTAGTAGTTTTTTTTTTTTTTT
>NW_023998414.1:18081730-18092282 GCF_014805625.2 Glossina fuscipes | reverse complement strand
TCTCTTATTCACATTTAATAAACGAAAAAAAAAAAAAAATAAATAAATAAATATATATATATATATGTATATATATATAAATATACTATATTTATGTATATATATATATATATATATAAACAAAAAAGAAATTAATTCAAACAAAAAAGGAAAAAAAAAAAAAGAACGTAATATGTTTTTATAATTGTATGCATTATAGTTGTATATGTATTTGTTGGTTAGAAAACGTTAAAAAAAAAAAAAAAACTAAAGAACTAAAAATCGGCCATGTTATCCATTGAAGAAAATTAAAAATAAATTTTAGCAAAATTTTGAGACAATTCAAAGAACAATCGATCCCCCAACAACAATAGAATATGTATTTAATACTTGTTTGTATAATAAATAATAATTAGTAGTAGTAAAGTAGTAGACAATTTGAGTGGCTTATGCGAATTAATTTAAAAAAGAAAAAAAAAAAAGAACAAGAGAAACCCCTTACCCCCCGTCTTCCCGCTCTGTATTTATAAATTTGCGCCTTTTTTTTCCTTTTTCACAGCACATCTGATCATTCTGATCACTTTTTTTCGATGTATTATTTGCTTGTTCTCCGATATGCTCAATGTTTTAATATTTTTCTTTCGTTCCGTTTTTAAAAACAAAATATAGACTCAATAGGAATATTATTATGTTCCCATTAAGACGGGACGTGGATAATTATAATTTACAGGTTCTCATTAATTGAGCATATTTGTGCAGTTCGCTGATATCAATTTTTTTTATTAATTTGTTTTTGCTTCAAGCTTTAATTTTTTTTTTTTTTTTTGAACCCAACTATTTGTAATTCGGAAAGAATCACCATCAGCCAGGCGACTTAGGCGGTTTTGAATCCTATTTAAGGACTGAACGCCAAATGCCAGCTTGTTATATTGAACGGGAGACAACCACAGATGGATGGATGGATAGTTAAGGGGATTTCTTACGCTGAAGAATATTCTATAGGAGCTTTGATGCGCACACATGCCTTTTGTAAAATGATTGAGAAAAGTTCTTATATAGCCAGTCTATCTTCGGTAGTGCCTGTGTACAAAAGTGGGAAATTAAAAATAATTTATTATCACTTGGACTCGTATTAATCGCACAGGTGTCTAGTATATAATAATCGTTGCAATTTCTGAGCGAAGACTGATTCTGCACTAAGTAATGCCATTAAGAGAGCTCAGCAAAGAGCGAAATGAACAGTGGTATTGGGATGGGGTGTGGAGGTATAGTGTACATTAAATGCATTCTTGCCAGGATATCAGGGAGGTTGTCATAATACAAGACAATTCTTCTTGTATTGATGGATGATACGTGGCCGGGTTTCTTTTCAATCGTTTGCTCCAATCTAGTTGATTACTAACAGTAGGACGCCATATATAAGCATAAGCTTACGCGACCGTAATCTTGACTTTGCAGTCGTTTGCGGTGATTCACCTTTCTTTTTAACCCTTGTTTCTTTTCGAAGCACTCTTCATCGCCGGTAATACTGTGCTCCAATTCAGGTGAATCAGTTTCTTTGCGTTTCGACAGCTGTTTGATAGGGTAAAAAATATTTCATTGGCTACTTTGGCATGGCCAAGCACTTAAGGTTCACTAACATATCGGGACAGACGAGTTCAATGCTAAGTGCGGTAGACCGTGCGTCAATTACAATTGATATGCGTTGGCCGTGACTGGAAGCTTAGAATTTCTTTTTCTATTTTTCACGGTATAATTAAAAGCGGACAAAATCCCTGACCTTGAAAATTCGTTATAAATTTTATTATAAAAATGGTCTCGCTTTGCCCGTTGTGTCCGAAACATCTGCAATTGTGAATAGGGAGAGTACTGTAACTGGTTTATGAGCGCAATTCTTTTCTTTCTAACTGTCACCCTATTATAGGTATAGGGTATATGCCCAGAGTGATTTCGTAGTATTTGGAAAAAGAAGAATATTGAGTGTAACAATGCTTTACGGAAATTTTATGATCGGAAGTTTTCGGAAAAAGAAAAGTCTATACTCTAACGCTAGGTAAAAATTCACTACACGTTACAATGAATCGATAGACGACAGCTATTGAGTTTCCTCTCAATTTTTCATTTGCCTTCATTTGCCTTTTTATAATGCTTAGAAATTAAAATGTCAGGTGTAATTTAAATAGCGTAGCGCTAATGACGCATTCGTCGTATCATTATCATCATCAATTCTCAAAGTAAAAAGGATGAATAACAAAAGTCTCTGTAGGTATTCCACATTGGACAGCTTCTGGTGTTTAAAATTGCATTCAATAGCTTAATTATTTGGTCTCGCCATACTCGGTTTAATGTAGACATTCACTCTAACGCCCTTCTGCTGTTTCCGTAAAACGATTATTTAGTTAAGAAATTATTTGTTAGTGGCCAGTCACTCTGCTCTTTGTTGTTTAGCCTATAGACACATGATTGCTGAACAGACTGGATGGATGGACAGACTATAATATCACCGAAGTTTGTATAATTTATTTCAATTCATTTCCCGTAAACTTGATATTTTCTTTTCAAATATATTTTTTACTTTTTGTTTGCATTGCATCTCGACGATTTCTTATGTTGTTAGATATCAAAGATTCGTGCCAAGAACGTAACTTACTTCTTTTCGATAAAACAAAAAATGTATCTCTATTTTTTTTCCCGCACTTCTATAAAATTTTTCACTGAGAACTTTTGTGGTGAATATTTTTACACCCATCACCAAAGGATTAGGGGTATATTCATTTTGTTACAATGTTTGCGATGCCCAGAAGGAAGCGTCAGAGAGCTCACAAAGTATATATATTCTTGACCAGCATCAAATTCAAAAATCGATTAAAGCATTTGCGTGTGTCTGTTTGGTTGTCCGTCCATCTGTCCGCCGTCTCTTGCACGCATTTTTCTGGTCGTAAATGTGAAGCTGTTAGCAAGTTCTTGAAGACAGATTGATATTGAAAATAAGCCAAATTTGTCCAAGGACACGCCTACATTAGTATATAAACTAGCAACATCGCTGCTTACAAAAAAAAAAAGAAAAGAAAACATGAATTTCTTGCTCATTACTCATAATCTATAAGAAATAAAATTATAAAAGTTTGCACACATGTTCTATTGGCTATCTTATAATACCTATTGGCTATGCTACAGTAGTTTCTGTTTTTTTTTTTTTTTTTTTTTTTTATAAATTTTTCCAGGGTAAAGATGATAATGGGTATAAAACATTCGAGTCGCGAACGAATATAATTCTCTTAATTGTTTTTCTTCGTTTTTTCATTATTCTTTTTTATTCATTGATTTATTCGTAACAGATCTTAAGAGAACGATGATAACTTTATAGTATTGGGTGGGTTTGGTTGGTTTCATCGATTTATGAGGAATAAATTGTGAAAAGCTTCACTCACTCCACTCCCTATTGTAATTTCGATGAGCAATCAGCAAAAAATTCAGAAAGCAGACATTTTCTTAGTTCATAGTGCATTGTGGGCTCGCCCCTTGGCCTCGTCACTTGGTTCATTGCCAATACCAATAGGTATGCAAGAATTTCTAATGTTTTTGCCAGATTTGAAGGTAATAGCTTCATATTTTTTGTTGCCCAGTGTATGCTTACGGCAGAGATTCCACAGGCGGACAGATGGCCAAACGGGGACGGGCTTGAATCAATTAAAAATTTAATGCTGATCAAGAAAACATATGTGTACATATATATACATTTTATGGGATCTCTAAAAACGACTATATCCCTCATTGCTTGGGGATGGGTATGTAATGACTTATAATCGCTATTGATTTGAAATTTGGCTTGATGGTCCATTCTTGGTGGTGGATATCAGAAAAATGACTGTTGTAAATAGTTTCGATTACAAGCATCAAAAGTTCACTTATATATCATCTAAGATTCTCTATGGTTCTATGGCTCTAAAATAACCAAATAATGATAACTTTCTAATGTCGAATGTTTTCGTTTGAAATTTTAATTCTATTTTGGAAATATTTGTATCGAAAGCCGTGAAAACTAAGATCAAGTACAATACAGGTATCAATTGTATAATGAATTCATCTGGCAACAATAGTAGGCATAAAGGGGAGAAAGAGAAAAAGAAATGCGTGGGTGTATTAATTCCGAAAGAGCGAATGAAAAAGGGGGGCGGGGGGGAGAGGCTTGGAGAAATGAATGTGTTTTCGAACAAAAAGTTTTGAAATTAACCGATAATAAGAATAATGTATATACATATATTATGAATTTTTTTTTGATGCATCTTACGAACTATAACTGTGAAGATTACGTTGTACTTCTTGTATTGTGTACTATTCTCATAACTTATAGTTTTCTTTTTCTTTTTTTTTTCTTCAATTTTTTTAAAATCTTTCGCTTCTTTTCTGTTACAAAATACCAAAGATATAAATCATATACATACATGCATATATATTTATATATACATAGATCTATATATTCATATATATATGTATAAGTACATGCATATATATATATATATATATATATACATATACATATACATACATATATATATATATGTATTTATATTTACGCATATGTATTGTGTTGATGTATTATTTTTATGTGAAAAATAATTATTTCCCCTAAGATAATATTTCTTTAAGCTCTATCAGTGTAAGCATAAATTTTACAATATTTATATATGTATTTGAAGATAGTTTATATATTTATACCCATTATAGGAGCATGATTCTAGAATTACCTTTTTCAAAGATTTGTAACGCAAAGCAATACAAATCGAAGATCGTATACAATAGTTTTAATTTTCTTTATCCAAAAAAAAAAAAAAAAGAAAAAGAAGTTTATTATCAGAGATATCTTTTTAGTCTTCATATTAATAGGTCAGTCGAGTCGATTCAAACATATGACTGTTCTTTCATTCTTTATTTATCCGAAGTGCTCAAGTGTCGCGCTCTTTGAGTATTTTTACTATTTAACCATGTTACTCTTTTAGCATATGCGAGTTGATGTTTTTGCAAATGTGAAAAGCTCTGCATAAGGCCTAGGCAGGTATGGAATTCGTACGAAATGTATGTAAGACTTCAATACTTTAAAAGATGCATTTTCAGTATTCATCTCTTTTATTGCTGATGAGTGAATTATGAAAGATATTAAAATGTGTAGAGAAGAAGAGAGGAAAATTAATTACATTTTCGTTCATTTTATGCTGGCAATATAAACTCGTTCAAATTTTTTGTTCGTTATATACGAAGCAAGAATGCAGGAAAGCTGAGGGGAGTACGTTCATTTTGTCCAAATATTCGCAGCAACAGCAGAAGGAAATTTCAGAGACTGCACAAAGTTTTATATATATATTTTTGATCAGCATCAAATTCGAAATCGATTTAAGCATGTCCGTCTGTTTGTTTGATTGTCTGTGTAGTACACTCTGCTGACCGAAAGATGAAGCTGTCGAGAAATATTAGAAATTCTTATGCGCAAGTTGCTATTGAAAATGGCACAAATCTGTCGAACGACACGCCTACTGTGCCATCTAAAATGAGAATACCTATCGTTTTCAAAAGGAATAAAAAGTTGAGTTTTCGTCATAACTCGTCATAACTACAGCCAATGCAAAATGCCCAAAAATTTGAACGTGCATTTATCCTATGATTAATGGTGTAGTACTTTTACGAAAATGGGAAAATTATTATTATATCTAGTGTGAAATATTATTATAGTGTATCTAGTGTGTATACAGTACAGCAGCAAGCTTCAAATACCTCAAAAATTATATAAATTCTTGGCCAGTTTCAACTTTGCAGCCCACCTAAGCGTGTTCGTGTGTCCATCTGTCCGTCTGCTCAACTGTGCAGTATCTGTGGTAAACATCCTCCATCTCTTCGCAAAAATGAAGATGTTATATAGAATTTTGCAAAGGAATTTGGAAATGATCCTAATAACCGGCCCAAGGACGTGTCTACAACAGTCACAGATTTATGCAACAAAAACTGGGAGTACTCTTGTTTTGCTTGTTTTTCGCTTGTTACTCATAAAGGGCAACACACGCACGCACTATAGAAATCTCTTCACTTTCATTCTGAAGATAGAAAAAATCAGCCACGTCCATCTAATATTACAGTGTAGGAAAATTTAATTCATTTCTTTTTTTATTCTTGTTTAGAATAGTGGTGATGGGTATTAAAAATGCGGTCAGGGGCAAGTATTATTTTCTTACTGTTTTTTTTTTTTTTTTTTTTTTTTTTTTTTGTAATCTTTTTATTGAAATATTGGATAAATGTGATAATCTATGCAGTTGATCGTATCGCTTGGTATTAAATAAGTGGATCTAAAAAGACATATGGCTGGCTTTTCGCATTTAAATTAGATAAATGTTTAATTCAGCCATGACTTTTTAAAATTTTGTAGAGTTGCATTAAGAGCAATTGTAATACCATCAGTGCGACTGCTCAAGGCACTATCAAACAATTAGTGCATACATGTAATGCTGCAAGTCTATAAATTAATTTAATTCGACCCCTGGCTTTATAATGCACTTATTCTTATAAAAGCGATATACAAGAAAAAAATTCTTTAGCATTCAATTCTTAGGTCGGCCAGAGAAAGGCAACTCCGGCCTTTTTACTATTAAAAGGCAAGATTTGAGTCACAAAAACCTATCATATTGCCGTGTTCCACATTCAATGTCAGTTAACTAATAATACTAAATCGTAACGATTGGGAGTCATTTCGCACTTTGCCTATTAGAATGCTAGTAATCTAGCTTATATATTTATACTGCGTTGCACACGCTTTTTCTCACATTCTCAAGCAATTAGTCGGAACGTTATCAATTCCACAGAGCCTCGTCGCAGCACATTTTTAACGTAGGTAGATTATGCGTTTGGTATGGCGTTTTTTTCTGTTAACAATAATAGCGATATAAGTAGCGGTCTATGAAAGCGACAAGCAAAGCTTCGTTACACTGTGCATTACAATGATACTTCGTAGACTAAAATGCATCCACTTTTAAAAAAATAATAATAATAATAAGATAAAGAAAATTGTACCAAAATCGATCTGTAATAATGGGTATAAAAGGATTCGGCGAAAGCCGAATATATTTCATTTTGTTTATTTTTCTACAATTAATTAACTAATTTGTTAATATTAATTTCTTTTAAGAAACGACTGCGCACATGAACAACGTGTTGATACATACATACATGTGTATACACATATAAATGAAATCACAATAAAAAAGAAAAAAAAAACCGAATATTTGTAATACTTTTTTTAAACCCAGTTTTTTTTTTAACTAAATAAACAGAATAAAAGCCAAATTTTTTACTCGAATTGCACAAAAAACAAATATATATATATATATATATATATAGATATATATATATAGATATATATATATATATATATACATATACATAAATATATATGAACATATATGTGTATAGGTATATGTATATATATTGTAATATGTGTATATGTTTAATATATACAATATAAATAAATAAATAAATAAATAAATAAATATTACATTTAAGTATAAAATGAGAAAAGTTTATTAAAAATAAAAAATCAATTGAGTTCAAATCTATAAAAACTTTTTTACGGTATACAAACAATAAAAAACAATTTTTATTACCACTACTGTCTCTACGAAACATCTTTTGTGTTTTTTGAAATGATTTTCGTATTTATATATATATATATATATATATATGCGTATATATACATATATATATGTATATATATATATATATATATATATATATATATAATTTTATTTTATTTTTTATTATATATATATATACATCAACAATAAACTTTAACATAAAAGAAATATTCGTAAAATAGAAAAAATTATTCATAATTTTTTTTAATGAAACATAATCGTTTAATTAAAAATTGTACCTTAACATTTAATATTTAAAATTAAATTTACAAAAGATACATTTAACTTTAGTCTAATTTAATATGATTTTTTGGTTTTGTGTAAAAAAGAAAAATCTTTTAGAATTTAACTTAAAATACTTTCAGAAAAAAAAAAGAATACAAGCTTTTAAAGTAAATTATATTAAATATATGTATGTGTAGTGGTACTGAAAAAGAATTATAATAATTATAAATACAACAAACACACACTTCAACACATCAATTCCACCCTCAGTCATATTTAAATGATATGAAAAAAACCTTGAATATTTCGGCTGCAGTTAAATTAAAAATCTATTAATCATAATGAGACATAATATGTATATCTGTATTCGTATATATGTATATATATATATATACACATATGCATATTTGCATAAGTGTGCATGTATGCATGGATGTACGCATATACGTACGTATTTATATCTCGTTTATATAATTTATATATTTTATATATTATATATATATATATATATATATATATATATGCATATAAAGAAAAAATTATATATAACTAACTTCTTTCTAATTAGGCGATCAATTAGAAGTAGTATATGTCTATACATCTACCGATAAATGCATTCATTTAATAACGCAGTCGATAAAATGTTAGTTGAGTTTTTTTTCTTGAAATAATATTTTTAATGAATAAATTGTAATTTTTCATCATTATATAGCATTGCAAGTGAAACACAAAAAAATTTCATATTTGATCAAAGAAATAATATATTATAAATAATTAAATATAAAATATATTATGAGCTATGATAACATACATGTAACGTATATAACGTTGTTGCGAATTTTTTTATTTTTTTTTTATTTAAGTAATGAGCTTTCACTTTTTAGTAATCAACTTAATTTTGTTTTCCGTGATTTTCGTTTAAAGATGTGTTCGCCTGGATGTTTGTATATTTAAAAAAAATGTTTTCCGTTTTTTTTTTTTTTTTTAAATGTATACTCATTAGCTTCTTTGAACGCCAAGAGCTCTGTTCGTCCTTCAGTTAGAACGTTTTCAAAATTAGAACTAAAAAAAAAAAAAAAAAAGAAAAAAAAAAAAAAAAAAAAAAGACCGGGAAGTTAGAATCAATCTCGCGCAAAAATTATATAAAGCCCATTAAAACAAGTAAGCAAATTCTGTTGTAGCGAAATCTTTTATGCCTATCACACTTAACTTGAAAAAAGAAAAAAAAAGAAGTGAAGTTTCGAGTCTTTTCGCAGTACTGACTTGAATATTGCGGACTTTTCCATTTTTGTAACGGTACTGTATGACCATCTGGAGAATATATGTGGCAAGTTTTATCGAAAATATATGAGGTGTGCTCAAAAAATGATGACTTTTTATTTTTCCCGAAAATATTTATTTATTTATTGACATCTATTTCGTACTCTCCCAAGTAATTCTTCTTAGGTATAATACTCTTGTGCCAGTACTTCTGATATGAGCTTTTTGGTTTGGCCTTCAGCGTGGCAAAATTCCGCTTTTCTATGGATCTTTTCTGTACTGGGAATAGGTCGCAAGGGCTTAAGTCGTGTGGCGTCTGAGGCATGAACACGCTGCCGTTTTTGGCCGGAAAAGTAAAAATAAATAAAATCCAAATCTAGCTATATCGGAGTAAACTTCGCCGTCACAGGTTTCATGCCCAAAATATCCAAAAAAATAGCATAGCATGAGCAATTTCCCTAATGATGATACGACGATTTTTTTTTAACAAGTTTCTTTACTGCCGCAATGCTTCCATCGGTTGCTGACGTGCTAGAGCGTCCAGGCCAGACATCGCTATTAAAATCTTCTCGACTCTCTGCGAAGAGTTTGTGCTACTTATAAACATTTTTTTCTTGTTTTGCTGAAAGTAGACTCCGCGAACGCTTAGCCATATTTTTCACAAAACATTTAATGCAGAGTCTTTAATCCATAGCAAAAAATCGTCGAGCAAATCTTTATACATGTCAAAAACAAACCAAAAACTGTTGGGCACATTCGCACCCACATATAGGAAAAAGTCAAATTTGAAATGTCACCTTATTTTTGAAGACATCTTTTTTTATATACGTTGCAAATCTTTAAGAGCAGAGACGTTCTCAGTTTATATTGTACTAGAGGAATATAGTGAAGGCCGTAGCTCTTCTTCTTCAACGCCAACATGCGTGAAGGGACTGGTTTCGTCAAATTTGAAGGCCCACTTAAATCATTCTCTTCTTATTTAATATTAATCAATAAAAAGCCATTAATTTTTTGAGGCAATTGTTGCGTACATCTCTTTGCCAATATTTTAATCGTCACCTCGTACGGCTTTTGTTTTTTACTTACCACTAATCCGTTAATTAGTAATTTCAGATAGTAATATATCGACCTTGGGTTGACGTAGAAGAATTGGCATAAGAAATACAATGTGAACACATAGTCATGAACATAGGAGTGCAAAGGCTTAAATCCAAATAGATTGACGCCGACCATTACATACCCTACACCAATTCACTCAATTAATAATGCACGAAAAATAACGCATTACTTTTATGTAAATGCACAATTTTCATGAAGGCCTTCTTATCGGAGGATACTTAAACATGAAAATTGCCTAAATTTTGAAAACTTAAATGCTTTGTCGCTACAGACGAATTTGTTTTTTTTTTTTT
>NW_023998414.1:17914639-18081630 GCF_014805625.2 Glossina fuscipes | reverse complement strand
AAAAATCAATCAATCAAAGTCAATTAGATCGATTCACGTGTTGGCCGCGCTTTTATATAGCAGTGCTTCTGAAAATTTTAGGGGAACGTCAAATAATTTTTACATATATTGTGAGGGAAATAATTGAAGGATTTCAGTCACTAGGCTGCGGCCATTTTAATCGGCTATCGCTTTACTCAGTTCTTTCTGATCGTCACTTTGTTTGGTAGACTACTTAACGATTAGTCTCGATTTTTTTTTTTTTTTTTTCTTTTTTATAAGGCATGCGTTACATCGGCATTACTTTGACATCGGTAAAGGCATAACGTTAATTAATCGGGCGTACACTTTCCAGTCTGCGACTGATTTGTTCTGACCATCACCGTGTTATACGTGCAAGGGACATGCTCTCATGGATCGCTATGTAAAATATGGTTTATTTATTATCTTTGTTATTGTAATTCAAAATATTATACTAATGCTTCTTTAAAGAGCAAAGCAACATCGAGGTATACAAAATATTAATGAAATTAGTGAAAGAGGTTTAACGACTGAACGACTTTATTCGATGCGATTTGATTAGACACTTCAACTTAACGACTGGCAATCGGTTTGTTTGTCTTTCTCTGCCATATTCATTAGTTCCTTTTACTGTTTGGTGTCAGCTCTTCACTTCGCATTGCTCCTCTCTGACTATCTACATTTTACATATGTACACATGAAGAAGGAATAAAACATTAACCGTTTAGAGTATCTCGTATGGATTGCAAGTTACATCATTTGTATTGTTATGCAAAATTCCCGTTATGCCTTCACGTTTCTATTCGAGCCTTTCTGAGATTATGTTCGTACCGATGCATTGGCACTCTTAGCTTAGGTTTTATTTACTATTCTTCGCATATTTATTTATAAATTATTTACACGAACTTATATTTACAATGCTTATGCTGGTCTCGTCCGTTCGAATATTACGATTCAGCTTTCTGAAGTTGACTGACTTTTCAATTCGCAATTACTTTGCTTATATACAGTGGTTAATATCAATGCGACATTTTCATGCCAACCCCTTTTTACTTGTGAGATGTTCTACGAAATGTTGTCAGTCACTCTAGCGGCGTCGGTTAGTTACACAAAATTATTTCAGTAAATGCTTGTGCGGCGTTTTCTTCCAATTCATCGCTTATTTATAAACTGCGACTTTTGTCTATTGCGGGTGCGGATTCGCTTTCTGATGCCCAAATCGATGCTTGCAATACCGTTCTAAGGTATTCGTAATACGATAGAAAACAGCACAATTACTTGTTGAGAGCCTGGTATCCTATTGACTGAAAAAAAGGACTACTGGAAGACACAGCCAACGTTTATTAAACAATCACTTTTTTTTTCTTTTTTTTTTTTTTACAGAATTTGTATTAAGTTGCATTCACAAAATGCAAGTTATGCTTGTGCAGGTGCATTGAATATTTAAAGGAAGGATTATGATGATGAGATAATGGCTTCAACAAAGGCTTGCTAGTGATGCGAAGAATTTAAAAATTATAGAGAAAAGCAGCCGAGGACGCACCATATCCGCAAGGATCATCATCACTCTCAGCGATAAAAATATGAATATCAAAATCAGGTATCATGCGCTCACCGATCATTGACTAAACATTAGAGAGCTTGTAGGTATGGTTGAAATATCAATTGAAATCATTCAATTGGATTTAAATAATGATCTTGCAACTGGCTCTTTTGTCTTATTTCGAAACAATTCAATCTCTTTGAGCGCAAAGTCATATGCAAGAGACTAAAGAGACACTTTGTACATGTATAAGAAATATATTCTTACGCTGACGATTGAAAACAGATCAACAACAACCAAACAAATGTCGTGCTAAGAGTAAATCGAAAAAATCCAAGTCATGCTTGACCGTTATTTTTCGATTACCGTTATGATTATGCTGCTCACAATCACAATGCTTTCCGCAGCTTTTCAACCAGTTGAACAAGGTTTAGTACCTAGGTTTTGGTCATGTTGCGCTACCTTCAAAAAAATAAAAGAAAAAAAGAAACAAAAGTAATGTCTTTTTACAAGCGCTACCTCAAGCCAATGTGACGCTAAGTGATTATTTCGTTTTCTAATGGTTAAAAGAAATGCTTCGAGATAATCGCTTTTAATGAATGCAAGCCATTAAAGAGAGTTTGTCGATGACTAACGAACTGATAGCGAATGAAAACTCTTCTATCAACCTAACAACAACAAATAAAATTGATATTAATAATTTTAAAATAGAGATTCTGCTTATTTTTTGGTCACAGTGTTATATTGAAGTGTGTGTTCGCGGGCTCAAATTGGTATTATATACAATAATGAAGGTTGATTCGATAAAGACATAAAATCGATTGGGTACAGATTTACTAGGCTGCTCTTTATTTGTTTCCTTTCGTTGCCACTTGTCATTGTTACTGCATTGCACGTGTAGGAGACATGCCCAACGTTAACTGGTAGTATTGCCTCATCCGAATGCGGGTACAGTCAGTTGCTTTGCTGAAAATGATGTTTGCACTAAAGGTCATCGTCATCTTTTTCGACATGATTTTTAATGCCCATAACCCCTGAAGTTATGTTACTCGATCTTGTATGCGTTTGGGTGCAAGTCTGCGCTTAATAACCTAGAGAATGCTTTGGAAAATCCAGTGTTATCGATAAATTCGCAATCTTCTGAGCAATAGTCTCTAAATTTCTTGAGCTTCCAGCTTCCCCATATCATGGTCGATGAAGCGAATATTACGAAGTTTTTATGCCAATCTGATCTTTACACAAATCGTACCTATTTCTCATCAGAACGGCTTTTATCACACGGTTATGGTTACGACAATGTCCGTTGGCACTACGTTGTTAGAAAACGAAATTTTAAAAATGTTTGGAACAATTTAAAGTGTAGTTATAAAAAAATTAAAAATGACGTTGAAGAATGAAGGTCGCCTGAGGGACACACAATATTGAATTGAAATTGTAAAGGTTTGTGGTAATCATGGGTGCGTCACATGACCAATCGAACACAATTTCACATTGAAAATTTAATAAACAGAGTGGCAGAGTTTAAACTAATATTCGCTAAAGTTGACAGGTTTTGTTTTTTTTTTCTTGCTAATCGCATTTGCAGTATTGCGCCATTGTTTTAACTTCACTCCGGCGGATCTAAACGAAGAACAAATATCACGCCAGGTTCCGTTTATCCACGATTAGCGATGTGCTTATAAATTAAGACCGACGGAGAGACGACAACTATATTAAAGTCAACTTGAAATCTCACGCGCATCATATCGGTCGAGTAATGGGCTGAAAATTTGACATAATTTTATATGTTATGCACGCTTTAAAGGGATATGTACGTCGGCTTTGACTCGGTAAAAGCAATCTACGTACATGTTTTGCCGTTAATTATAAGAAGTAACTGTAGTTACATTGCTGTAAAACGCTTTAATAAAAAATTTTTTCTTTTTTCTAAAAAAATTTATTCTCAAACCCCAGGAGGAGAAGACGATTAGTCATTATTGATCCGACGGTTGAAAATGTTATGCTACATTCTCAAATGCTCCAATTAAAGCTTCTTAAAGTTTCTTTGATAAGGACTACATTCATCTTGCCATCATCATTAGCTGCACCGTATAGAAATCATATACAATTTCTATTATAGACTTTACGAAAATTGTTCCAATTTAATATCACTTGGTATTATTATTCAGAAAATTCCATCACGGAACTAATATAATTAAAACGATTGGAAGTAATCATCATATATATAAATATAGCGTCGTAAAGAACGCAATGTATCCGCATATGTTCAACCGTTTATACGATAGGCTCTGGACGAAGGAATTTAGGATATTTGTCTTAAGAGGAATACGTTTTCACGAAGCCATTTAAAAGTGAAATTGCGCCATTTTTCTTGATCTAATGAAAATCGTTTCTCGGTTTTCTCAATCTAGTGAAAATCGGAAGTTTTCGATATTGGGAATTGCAAATGAATACTTTTTCCAATCATACGACGTGCGATATTTGGATGACTGTATGCTTGTTATCAATACAGAATAGGTCACCGGTGTTCGTGATGAGCCTCCTTATGTACATAATCCGTATTAGAACTTAATTGCTTGAATTCTATAAACAATCCACGTCTAATGATTAGTAATACCTATCCATAGTACACAAGTATAGGGTAGCGATAGTTCTTTGCCTTAATTTCTGTGAAGTCATTTCAACTTTAGAAAATTGTAACAACTATTCTGATATTTTGCTTTCCTTTATATTCATGTATTGACTGGCTTTTTTTTTGTTCTTAAAATCAATCGCTTATTTTAAGGAACGCTTTCTTTGAAAGAAGAGCCAATATTGAAAAGTAGGAAAATCTTGCACAACTACTATCATAAGCAACTTTATAGAAATCTTAATATTCCTTGTCAATAAGTTAATGATTGGGTGATGACTTTTTGCCACAAAGACATGAGCTGGAATCATATTCAGAGATCAAATCGAGGTCAATTCTGTACTCTCCGTTTCTTTTCTTTTTTTTTTTTCCTTTGTGGCGCATGCAATATGGAAAATAATTGTAATATTTAGTTGGTGGCGATTAAATTTGTTTTAAATTTGATTAAATTTGTTTTAAATTTGTTTTAAATCGAATTTAATGGGTTAAACAATTCTTTGACATGTGAATATTTTCTATTGATTTGTTCAAAATAAAAAGATATTGATATTTTTTTTTTTTTTATCTCTTAAGTGTAAGTATTCGTTTAAGATGGCATGCAATTTTTTTTCTTTTATATATATGTCGGTAAACATATGTAATTGAAAAAATAATTTGTTTTCTTTTTTTTACACAATAATAACATTAAAAATTAACCCCACGAGAAGTATAAAAACACATAGAAAGAAAAAAAAAAATTTTAAAAAAATTAAAAAAAAAATAGAAACAAAAATAAAAGTATCTATATTTATACATAAATGTCTAGTCGTATTTTCAGTATTATAAATTAAAAAAAAAAGAAAGCCTACAATAATAACATAATGGACAAATGAACGAAAAGAAACCCTTGGAATTACTAACACTACATAAAACTACATATACATATATACTACGTATATATATATATATATATATGTATATATATATGTGCATATGTATATATATGTAATGTATATGTACGTATATATCTATATATCTATGTAGATATATTTATATGTATGTATAGAAATCTGAACCCAAATTGAACAGCAACAATAAAAATATCTATTTAAAGATTTTTAGAAGCATTTTTTAAGAAAACAACAAAAAACAATTTATGTTTTGTTTTTTCATAAATGTTTATACAAGTGTATTAGAAAAAAACAAAAAAAAATCTTAATAATAAATCTATATTAATAATCTTATAAATGTGTGTTTTAGCTGATAAGTTTACATTAAAAACAAAAATTATATAACTCTACTACATTACATTATTAATATCTTTATTATGTCTGATAAAACTTTAAACAAATAAAAAAAGCAAAAAAAAGAAATTAATAAAATTAATAAACAATAAAAATAATATTAAAAAAAAAAATACATTATGTCACGTGTAAAAGAAATGAATGAATGATTAATAAAATATATATTAAAAAAAAAGAAAAAAAAAAACAATTATTAACAAATAATAACAAACAAGAAAAAGAATTATAATAAAATTTAAATGTGAGAGAAAATTTTTAATGCATTTTATTAATATATATGAAGTATACACAATTTTTCATAAAATATATTTACAGACATATTTTAATTTTAATTATTAACCTCTATTTTTATATTATATATTATGTATGTATATATATATATATGTATATCTATATGTATATATAATATATATATATATATGTATATATTTATATATATATACGTATTTTGTTTTTTATTAATGTAAAAAATTTTTATTTATATATATTTTCAATAAATTGTAATGAATTTTTTAAATATATTATAAATTATAAAATTCTATTTACTACTTTCTTTTTAATTATTTACTTTTGTTAATTTCATTTGTTTTTTTTTTTTTTTTTTTTTTTTTGTTAAAATTTTTTTTTTTTTATTTTAATTTTTTTTTAATTTTTTTTTAAAAAAAAAAAAACGTGCCTCCACCTTACAATATTTGATCGATAGACATCGATAGTGATAGTGTTTGAAATTTTCGGCTTGTATTGTACGGTAAGTAATGTGCAGCTCACGTTTACAAGACAAATAGAGCTTCTCACGAAAGGACGCCGCTTATAGAACTTTTTATCTCATGTTTCTGTGTGGTGTTGCTTTGGGTTCGATTCAAAAAGAATCGGATAACAGTTGGGGATAACGCTTGGCATACCTCTGTCGGTTAACTGAAGTTAACAGTAATTTTCTACAAGTAAATTAAAAACCATCACTTACACTTGCTTGACTTGTTGATCGATTTGCTGTTGTTGTCTTGTCAACAATGGTTAGATGACAACACCGCCTTTCATCGCTGCTAGTGAAGCTGTCGGTGCGGAGAGAGTAATTCTAAAAACTTCCATACGAGATGCCGTAATATACGACCCAGCGAAGGCACGCAGCCGAATCTTCTTAATGAGGTTTTCTTTTTTAAGCCTGCAGTCCGTCTCACTTACTCGATGCAATTGGATTGTTAGAAGTTTTTGAGTTGGTTTATTTTTTTTCCTATTCCAACATTCTGTTCTCATCAAACGCAAGTCTTAGCATTCTTACCTTGACTTAGGCGAGTCGTCCAAGATCTGTTTGCTTAACCTCGACTGCGTTTGATTCATTTGGAAGAAAAGCAACACGATTTCATATTGAAGATTTCTCCAACTGCGAGCCTGTCGTGTTTTTTCTTTTTTTTCATTGGTTTCGCTGTGTGTGTTGACCATTATGTTTTTCAAAAATCTTTTAAGATGTCATGGAAATCGCCAGCTCGACCAGAGCGGTATATGTAGGCGAATTTAAAACGGCCTTTCTTCGATTTTGAAATCATGCGTGCACAACCCTGATAACCCAGTGTGCGTGCGTACCGTCCCGTTGCACAGTCGATTAAACTCGAAGGGCTATCAGATGCTAAAAATGTTCAATTGTCTCTTCGGAAAATTTTATTTTACGCATCTGGTGCCCGAAATAATCCCTAGATTGTTGGAGAAAAGTCTTTAAAAGATGAAAGGAAATGTTTTTTACTATTGTTGCTCTTGCTTTACCACAACCGTCAATTAGGTAAGGTATTTTATTAATCAGGAGCCTGTCCTTTTTGGCATATAATGGATATATGATCATATGATATGAGATGAGACCGCAATAACGAATGCACGCTCTAGACGACTGCAATTGTAGTAATCGCAAGTAGTCCCAAGTGAATCTGTAGATAAAGCGTAGAGCAAGCCATGTATTTGTCTTTCAGCTAGCAAATTGTTTATTACTTACGATCCGTTTGCTCAAGGTCAAGTCAGTGAATATGTTCAGAAATGGCACACAATCAAATTTGAAGTTCTTATTACCGCTGTGATATAATGACTTGTGTGCGGGTGTTTTGATTAAGTATGCGAGACGAGCTGCTCCAAAATAAGAAGAAGATTTTGAGTTTTCGAATATATCTACGCATTCTCCAGAGTGTTGGTTAGTTTATCCGCTACTTTGCTGTTGGATTTTCTTTTTTCCTTTAGTGAATCGACAAAACACATATCTAAAATCATTTGCTCGTTGCACTTGAGATGGCGGAACAGATTTTTTGTTAACCTGCGTGCAGTTTTTTTTTGTTAACGTATCTGCTGAGAAAAAAATTTCTAAACTTCGGATTAACCAACCAGTCCGCGATGCTGCAGTTGCAGGGCAATACCTATAAATATGGGTACCTTTTGAATTTTGTACGTGTATAGATGAAAATGTAAAATCCCAAGCGGAGAATATTTAGTTATTTTGAACGCGGTGCGCGAGGCATTTTCTGCACTTTTTTTCCCAAGCCTGGTAATTAACAACAAATCACAGCAAATTCTCGCCGAATAAAGGAATTTGATTAGAATAGGATTAGACGTGAGTATTATTGGTAACACATTGTTTGCAAAAGGGTTTATAAGCAGAGCCTTTGCTTAAGGCAAACGAAGTTGACTCGTGACATTCGAACGCAGAATTCCGGCATTGAAGCATGGAAATAATATATATAAAAATATAATCTGCTGCAAATAATTCTCTACGAATTTTAAACAAAATCAATGATTCAATAATGTGAGCTTTTAATCCCCGACACATTCGGATGAAAATGTAAAGCTATTCGCATTTTTGCAGAGGTGTTACACCATCACCGATAGAATATATGTTCAAGTTTTTGTCGATTTTGCTTTTGCTGTTTATAAGTGATGAGCAAAAGACCAATTTTTTATGCCTTTTGAAAAGCGGAGATGTTCTCAGCTTACGCGGTACTGTACGCTTCGGCCTTTCGACCGATTTGGTTAATTTTTAATAGCAACCCGCGTGCGTAGAGGGTTTGCAACAGACAGACACATGGACACGCTTAAAATGTATAAACCTTTATGAATGTACTGCTCAACCTACGGTGGTGCGTATAAAAGCTTGCACAGAATAATAAAGATAAGGTTTAATACGGTTAATAACTGAGAACCTACTGATCCTATTAATCCGATTAATCTTAAATTAATTATTCTTCTTTACTGCTTATGTAATCTGCGTATTCTATTTTATTTTCTTTTATAGCGAAAATTACAAGAAAGAAACACTTCACGTATAATTCTACTAAAAATTATTTATGATAAACAAAAGGGCAAAAGAAAAGATACATAAGCTTTAGAAAGACTGAAAAAGAAGAAATTTAATGCTGCGAAAAACAAAGGTGCAAAGTGAAGAAGGAACGAATACCGGATTGTATTCGCTTTAGTTTCATGCAGCTAACATTTTTCATTTTCCAACCAGTATCACCCATAAGTGTTAGGCTGGACCTGATATCAGGCATTATAAGTTAAACTGAAACTAAATGCCGATGAAATGTTGACATTCTTTCCGGTTCACTTTTCCAAGGTGTGTCGTAAGAATAGCGTACCGTATATACCGTATATACTACACACAGTGGACATAGTGCTCCATACACGTACACGCATGCGTTAAGCTTTTGATCCGTGAATAAAACTTACTCGCATTTCAAGAAGATTCCGATGTTCGATAATCCGCGATATTGAGTTGTACGTGTTGTACGATATACGATGTGAATAATTATGAACATATAATAGTGTTATTAAAACTGAAATCGAATCCAAGGAATCGAATCCGAATCTATGACGAAGTTAAACCTGATAAAATAATTCGAAAATATGTGAAAAAAGATTTTCCTCGGAAAACCTTGCGAGATCTTTTTTCAAGCGCTTTTCAACACAAATAAATTTAATTGAACACATATTATATATGAAGTTAATTAAAAACACAACTTTTTTTTTTTTTCAAAATATGAAAAAATATATACAAAATTTATTAAAAGACCATCGAATATTATACAATTTTTTTTTTCCTTTTTTTGCAAATAGAAAATTTATACATTTGTGACATTTGTTTTTATGTATATAAATACAGATATATGTCTCATAAAACTCTTTGTTTTAATTACGAATACGATATTGTGTAATATATATATATTATATATAATATATGTGTATATATATATATATATATATATATATGTGTGCTTATTTTACTTAACCACTCCCCGCCCGCTTTCTTGACCACACACAAAAGTGATAACTTATGTAAAATAATAAAAAGAAAAATATAAGTGGAAAGAGAAAGAAAAGCTCTAAATATTTACCTTTTCTTTTAATTAAAATAAAAATTTCTTTTAAATGGCCACTCGTTTAAAATTTTCTTAAAAACGTCTCTTTATAAACTTAAAATATTTTTGCTAAGCTTGGTGTACGACGGAACGGATTCCATGATGTCGATGAAACACTGCCCAAACGAGCCTTTGTCGAAGTTTTACAACGTAACTTGGGCTTGGTTGTTGTACCAGTGGGACTGGATGAGCCGGAGGAAACACCCGATGAACTCGCAGCCGATAACGTCGATATGGAACCTTTTGACGATAGTGGCTTTAGGAAAAAAATTAAAAAGGGAACAGTGGTGTAATTAAAACATGTTAGAAAAACAAAAAAAATTAAAAAAATTAAAAATTTTTTTTTCCTTTTTTTAATTTTCAAATTCATGTCGTAGTGAAGAAATATTTCTTTAGTGGAACATAGGTAATTATGCAGAGAACGTAGTTTCGTGCCAGTTAACGAACACTTGCTAGACAGTATCCAAGAATAAGTGGACCTGGAAGCTCCGTTTTCGTGTAAGGCGGTTACAGTCATAAAGCAATAAAGGAAGAGAAAGAAATGGAGGGAAGTGGTGGCCGCAGCCTAGCGCGTGTGCGCCCAATTGGTAAGCGTTATGTCTGTACCGACTAAGCACGCACTATAACTATGACTAAAGATGAAACCTCTACAGCCTTGAAGATCTGAATTAGCGAACACTGACTTGGTCGCCGCGATTTTTACCTACTCGGCTATGCGTTAATTCAAACTTTATTTATTTATACATAATGTCTCGACCTTCGTAGATGTCAGCCTTGGTTGTGTATTTTTGTCTTTGGAGAATATTTTCCAAAATATGTTAACATAATTATCGGAGAATACAAGTAAAAACTCTGTAGTGAGTCGCGGCCCATCGTTAAACACCTTACACGAATCTGCAGCTATTCATATAAAGCGTGATACGGGAAGTGGTCGAGAAAATTATGCAAAGCAAACTGTTTTTGTATTTTTAATTATTTTAAGCATTCGCATGAAAAGCACAAACTCAAAATACACTTTAAAATTCGGCGAGATCAAATTGTGTGGAAATTTTTTCAGGTGCTGTATATCAGTGTTTGTTACCTCCGTAAGATTATCTATTGGGTGTGCGAATATGACTCCACCTCTTTTCAAAGGTAAGTCGTATTGTAGGGTGCTGAATAAAACTGTGGCTTCTTCATTTGAAACGCATAAATTTATTGGTTATTACACTGAAGCTGGGACAACATAGCTTATTGGAACTTGGAATAGGTGTAGTTCTCTGTGCCGGAAAAAATGTTATTTGTAAGAAACTTTGCTTTTCCGGCATAATTCAAAGTGTTGGGCCCCTAAATCCCTTCAAGTCATGAGCAACGGATACGTTACCCATTATTCAGAGCAGGCAGCTATTAACTATTGACGATAAAGCTGAACATACATGGCGGCCCTCTTGATGATGATCAGCTGGGCATGGTATTATAGTCTGTTCCAAGCATGTTAGGGAAAGCTACCAACAATAAATGATGCAATTGGGACGAAAAAAGGGAGCCAATATGTTTGGAAAGTCTGAGTCTATCCTGAGTATTCAGTATAAAGAAATTCGATCCCATATAGCAAAATTCGCTTAGGAAGGGTTTGCAGTTCTAATCTATAATTTCGTATTTTTCCCGCTTTTATCAGCCAACATTACTGCTTCCGACTAACATATGTTTCAGTAGATGACTTATTCTTTATTCGAACATTGTCTCGATTCTTATGACGACACAAAATTTAGATTCTTTCAAGAATAGCTTTTCGCCTTCGCATCTAATGCATATTCTGCATGAAAGAGAAGTGAGCAAATGGCTATTGTTGAGCGATACCCTTAACAAAGTAACTCACTTCAATGTTACTAAAAGCCCTCAAAAAGTCTGTTCAAACTGAGACCATTTCTGTAGATTCAGCTGAAATCAAAATTTATTCCTACATAAACATCATGTGAAATCAACAAGAAATCTCAATTTCGGTGATGTTAATGTTAATAACTTAATGATCTGAACGCAATTTAAACGTTAGCGATGTCAAGTCAGATGATTTGATTAAATCGCTGAGATCAGTCTTAGTGCAGAAAAAACAGTGCAGTTGTTCATTTAATTAGTTTTCATTGACCTTTAACCTTTTTTTTACCTTTAAGTAATTCCGATCCATGGGTGTGATAACCTTCAATTCTAAGGTTGCGCCGCATGATTGTATTAAACGAACAACTTGTTGATGTGAATACCATTTAACGTCAATGCCAGCGATTTCCACTATAAAATCGCCCTCTTTAATTCCGCCCAACTATGAAGTTAGAAACAACACAATTGTCAGATTTTGCCGCTTCATTATTGAGATTGCATTACTTACATCAGCTAAAGAATTTATTTCTACATGCGATATAATAACTGGAGCATCTCCGCGCACATGGAAACCAAAACTTTCAATTTCATCTTTAAGCAGACAGCAAGGCAGCTCTTGACCATCGCTTGTTATTGCGCAATGACAGTGACAATCTGTTGCCGTAGCGCTGGCGGCAAGGGCTTTGTTCGAGACATCATGATAACCGATAGAGCCTTTCTGCAAGCGTACACAACGTGGTGCAGTCCAGTGGCGACGAGCCGAAAATATAGCAATCGGGCCAAGACGTTTAAAAGGATCTTCTATCTTGTATGAAGTAAAATCGGGACCGGTTAAAGACATAGTAAACTTGGAGCAGCCTTTAGAAGAAAGAAAGGAAAAAGGAAAAGGGGAGCAAAAAAAAAAAGAAAAAACAAACAACAACAAAGCAACACAAAAATTCGAAATTAATTTTTTTTAAATTTATATTCATTTTTCATTTGAAGCTTTACCAACCTTCAACTTGTACATCAATGACATCATATATATCATCGATTTCATTTTCCGGTATTTCTTCACAGAATTTCGCGAACTCATCTTGTGTTTTGTATTGAGCCTCCTTAATGACTTGGGCCAATGCGATTTTGTTCTGCAAGAGATTTGCAAAAAATAAATAAATAAATAAATAAGTGCTTGTGTACGAAAACAGGAAGAAAAAGTATCAACAAAGCATCATCTGCATCGTTCACAATATCAGCGTAAATGGATAGATGTTATGTGTGTGGGGCGTTTAATTTGTACTATGTTGTCAATTATACATAAAGCGTTTAGTGAAATTGTATGAGGTTAACTCGGCTCGGCTGGCTGTATAGGCAAAGAAGGAACACCCAGTGGCATTAAATCAATGCTTTCGCTATGCAGCTGCATTAAACTGCAACGAAAACAATCACAGCAAAAACACAGCAAACAAACAAAATAAATCGTATACATTGCCTATATAGTAAAATCAACAATAAGCGACGAACAAAAGAAAATATTATCGGGTTGTGTGGATGATGTGGATGTTGATGTTAATGTTGATGTTGATGTTGATGTTGCTATTGCTATTGCTATTGTTGCCCTTTATGGATGGTTGCATGCTTCACATAGCATGACCATAGATAGATAGAATGTTTTGTTTAATTTTTGCTTTAGCTATCGAATCAACAACACGTTCATAGCCATCGTCATCGTCATATGCCATCACTGTCACCGACAACAACATCAATACGAATAAAGACAACATGTTAACTAACACCCAAGTGTTAGGCGGTGTGAGTGTAAATTTTATATTCTTTGTGTGTTAATTTCATAAGAGACCGAGATGCACTGTAGATTTGAAAATTTCTATTCGGCAAATGAGTAAATCTCTCTCTAACATTGAGGGATTTGCCCTCCCATCCTTGCATGCAGTTTCTTAATAAATATTTTCGATTCTTACTGAAGCTTTAATGCGACGAACGTGATTTTTCTACGATAACAGTTAAGATTGTTCGACGCAATTGCACTGTAATTACTAAACCGATTTTGTTTCGATTTAAAGGGATTTTCTTGATTTCAAACCATTACTACATATTCAAAGAAATTTTTACGCAAGACATATACACTTACATTTACACGCAGAAACATTTAGACGTAATATCTAACTCACCTTTAAGTAACGACACATGCGCTGCAAACGTTGCGATTCTTCATGACTAGCTAAAGCTTCTTTAAGGTGAGCTCGTTTTAAAGCTGGCAAACTAATGCTATCCTCATCGTTGTCATCGTTGGCGGCAGCAGCAGCGCGCATAGCCTCCCTCGCATTACCAATAAACGATTCATTGGAGGCGGTTTGTGACTTTTTGGTACTCAGCGATGCTTTGTCGGCGTTGATATCTATACTGCGTGCTTCATAGTGATGAGCCAAAGCTAAATCGTAATTTCGTATGGGAAAAAGAGAAAGAGTGAGAGTGAGAATGAGAATAAGAATGAGAATGAAAAAGAGAGAATAAACATTTCATGTTAACATCGTTGATAGATTTTTTTTATTTTATTTTTATTTATTTACTTTTTTTTTATTATTTTTCGCAAAGTATAAATTAACAATTTTGTTCACATGTAAGCCAAGTCATTGCATTGAATAACTTTTCTGTTTATGTACCTACCACAGCATGTATATTAAGTTTGTCAAATGTTTGTGTAAGCATCCGCGATTTTATTAATTTGCTTAGCAGAGGGGAATGAAATGTTTGTATGTGTCTCTCTTGGTCTCCGTATACACATATCGTGATTTCGAAACAGGTGTCCAAAGCAGCCGGCTTGACTTGACATAATTTATTCTGCTCAGATTGTGTAACATCGATGAACATTATGATAAAATTTCGACTTGAAAATTAAAACTAAGATGCTCTTCTTCTTAAGGAAATCACCATGACATTTGGGGCAAAAATTTCAATTCAATTAATTGGTACACTTGGTTTTCAATTCCTTTTCTTTACGATAGTCCCGTGCGGAAATCGTTACATTGAAGAAAACGACAAGTTCGCCCGCTAGTAGAACGAAAGTTTAAGGATAAAATGTCCACACCTACTAACAATCATTTCGAATCTTTATCCAAGACGCTTTACTTAGTTTTAAATTCTTCTCTTTTTCTCATCTTCATCAAGCAAAATGCAAAGTTCACAAAAAGATTAAAACTCTGCCTGTCTGTCTGTCTGCCTGTCCATCTGCCTAAACAAATCGTAATTACGCAGGCTTAAAGATTTGTCTGAAACATTAAACCGATCTTCAAAATCTCCGTTTTCAGCTTTGTCAAGTTCAAAAATTGACTAAATCGATCGGTCGCTAAAAGATCTGTTGACAAGTATGCGTTGGTAGAATGTACAAATCTAACTGATTAGATCAGACTGGTTAGCTTGTTTGTCCGCCTATTTTTTGAAAACACCGGACACTTTAACAGTATGATATTTATGTTTAGTAATTCTAATCCTAAAGAAGTCACAACCAAAGCTCAGTATGAATGTCTTTGCTTATATAGCATAACACGTTTGGAGCATTTCAACGTACGTTTTTTGGGCATTTTCTTCAAATTTTGAAGAAAAGCAAAAAACAGACATTAGTTAAAAACAGATTCGTTTTAAATCGACTATAATTTTTTATTTATTTTTCTTTTTTCAAATCTAGAATAAAGCATTCACAAGCGAAGACTCACCTTTATAGAATTCAGCTTTGAGTGGCACTAGACCAGCCCAACATTCAGGCAGATATGTATGGGTATCATTCATTTGTATGTTTTTGTGCATTTCATTGTACTCGTATGTTAGTTGTGCTGCTTCACCAGCTAAATCTTTGAAAAGCTTTATATAGTGAATAAAAAAAAGAATAAAAACAAAAAAAAAAAAAAGAAGAGAATTAAATAAAAAAATTAAATTAGTTTTTCATTTTGATTGAGTTACAGAATAATGGAAGAACTCTTTTTTAATATTATTTGATTTAAGCCATAATAATAATGGCGTAGAACAAACAATTAATATTAGATTAGGATCATCATCCACAATCAAAAAAAAATTTCGTATTCGCTCGAACGAATGATTTCAACTAGCAACGTGAAAAACTTACATGACTTGATTCCGTTAAACCTAACGATTCGATTTGTAATTGCAATTTCTCGAATAGACATTCGCGAGCTTGTGACAGCATTAATGAGACCAAGACGTCTAAGACTTGCGGTTTCAAATCCATGGACGGTGCATTGGTGAAGGTGTCGTAAATATGCCGAAAGATGCCGGCGGCACGTAGAAAACTATCAACGGCAGCGTCAAGGCCTTTCTCCGTAGAACGATCATGACGGGCGCCAATTTGCGTATAGATGGCACCCAAATTAAATAAAGTGCAAGCCTTTTCGAAAGCTATGGTACGCTGACACGAAGGTACTCCTGAAAAATCGAAAGTTACTGACTTAAGTGCACGCGTTTTTTTTTTTATAATGCGAGACAAGAAAGAAACTTATATTCACTTTAAGTTGAATTGTGAGTGACGCTCACTTCAAGCAGCAAACGGACGCTCATATAAACATTTAAATATTATTTTAAGAGTCAGCCATGTTTATTTGCATATATGCCTTTCGTAAAAAGCAATTAGTTTTATAGCCGATCTAATGCAAATTTTGCCTGACTAACATTTCAAACAACAAGTGGTCGGACAGTCTACGATCTATTGTCCACTTACGACAAAACAACCACGACTTGAAACAGAAATTGAGAGAAAAACGGACGGAACGGCTTTAATCAATTTGTCGAGTGCACATTATTAAATCCTTTGATGTCAGGTCAAATGGCAATCGTTAAGCATTGCATAGGCAGACAGACGAATGGTTCTAAATAGACTTACTTGATCCAAGTTTTTTTTGAAATTTTAATATAAAAATTTTTCATTGTTACATATAAGACAGGAAGTGATTAGCTATTGGAGTAGAGAAAGCCCCCGCCCCCTTTCCCTTCGTTATGACTAATTTAGTAAAATAAAGTAGCGGTTTGCTTACCTGTTAATGAATCGTACCATTCAAAGTAAACACCCAAATTTCGGTCGGGTGGAAAAAAACGTCTTTCAACGTAATACAATAAATTGTAATAGCGAAAGAGTAAAGCTACTCCCTGACTGTCGCGTGAGGGAGTCCTGGAAGCCTTTAAATAGATGAAGGAATTCAAAGTTTGAAAATTATTTGTCAATTATCTTAAATGCCATAGGTATACGTGTACTCACTTGTCTGGTATCGGTTATATCAGCTATAGCATCCAAATAAATTGATGGCTCTTCGCTGTAGTGCTCAAGTATGAAATCCGAAAATGGTTCCATGAAATCGATTTCTTTTGTTTCTTTTAAACCCAAAGGTATCATGGGCATAATACCATCTTGACTGAAATTTAAAAAGATCAAATGCGAGAATTTCAATATATTGTTATTATTATTATTATTATTATTATTATTATTATTATTATAATTTTAGACTAATGAAATAAATTCTTAGACTAAAAAAAGACATTGAGCACTAGCAACACAGCACGAGCAAGGAAAAAGGTGGAGAAAAACAAATTGCAAAGTGAAGGAAAGCAATGTGGTAATAACAAAGCAGTGAAAAAAAAATTATTTTCATTACACCTATGATTCTAAGGGGCATAAATCATTTAAAGAGAGTCCTCTTCCCGTTCATCTTCATTTTCGGCTTAAATGCGCAACTAATTGATTGAAACAATCGATTATCGGCGGGAGTGCGATTTGAAGACAGACACATGAGATAGCGAGATTTTCATTTTTAGCCCAATTCTCTTCTATTTCTTCTTGCGTGCATTCAGTCGAACGATATACATGGTGTACGCAGTAAGTAAAGGCTGAGACTTCTCTCGCTATTTACGGACAATATTCATTCAATAATTACGCACTGGCAGTGATGGGTGAGTGAGTGTGCAAAGATTGCACGTTTTAGTTTCGCGATAGTTTTCGATACAACAACGAATAATAGCTTCGTTTGCTTAAAGCTACTCGCTTCAGAATGCGTGAGCTTATCTTTATTTCAGAATAGAGCAGACATAATCCTCTGCTGAATGATGCTTTCCTAGGCTCGACTTTCATCGCTGAATACAAAACATTGTCGAATACTAAATGCCTCATACCGCTTTCTTAAATGTAATTGTTTACCTCCACTGTTGCCATATATGTGCTCAGTTTTCATAAGGACGATTATATGAGAAAGAATTGTTAAAGCACACCTGTGACGTTGAAATTTGCCAAAGTAAATTGAAATGTCAAATAATTATTGCGTTGATATCTGTTGTAGATCTTATGTTATAAACCGAAATCAATTGATCGCAATTTCTGATTTCTTTTCAAGGTTATAATTTATCGATTTATTATAGTGGGTGGAACGGCCTCTTTTTCAAATATAATCATTCAACATGGAATGCAATCAAAAATGAATGAATTGATAGTTAATTTTTTCGAAGTTATTCGGTCAGATGGATGCGAATGACTAAAGCATTATTTCAAAATCTTAAAAATTTGAATCTCTCTATGCAGTTGCATATATTATTGTTTGTTACAAATAACACGACAATAGTGGCATATAATTACACGTTAATCTCTCTGAATAATTCAACCAAGCACACACGCCTTAAACGAAATAATGGAAATATGTTTTTGCTTAAAAAGTAATAAAGAAGTAATAAACACCTATAACATTAGGTGCGAATGAAACAATTTTTTTTATGATTGTGTTATGCATCATCATAAGAAATTAACTAAAATGGTGTAGGATGGCATTGTTTTTGTTAAAAACTTTTTGAAATAACTATAAAAAAATAAAAAAGGTTTTTTTTTACAACATGAAAATAATGTAATTTTCTTGTTTTTTTGTTTTTTGTCGTTTCGTATCAACAGTTGTATCATGTGTTTAGGTGTATGCGCTTTTGTATATTGAGCTTCAGCCTCTTAACCTAAATTACAAAGTTATAAAAAAAATTAAATAAACTATACGAAGACGATGAGAGAGAAAATTAAAATGAGGCAAGAGAAAAGTAATAAAATTTCGCACTAATCATAACTCTTGCTCTTTATAACATGAATAAACATGAACCGAATTATTATAATCAACGAAATGATATCACATTCATATATATATATATATATATGTAAGAGTTTGTAGTTATAAATAATACCTAAAAATAGCATAAATAATGTTGTAATAAAGAAGAAGAAGAAGAACACGACGAAGAAAAAAACAACACGAATTTTTTTATTGAAGCCCTCTTAATCAGCTGATCGCGCGAATCTCTTCAAATATCATTCATTTGGGGGAGAAATTAAGTACATAAGGAAGATGTACACGGAAAGTCAGGTCAACAGTTATTCACTGCACTTTTGCAGATCAAAATGACGAAAGTTTGCTATGTCTTAATGTCCATTATCAGCATGTGTGTATTGCAGTTTGTGCGTTTGTATACAAAGTAAAGCAATCTCAGCATATTTATTTTCCGCTATTTCGTTCATTATTAGCATTCATATTATTGTGTGGGGACAATCTGTATTGCCACCTAAAACAACTATTTTACCCGCCCACGCTTCTAGCCACACAGATTTTTGCATTCTTAAGAATCCTATTAAACACTTGGTTCTGCAGATGGCCTTGCATGGAACATTTCGCTCCAGACTCTGATTCTCGGGTGGTATCTGAAGGCGTTATGATCTGCGTAGAAGCCGATGACCTTCTTCTTCTTAGTTTCAGTAGCTTATGCACTGTATCAGGAGATTTTATAAATTTTTAGGAGCTTAATTTTTGGAGTGTTTATATTAGATTGCCATAAGTTATTAGATCATAGTCAAGCCAGTTGGAAACAAGCATTTTGCTAAGGTAAACAATTTAGTATAAAGATAAGTGTTTATATGTAGTGCAATCGCATAAGGATTGAAATCAGTCTTCACATGCCCATTATATGCGTAATCAAGGGTAATCTAATTGAATAATTCTCTTAAGCGAACTGATGAACGGCATTTAATAGTCGTCGTGATGATATGATTTGCGATAGAAATATATTACGTTTGAGTGTACATATAAGCAGCACCCAACACAAACGAGTACACAAATCAGTTTAGAATTATTTTCTAAATTGATTTAATTATAACGATATTCTGTGCATGTTTTCCTGCTCAACTTGCTGGGAGTAATTATCTATATATTCTGTGTAAATTTGATACAATGATTGTAAGCCTTAGACTGAGGATCACACCAAAAAGAGTTTTATTTTTTAAAGATCGTGATATGAAATAAATTTTCGATTCTTAATATCTCTCGATAAAAAACAGTAATATTATAATATTTTTTAAAGACTCTCTCAAAGAGCAAACCTGACTAGGATACTAAAGTCTGATTTTTATTATTTTATAGTCAAGTATGATACCGTATTTGAACACATAAATGTTTCAATGTAAATGCCTGTGAAGTAGACTCCTCTAGTCACCTCTCCGGATGATTCTTGTGAGAAGTAAGCTGTTGTACGAGAAAAAAAATATTACTTCTTAGCACTTTATGAAGAATTGCAAGATTTTTTACAAATTAATCAATTTGAACTACGTTAGCTCATGAACATGGCAACAGTGAATAATTTTTGAAATTTTAATACTCGGCTTTGCACTGGCGACATCATTTCAACTTGTATTCCTTCTTTTTATCCAAGGTCGTCATTTTTCAGTTATTTACCGCTTTGGTTGTCATTTTCGTCTACCATGTATTGATGAAACCACGTCTCACGGATCGTAATAAATCAGTTGCATTTTTCTTAAAGAACTTTGTTGTGCAAAATATACTCCTGTAGTCCTAGCTCTTTTTGAGCCAAGTACAGCGTCAACTATATGATATTCTGTACATTTTCTTGCCCTTATTTCTCGCTTATCCGACTCGAATGTAAATAAAAGAAAATTTCTTTTTTCGATTAGTTTCTTAATTTTTGGTACATTAGATCCTTATCGCAGGTGGTCACAGCATGCTAGTCTTATCCGCTATATCTGTTGGTTGTTTCGTATTTACTTAACAGCCTATATCCTTAGCTATACACGATACGTTTGAATAGTAATTGAACGCCTTAAGAGGAAAGAATGAATTGTAAATGTTAAAATAAAGTAATTGAAGAAGGCCGAAGCCGAAATGAAACAGAGCTGAGCGCAATCGTTTAGAAAGTTTAAGATAGCATCAATTTATTTTTTGCAACAAAATTAGAACAGTAAACTGGCAGGTAGCGGCATACGCGTAGGGCAGCATCGCTTATGACACCAGTAAAATCTATCTTATAAAGTACTGGGGATGTGTTACGAAGATCTTAGTTTGCGTTTGGCAGTAAGGCATGTGTCGGGATGAAACTCTGTTAAGCGCGGAGAGCGGAGAAGAGGTTACCTTTGCCTTTAATTCATTTTATAATAAATACCACGTTCAATATATCATGGCGTCTTTTCTGTATAAGAAGATCGGTGAGCTTGAATCCATTTTCATGAGTTGGAAGCTCTAATCGCAACTCTCATTCTAGGTGCAGTAAAGCAAAAAATAACAAGTTTCACAGGATTCAACCTATAGCAAGATGTCCCAACCATCCAATTGTATTCGAATATTCATCCTCGAGGCTCTATATGCGGCCGTTCGCCATTTTCATAAGCTTAGTCGAATCTCAACTTTGCACATCTGCATGAACACTTCGACGATTTGACATATATATGTAAATCATGTCTATTCATATAAGTCATCATGGGAGTCTAATCAAAGTCCCTCAGGCTGTTGCATTTAATTTTTAAATTATTCTGTAAAAATCAAATAAGTAAGACAGAGTAAGTTCTTCTACAACACCGTGTCTATTTGTTTGCGAGGCTTTTTGTAACGCTACAGGTACCACAAGGGCTCATACGATCCTTATTTTTTTCCTGCATACAATGTTACAATATCGCGATTTTCACTTGCGGGTTTCGTTGTGATACATAATCAAAAGATTTTTTAATATTTTCTTCGTTATTGTTTACTTTTATCTTTCATTCATTTATTTATTAGTTTATTTTTCTTTTTTTTTTTTTTTTTGATAAATTTATGTAATTCGGCTTTAACGACCGCACGAAGGGGCCATTTGATCCTTAAAAAAATGTATGTGCGTGTTTTGCTGGAAAAGTATCAACTCATATTACGTATCATACCGGGTTTACATTATGTAATAAAAATTTGTTAATATGCCATAACTTATGCCTTTCAATTGCATTCGAATAAATAACATAAATGTATCGCTTAACTCCGGAAACAAATGCGAGTGCTTAAAAACAGAGAGAGAGAGAGAGAAAGAAAAAAAAAGAAAGAGTGAAGTGGAGAATGCATTGAATATAAGAAGGAGACAAAAAAAGAACTAAAATGCTATAGTATGTTGGCTGCGTTGTTTGACATGGCGGGCGCACGCGAAGCGTAAGTGGCAAAGTATCCCTTCCGAAAAAGGAAACCCAAGATATTTGCAAAAAAAAAACTCGTATTTTCGAACATAGTTTCTACTAAGCCTGATGTATTCTTCCTATTACCCGCCAACTGCAGACTCGGCTTAATCTAAGTTTTGGCAGCTAATGTTTTATTGTGCTTGTTGTACGAGACGAACAAGGCAAAGCCACTTGCGTAGCGTGGAACCCAATTCGGCTTCCGTCTTAATTGGACCGAAACCTATCAAATGAATATATATATATATATATATATATTTATTTTTTTTTATGTTTTCGAATTTGCTAGAACCGTTCACCACGTAACATCCCCAATTATCCCCAATTTAAGCTTTTTTGAACGATTACTTATTGGTTACTTTTTATCAAAGAAATTTTATTCAAATAACATCAACTAGCATCTATCCATACGTCAGGTTGGATATTTCTGGAATCGGACCAATCGCAGAAGAAGGCCATCTATCTTCTCTTTGGTTCTAAAACCACCTAAAAGAGGATTAATTCGTTATTATGGGCCCGAAATGATTTTCAATAACGAATTTTGTGAAAGTCAAAGTGAAAGTAAGAATTGAATTTATTTTACACATTTGCGACCATGTAACAAAACGATTTTATTGATAATTCTCATTTTATTATGTGAATTTATTTCAAGGAGGAATCATATCTCCGGTAATATGAATGGGCGTGGGACATGGAATAGCGATACATTTCTGCGTTGGGCAATGTTCTTGTAGAGAGACCTATTTAAGTATACGATACTTCAATGCTCTACGAAAATGTGCTCATTTACTGACAATAACAATTTGTATATAAAAAAGAAAAAAAAAGTCGCATAAAAAAGGTCGTGAAGGAAACTAATGTATAAAGTATTCTTTTATCTTGATTTCCTTTCTGTCTAAAGAACGGTGAAAGACTTAAGGAAGAGAGGAAACTCAAAGAGAATGAAAATTGTTTATGTTTTCTTCTTAGTATATTATGCTTTTCAGGTACAATTTTGTTTTTTTTTTTTCTTTGCCGGACAAAGTCCATAAACATAAAAACCACAATCCCCAACAACCACCTAAACCACAAAAACCACGTATAAACAAAAAAAAAGAGAAAAAAACAAAAAAGACAAGCTGCTTTAAAAAAAAAAAAAGCGACGCTGGGGTGCTTAAAGTCGTTCTTTTACAACATAACGAACGAAAGACTTAAGTAACAAACTTGAAGAAGAGAGCGAACCATTAATAATTTTATTTGAAAGAACAGCAATAATGCGTCAACGTAAGGAACGTAAGGGATAGAAATTTATTCTGACGGTATATAACTAATGCTTTACACTACTATATACACGATATACGGCTATTAAGCAACGACGAGAGATTGAATTCTTTTTTTTCATTTTAAATCTTGTAAAATTTTTTTATAAAATTCGCAAAAAACAAAATTGTGGAAAAAAATTTATTGTAATAGAAAATTAACATAAAATGTACTGCTTATGAGTTTTGTTTTTCAAATTACATTTGAAAACATTTATACAAGCATCCATGCACACATAGCATATAGAGTCATGTTCCGCTTGGTTGATTGCAAAAATCACTTGACCATAAACGAACGCACCGATTGAAAAATAATACTAAAAACACAATGATTTGTTTTTAAACAACAATAACAATAATACTATACAAAAAAAAAAAAAAAAAAATAGAAATTACAAATAGAAATTATTTTAAATGCGGAAAAGGTTCGGTCTCATTATTTGTTACGATCATACGAAATTTATCTCCGCTTAAAACGCAATTGAGAACGTGGCCGACATTAAAATGTTTGCAGATTTAGAAAACGCTGTCTTTACAATGCGCTAAGGCTACGCCAAGCTTCATTTCTATACATAACCGAATCTCATTTCATTCATTAGAATTGCGTTGATAAGGTTGCAAAAGAAAATATGGTAAAGAGAAAAATTCGAAAGCATATAAACTGGTATAAGCGGAGGGAGTAAGTAATGCATTTTTTACACTAATTTGCTGTAGAACTTGAAAATCAAGCCTTTCTTTGTCTTTATTAGATATTAGTTTCTCTAGACTTAGAATATGAAAACAGGTAAAAACACTATAATGACCCATGGTCCACCACACTAAAGTTATTAATTTAATGACTTTTTAAAATAAAGTTTTATATGGGAACTGGTTGAAAAAGTGGTGTGATCTGCATCATTTTCAATAGCGGTCGTCCTTGGACCAACGCATACCGACATATCAAAGTATATCAAAAAGGGCGGGCTGTAGGTTGAACAAAAGAAAACAAGACAGGTAAGTGGACAGACAAGCTTAGATCGATTCGGAAAGGTTTTCTAAAGTAAAGTCATTCAGAAAGCGATTCTAAAACGATCAGTATAGTAAAAGGTGGGCCTCTCTTAAGCCTTTTTGTGCGTTGCATACATTTGGACAAATCTAATATACCAGCAGTGTTGTAGCGTATAAAAAGAAGAACAAAGAACAAAGCCGAGGGCAATCGGCTGATTTAATTTTAAATTACTATCGTTTGCGAAATTGTACCTTGTCTTTCATAATCGGCCGAGAGTTTGCATGAGTAGCCGAGTAGATAAAAATCACGACTATTGGGTCAATGTTCGCGGGTTCAAATCTCAACGGTGGTAGAGCATACGCTAAGTGCTTAATGAGATTTAAAAAAAAAATAATAAAAAAAAATTTCCCCCTAAGTGATAAAGTATTGTATCGTCACAAAGTAAGCAACGCCTCGGCATCCCATTGGTTTAATTGCAATTAATTAACATGAATGCAATTGGCGCGATCTTCTACGTACTATCCATTTCAGATATTAAAGTGCCTTGAGTATCGTCATGCATGTAATAATTGCCAATAGTATGGGCTGCTTGAGACGTTCAATAATGTCCTTTTATCGTTGTCAGAAGGAAGCAGTGCTTGTGCGCATTCTTTCTAAAAGTGACAATATCAGAAACGATGGGAAAGGTCCCTGCAACTAAATTTTTCTAAAGACGAGCAGTGTCGTTAAAGAATCGGCTAGTCGGGGTATTGCTTGACTAGTGATCTCATCGTGTTGATCTATGTAGACTTAGAACGCCACGCATGTTCAAGCCTGTAGAGAGTGTTGAAGTGTGGCCCACCTCGGCACAATGGATAACTCTGCCCTTTGCCTCAATCGCACCCTTCTTGACGAGTGTGCAAATATTGTTAAAACATATAAGCATAAGTAACGTTGTAGAAAATTTCGCTTAATCCGATGGCTAATGCAATTTCTCTATTATACATCATCCAGGAGGCTTTTACATTTTTTTTTTCTTTTATTATTACATGTCTTTCAAAAGATGCGTCCTATACGGGTAACACAGTGATGGTCAAAAAGAATAGGGCAAAGTGAGAAAGAGATAAGGGGTCGCCGTACCCTAATGCAGAAATGTTATGCCTTTACTGATTGGCCACTCACCGTATATAGCTACGACTTCCCAGTACGATCGATCAAAACCGCACTGAGATTTGAACCCGCGAGTATCGATTTGATAGTCCCGAATCTTTATATATTCGGTTGAGCGGTAGCGCAAATGTCTTGAAAAAAATCTTAAATATCAATATATAAGCGAACCAAGCGAATCGTTTTCGGGAAATGCTTTGAACCTATATTTTGTTACTCAGTAACGTATATCGCAAGCTATCGATTGCCTTTTAGTTTCTGTCGTAGCGTGCAAGGATTTTTTTCCTTTTCTTTTTTTAATATAAATATGAAAAAAACTTTAAATCCTTATACTTAAGGCGGAACCTTAAATTAATTTTAATAGAATTATATATTAGCGTTTGTATAACAAAGTGAAACCGATGTTGTTCTGCACGCTTTAAATATGATATCATTGATGATGGTAGCGTTTGGGTATGTTTTCCTTTTTTAAATATAATACAAGTTTACTGACTAAAGTGTGATTAAATCTGAAAAATAGTTTAAATTACGTAAGTGCAACACAATACTCTATATATCTATATATGTCGTGTTTTCGATTAATTTAATTTTTTTTCTCCTTTCTTTTCTTTAAATCGGCTTAAACATAAACTTGCAACAAAGAGATTTAAGTTTCTTTTTGTAGCAATATTGCATGACATTAAAAGATTCCTAAAATCATCTCGAAAGAGAAGTCTTTTGTGGTTGCATTTTTTTTTTTTCTTCTTTTTATTTGCTTTAGGATAAGAAAAGAAAAGAATCGATGTGACTAATTTGGTATAAATAAACTGAGGAGAGTGAAAAAATAATAATAATAATAAGAAAAAAAAGAAGAAGAAGAAGAAAAAAGCTTAATGGTTTACAGGAAGCAACAAAAAGTAATTGGACGAATGGATGGATGAATGCAAACGTGCTTATAAGAATACAAACACTTCGTGAGGCAAATAAATAATGACTGCGTGTGAGTTCGTGCTTAAGAAGTGGTGGTAAAAGCATTACATATTTCTTTAACACATATGCATAGCATACAGCAAAAGTGTGCAGTTGTATGGCAAAGATTTTTATTTGATTTTCTTTAAATGAAACAAAAAATAAAAAAAAATTTATTAAAAAAGGAAGAGTTTTGCGAAGACTCAAGCAGGACTTGCAAAACTTTTCATATATATAATGTGATTAAAGTCTTGCTTGTGATTTTCACAAAATTGAATCTAAAAAGGAAATTGTTTTCAGGTGCTGAACTGATCGACTTCTCAAATAGTTGCTATGCTAACAAAATACTAGCAAACTTGGTAAGTAAATATCTTTTTTATATTTTTTGTTTAATATAATTTTCGAAAAAAATGGTCCGATATTTACTCGATTTGGATCAGATGTGTTTAGAACTCTTCCAACTTTTCGTTTTAGGTGCAAAATTATAACTTGTAGGGCTGAAAGAGGTCAACCAAAACACAAGTATTTTTTTTTACACGAGAGATTTTTGCGTTCTGTTCCAGAGATAGTTTCCCGTTTTCATTATGGTGCATATTTAACCTATTGAGTAAATGTTCAAGCAAAGTGACAATCTTTAGTGTTCAAGACAAATACTAAAGATTGTCTATTATCTTGCAATGGAGCCAGCATAACAGCATCGTGATACAGATATGATGGTCAAATAAATAAAAAGAACCGGTATAAACTAAAAATTCATTAAAATAATTTAAGGAACAATGAATTAATTTCTAAGTGAAATATCCAGTATACGATGCCGGTTCAGTATTCTTAGCTCATTGGATGCTTGAAAGCAAAAAATTTATATTTACTTTGAACGGATATAAGAAAACAATGTTTTTAACAGTTATACACCACATCACTCGTGGTACAAGGGTGTTGTATGACCATATATATGATGATTTGAGTTTTTGTGGGATTTAGTCGATTTTCAAAGAAAACCCATTCTAAAGAAAGGGGGAAAACCAGGTACACATTCATGGCGCCTTATCTGGATTATGCAACTGGTGACTGGTGACTGGCGACTGGCGACTGGCAATTTTCGAACTTGGGGGGCATAAATTTAAACTTTGAATCGTTTCTACGATTTTTGCAATCTAAAGAGTTTTCTTTATTTTTTTTTTTTTTTCTTACTTTTTTGCAGAGTGAGAAAGGCAGGTATAGATAATAACTTACCTGTTGTTTTGATAAATTTCTACCGATGAATTTAATTCAGCCAATTGTTCTTTGAGTAATTGCAAATTTGAATTGACAAAACTTAACTCCAACGCTACCGTATCACGTAATTTACGATTGGTGGTTGCCTGCGAATTGTATCGAATATGAAAAATAAAAATGAACATATCATATAGTCTGAATAAAATTAAAAGTCACCTTTGGAGACTTACCTTATATAAGTTTTCGGCACCTGCTCGTAATCGTAATTCTTTATTTATTTCTTGATTTAATTTACAGCGTCGAGTTTGCAGTTTACCTCTGCATGTGGCCGCACGGGGATCTGAGCCCTGAAAAATAGAAACAACAGAGAAGAAAAAAATATTATTCACGTCATAGTCTGATATAATGAATGAATAATGGTTAAGACACGATAAGAAAGCAAGCGCCTAAGAGATGTGAGTCATATGAGATATGTGGAAATGAAAAGAGCTCTTAAAAGATGAATACTGCATACAGTGCGTGCTATCTTTATTCAATCATCGACGCTTTTGTCGCTATTGCGACAATGAAATGGTAAGCTGAAATGTACACACACAAGTGTTTGATTCGGAGATTTGCAATTTCAAAGTCAAGTTAATCTCACTAATGATCGAAATAAATGCTTATGCGCGGCGAAGTACGCGAACGCCTTAATATGATCTCTTGTTGCACTTTTACGGGAATCGCAGTCAAGTGTCGATGAGACTGTGAAACCCAGGTCATGTAATAATTTGCTGAAATTATATCTTAGGCGTGAAGTAAATCACCCGTCGAATAATCAAATGCATTCCGTTAATCATTGTACTAATTTTTAACTGTTTATTATTTTTCTTGCTTTCATATTTTTTGCTTACATATAATACATATATAAAGTAGAAGAAGTAAGAAAGAATGTTATGAAAAAAAAAGGGGAAAAAAAAGAAAAAAAATAAGTTATTTAAAATGGAAGATCTCCCTCCAGTCTTAAAAAAAAAAAAAAAAAACGCAATTAAAAATTAATGATGAATATTCCTTTCGCACTAATTTCTAGCCATTTTAACAATGTGTACTACGTAGAACACGTGGGATGTTATTTTAAAGGGAATTAGAAAAGTAGCGAATGTAGATGGATCCACCGTATGTGGCTATGAAGGCATCCTATATAGGATCCGTGCTGCTTGCTTATTGTGTACTATGGCTGGCTATACAGTCCAAGTTGCGTTGACATGACACACTATCTCTGACGATAGCGACGATGAATGTAAAGTAAAGAAATTCTATTAAAGAATAAAGACCAGTTTTTATGCTTAATCAAGCAAATATGGTTTGAGGCTAGACTGTGAAGTGCGTACGACAATAACAATAACCAAAGCAAAAGCACCAACAACATTAAGCAGACCAAACGTAGTTAACTTGTGTCATTTTAGCATGTAAACACAACAGTTTATGGGTACTAAAACAATACGCACCAACGAACAAACAAGCAAACAAGTAAACGAACAAGCGATAGACTAACCAACCAGCCGACCAGCGAACGAAGGAAAGCCAAATCACCCATAAATAGTTACTAGAATAACATTTTATAACCTAAAGCATTTAAATTAAAAAAAAAAAAAAAAAAAAAAAGAGAAGACGAAAACGAAGAAGACGAAGAGAAGAAGAAGAACCAGAAGAAGAAGAAGAAAAAAAAAACAAAAGAAAAGAAAAGAAAACACGTGTCCTTAGCTTGCGAAAAGACCACCAACTGAATAGGCCAGAGATACCAGATATGATGATTACTCCTATGGATAAGGCAGCCTTTACTTTCAATAGTTGTCAAGTTGGTTCAGTCTTTTTTTTTATTTTTATTTGTATTTTTATCTTTAATTTCTTTAAATAACAAAATCTGACATATTTTAAATAACACAAGAAATGCTAATTTATTTATTTATATGTATAGGCGTTGTTGTTCTTGTTGCTGCTGCTGCTGCTACTGTTGTTGTTGTTACTATTTCGCCTTAGCTTCATAATAAAATTATTAATATGTATTAAAAGCACATTTATGCTATGTTCTTATCTTTATAGTAAAATCTTTTACTCGTATGTCCTTAGCACTTAGATTAAAAAAGTGATTTTAATTAAACACCTCTTCGGCTATTATCTCCGTTGTAACCTGAAAAGCGGTTTTTCAACATTTTTCTTTCCTTTTATTTTTTTTTGTTTTTGTTTTTTTTTTTTTTTTTCGTTTATTTCTTTTTACCTCTCTCGGTAAGTTTTCATTTTCTTTTTCAAATACTAGTCAATGCTTTAAAGTGAGATTACATGGTGCGCAACCATCGGCTCTGTCATCGCCGTCGTCATCGTCATCGTCATTGTCATCGGCATGAGCATCTGCTTTATTGGGCAACTTTCCACTTTCTTTGCTATGAAACCTATAAATGACGTTTTAGTTTTCAACGAGTTTATCTTTCATTGGCTTTTTGGTCGCTAATATTAATTGCTTACAAACGCACGTTGATATCGTACAAATGTAACTCTAATGGTGATGGCGGAGATATAGCGATAACACTTTTCTTTCTTTTAAATCATGAGCTGGTAGCGGCAAACCTAGTGGTGCTGGCACGGTTGAGCTTGCTTAGAAAACCTGTTAAAGTTATGAAAGCAGACGATACCGCGATCAGCAATTCGTTCTACTTGTGCTTAGAATGAAATTTAGATTATTACCATTATTGTATAACCAGCATTAATAAAAAAAAAAAATTAAAAATTATTACAAAGAATTCAGGTTGACTACCAGCAGATTGGATACACGCATACATTGTCTTAGTTTTGAAAAATTTCCCCTTATGAGTAGTGGATGCAATCTTAAGCAGGACTTTGGGAAAACTTTTTTTTTACATTTCTCTATTGCAGGGAGCCATGCAACAAATATCAGTCACTCTAAAAGTAAATTTAAAAATCTTTGTCAATATTTAAGATTATAGGTTGGCGACATGCAATCTCCTAATAAGGAAAATTATTCTTATGTGATGGTTAATGATAAGCGATTAGAAAGAGATATTTGCTGGTGAACGGAGACAAGACACTTCAATTTTATGTTAGTTTCACCCTTGCATGACAAGTGGTGGAATGTTACATTGAATATGTATTCTCTCTTATGTAGCGTTTAAAATGAATATATATATATATATATATATGAATATATATATAAATATATATATATATATATATATATATATATATATATATATATATGCATGCATATATATTAATCGCGAGAAGATCAAATGGCTTAATTTTCCATATTTTGAGCTGATATCTGCTATGAATCAAAGTAAACATAGTAACATTTGTTTGGTTTTTTTTATTTTTTTTTTTATTTCTTCTGATCCTGAAACAATGAGCAAATTGCTGCCATTTGTAGACCTAGCTGATGGAATTAATCTAAGAAAATGTTAATGCAAATCTTAGATAAACTACCGCTAGTCAATCTTTACTCAAACTTTACTCAGAATTTCATCCTAATTATTATACCTTACGCTATTTATAAGCTATGTACATATATTTATATTGTATATATGTTTATAGAGATTCGAATGTTAGCAATTGATTTGAAAAATTAGTCTAACATAAACTTGCATTAACTTATATAGAGATTTAATGAACGTAAACTTCGTTTCAATCAAGACAACGCTGACTATTATGAGATCACTTTTCAATATGTTTGTAAATCGATGCGCACATATTTGCGTATAAAAACGTTCAAGCGCATTTTGCTTTTGTCTACGCTCACTCTTTTTCACTATCTTATCATATCTTTCAATTGTTCAAAAAGAACTAAAATACAATCGTACAAGGTATGGGATGCGTACACTAAAGGTTAATTTACAAATTAAAAGTTCAAACCGCAAACCCAATGCACAATATACACACGAATATCATCAAATCAAGATTGTTTCCCGTAATTAAAATGAAAACAAAAACCGCAACGATAATACACACACAAACACACAAACACACACACACACACACGCACACACAAAGCTAATAGAGTACTATTATTATAGTAGCGGTAATTAAAAAGAAGACACAGCTAATGATATATATATATATATATGTAACTAAAGTATTAAAAGGATTTTTACTTGGGCGCGTAAAAAGACGAGTGTGGATAAAATTTTCAAAATCTTTAATGTGACTAAGTCACGAATTGCCATTGAATATTCCAGTATTTAGGCCTAAACTCATGCATAAATAAGTTTTTACACACTTCAGACGGTTCACGGTTCACGGTTCTTGGTTAACGCGCTAGTTCGAACATAATTTTCCCTTTTGGGCTAATCGTTCTCGTTCACCAGCAACATTTAACGAGCAGTGAACTGATGGCATTCGATGGCGTATAAAGTGTACCCAGTCTTGAATGTAAACTCGGTCGATATGATATGATCGTAAGAAAGATATATATTTATATATATATATTATTCATGTATAAGGAAGGCTAAGATACTGAGTAGATTTAGCACTATATCGGCCTATCCGTCCTTTTGCTTTTATTAAAATCTTATCGAACTGGGATATTCTTAACTTAAGCTCTAATGCTAGATTTTTGTTGTTGTGTTGTTCAAGCTATTTACGAAAGTTTGCTCAAATTATTATAGAGAAGAATTTCGGGCAGATGTTTATACATCCGTACTGAGGTGTTTAACTAATTTTTTCAACAAATATGTTTTTTAAAAACAATACCTAACACGCGCTAACTGGAAACCAGCTGAAATTTTAATTCAATCGTAGCTCATATAATACCGATTTCTAATGAAACGTGTGTACGCTACGTGTGTATTACTGCCGTAAATGAAAGCTGTAAAATGTCTTTGCAGAAATTGCGATTTTTAATTGCTTCGAACTAACGATTACAACTGTTTTGAAACATTTTGCTTTCGAAGTTTTATTGATTTTCGCTTAAGACACAAACATCAACTCATTGCGATAAGTTTGACTAAATTAATTACATGTTTGTTAAGAGTAGTTTGCCGAGCAATCTTCGAAATTGAGATTACGATTCAAAATATTATTTCAAACATTGCAAGTCTTTCGCGTATAGTAATTACTTTCATTGTCGCGTGTGATTCATTTTAAAAAACAAAACGAAGATCTATGACAAATCCTAACAGGGGTATGGAGCAAAGCATGAACAAGGTGTCGTAGGTGGTGATGTTATCACTTTCACACAACGACATCTTATTTATCCAAGCAACTAAGAACCGAATGAAAGATCCGTGATATCTTATCCTTACATTTATAATAAAGTTTTGATAGGCTTAGATGCCTTACAGAGATCAAGTATTATAATGAGACGGATGGCTTCCAGCCGTTGCCAAATAAAATAATAGAAACCGTGGCCGAGTGATCGGCTATTTATAAAGCATACTAAGATGAGAAATAATCTTAGATAGGATAAAATCTTGTAAAAGATATTAAATTATGTTAAATGTTAAATTATTTTCCAAATAATTTTTAATCAATAAAATTTTGTTTCAATTATTTATTACATCTAACATTGCTTGGGTCACATGTGGTATATTAAATTCGTGCGGTATGGAGAAGCAACTCTGGAAGAAGCTAAAATTAGTATCGACGCGGAATGAATTTTTGAATTGGTCTAAGCTTGTCTTCCTGGCTGTCCATCTAGTCTTCCTTGAACAGTTGTTATATAAAAAATCACAATTTTCATTGCAGAATTTCGAAGTAACAAAAATCACTGAGTTATAGCGTTTCGACATTCTAAATTAATGGGAAAAGTTTGGATCGGATGGGGCAATTTTTTTCCCTCTTTGCAATACAACTATGGTTAGGAAAACTGAATTTTTCTGTGGAAAAAAGTTTTAATTTTCAATATTTTACGGCGAAAATTGTGACATCAAAAATTAACTACCACAGCCGGTGTTTTGAGCACACTCTAATGCGAGGTCTTTCATGAGAACTAAGTCTTCGCATAAAAATAATATATAGTTTTTAGTGTATTATCATAAAAATGGATGAATGATTCACTGCATTAAGCGAAGTAGGATAGGTTAGGGTACGTAATTGCCGGCCTTGTCTAACTATTGTATTCACATATATTTTCGTTTTATTGCATTTATTATAAAATACTGAAACTTGATTTATAGCAAAACAGTTTAGCTTTATGAAAAATGGTGATGTCAATAAAAAAGCAAAAATATTGATCCAATTCCTCACGTTAGCGAAACATTATTTCCTTTTTAAAAACAGTCAAATACATACACTCATCCTGTGAGAATAGGCGAAGATGAATAAGAGAGAAGAGATCTCTTCATGAACTTATATATATGCTGGACCTTTCGACGTTCGATACTTTGACGTCGAGGGGAGAAAGTTTCTCACATCTTGACGCTAACAATAACTTGAAATTTCGATAACAATAAAATAATTATTAATTGATTTTACATGAAAGAGATTTATTGTGTTTCAAAATTAGTTGTAAACTCCTAGTATGCGATAGTTTAACGCTTCAGTATAACAATACATAGCACAATTTCAATGATTTGATGCACTTAGGCAACCTTTTTAACAACAATACCAATGATAATGGCATAGAAGACAGGAAAGAAAGGAAAGCCATCCTTTTCAAGAGTTCGTATTTCCGACTTGAAGAAAAACAAATAAAAAAATAAAAAAATCAATGGTTTTTGCACGACTCCTACATTTTATTAGTACATGATTTCGATAAGGTAAATGCATTCACAAATCGAACTTTGAGCTGAATGTTATGTGTCTCCACCACCACCACCACCACAACCACCACAACTACCAACAAACACAAACAACAATAAACACCAGCGACAGCAATAAACGACAACAAAACGCAGGCTATGTTTAAAGAACTTGGCATAAACTTGAGACGTGACGAAGGTTTCAAACACGTATCTACTGCACATGCATGTCTGAACTACTCCTGGCCAGTTACACCGTACGTGATATGTATGGCCAACGTAAATTGTTAGTTGTTTTCACGTAAAAAGAAGGAGTGCTTAGTTGCCTATGTGCTAATATATATATACATATATATATATATATATATGTATAGAATATATATATTGGTCAATGGAAAGTTCGTGGTGGCTCGCCCAAGTGAATGTTTTTAAAATCGCATACGTTTCGCAAATCATTAATTCTATCAAATCAGACCGTACGCGCGGTTCTTAATAAATAATAATAGAAAAGAAACGAAAAACAAGCCACTTCCGCGCTCGGCGCTGATCTCGTAACGTCGTCAAGTCGAATTCAAAAAAACGACCTGTGAAATTCATTTGATTCGGTTTTTCGTCCAGAAATCCCAGAACTTGTACATCATCACCGATAAGAAAGCAAAACAAAAGAAATGCTTTAAAACGGAAGAAAAGTTTGTGGAAAATTTGCTGAAAAAGCGCCATGAACTTTTTCCGTTATATGAATATGTATATACCACAGTATGATATGTATATACAATGGCATATAAATACGCATATGTACATAAAGTAAATTGATCCTCAAATGAACCTTTTTGTTGTTGTCGTTAATATTGTAAATTGAACGAACGCACAATCAAAGTGTCAGATACCTAAGTTTTAGATTAAAATATATATAAATATTTTTGTTCTTCTGCTTTATTCTTAAAGTAAATTAACTTGAAAAATATAGTAACAAAAATCTTAACAAAGTACGCGTATGGCTATGGTAGATGATATATACTTGCTTTCTTCTAATAATGAACAAACGTAAGCCTTTCCCCCAGTTTTCCCTAAGCCCTAAAACTTTCGCGTTGTTCCGGCTTTATAATTCTTATGTGTTTGCTTTATAGTTAAACGAGCACCGGACCTAAGCCCAAAGTTGTTAGTAACTTTTTTCTTTTTTTTTACTTTAACTTGATTTGAATAAGGAAAACAACAACAACAAAATAACAAAAATTATAACCTAAACATGGTTTTTTCACAATGTCAATAACCTCGTTTGGGGTTTTTGTGTATTGTTTTATTCTTGTCTCTGAGGTGGTTATGTTATTGTTTGTGTTTATTCTGTGTCATGTCGGTAGATACATGTCTGCTGGGTAATATGTAATATAGGTTTTCGCTTGATATTGTGCATATGCGAGAGTTCGTTTTTTTTTTTTTTTGTTTTCTTGGCGATATAATATTTAACACACACACACACACACACAAATGATTGCATTTATACGTGCATATATGCGGGTATTCATTTTATATGCATGTCTTCTAAGTCGACATATTCTATTGTCAGTAGTCAGTAGTTAGACTTGTTGCTGGCTTTTCTGTCTTCGTGTTTTTTTTTTTTTTTTTTTTTTTTTAATACTGTTGTAGTATTTATTTATATTTTGTTTACATTGTATTTACCTACATTATGTAAGACAGATATATAAAAATATATACATTCGTATATATAAATATATATATATACATATATATATTTATGTATATAGGTCATCAGTTAGTGGTAATGTATAATTCTTTTTATCTGGTTTGCATATAATTCGAATGGAAGCGTATAAGTTTTGCCATAGCTAGTACTTCAGCTTTAATGCAAGTACTTGATTATATTGCTGTGCTTAGCGCGTTAGAAATCGTGAGATACGCTGAACCCTTTCTTAAAGCGATACATATTCATTTCGAATTACTACGCCTAACCGAGTCTTGGGAGTAGAAAAAAAGAGAAGAAAATTACAATTCTCCTTTCGATTGCTGATCTACCTCCAGAAAGTACCTCGATTTCAATCGTCCATTTTTTTTTTTTTTTTTTTTTCTATAGAACATTAATAGTTTGCAATATCAAACAGAAGTTTTTTCATATTTTTGCGCAATACTATGCATTTCAAGCTCTTTGATGGAACTATGCTCTATTGTCCATGTAGCTTGATATGGCAATGCGTTTTTGCCTACTTGGAAATCCTTTTATTGTTCCTTGAGTGCGATTAAAAAAAAATTTATTAAATTCTTAAACATATATATTTCTTTGGGGGATACAATGACAATAATATGCGAAAATGATTGAATCACTACCACTTTAGACGAACTATACATATACAGTTATGTTATAAGTTCTGTTGTACATGAGAGCTATTTACCTAGTAACTAATAATAAATGACCTAAAATCACCTAAAAATGTATTATTAATGTATTATTCTTTAATTAGTAACGTAGCACCTTTGTGTTACCACAATTTTATCTTATGCCTGCCTACCATCTGTTTCTCGTTGCAGGATGATAGTCCGAGCGACTACAATTACTTTGATCTTCTCTTTCATCTATTTCTTTATGCTTCATAAATCCCATTTCTTCTCGTTCGAAAATATGGTTTACATTTTGTGAAGAAATGTGTTAAAATTAACGAAAAGACCATCATCATGTATTATTGCGTTTGTCTTATGAAATAATTTAAAGAAAACGAGAATTATACAAGAGTAATATAAACAAAGCCCTAAATAATATATAAAAATGTTGGCGCTTCTTATCCAGTTAGTCAATCTAATGATAAAAGTTTTCTTAATTAAATGAAAAAAAAAAAAAATCACTTAAACGCAATGTGAAAGACTTAACTAACAAATCGAAGCATATATATAGAGGAAGGAGAGACATTAAGAGGTCATTCACTATAGTGCAGAGGCAAGTGATAACGTTGAGCATAGAATAATACAAACAATAATTAAGCGATACCGGCAGTTACTTATGCGGAAAAGGATTGAATGAAAGGAAGAAATGCTTTGTTAATTTTGATTTATTCGATTGCAAGTTTTAGCGAATCATTTGCTGCGCATCCATTTCATATCAAACTAACTTCTTAATACTCATAATATTTGAATTAGCTAGTATTGTGTGCCCAAATATGTTTAGGGGGTTGTGTGGTTGTAACTTTGTAGCTTTGTTACAAGAAATTGGTAGAGTGCATTTTACTCAATACTCCGTCCATTGTTCGCAGCGACTATTCCCCATCTTGCACAACGATTTTCGTATTGCATTTCGAAAAAAGTCTCGCCTTTTAAGTCTATCCATCCCTAAAAGAACCCATATTTGGGCAGCGTCATAAGAGTCGAAGTACCGTTCGAGCAAGCAATAAGTAATCTATTGAAAGCAGTGTTAATCGAAAGAACTAATGTCTGCTGACGACAGTGGAGAGCATAGGACATTCCACGTTCGAATTGCAAACATTTCCTGAGCGAGTTTTCCTCATTTCCCTTATCATGAGTTTTGGCTCAACTGCATCAATTATTGGACGGTCTCCTTTGGTTGGAACATACATTAATACACCATGCCCAGCTGACTGCCCGAAATGCAACCATCAAACGTATTCAACCTACTCGTCTATGTTGTTAGTTCAAATACTCTCTATAAAGACAACTTATGCTTTGGATATTGCAGCGCATCCACTGCTCATCACTCGTAAGGATTGACCTGCGCTATCCTTTGAATTAATCATCGGGGAAAGTAAAGTTTTCCGCAAATTTCATTTTTTTGACACAGAACTACGCCCACTCAAAGCTCCAACGATTTTTAGTGTGATATGTTGAACGGTCGCGTGTAGCTTGAGGAAAGTGCTTTCATTATTAAAAGAAGTCAACGTTTTTTTCTATACCCTGCAATACTAATTACAATCTCTCTCTTGCCGTACCGCACCGAAATAAGCTTTACTCCTAATGTGTAAGACATTTAAATGCAATGATTATTTAGGGGTTAATTAATATCATGGTTTAGCATGGTATTCGTTTTCGAAATGACACTGCCAAGTGAAAAGTACACATGACTTGCGTGCATGTTACTTACCAACAAATCATAGGACAAAGTAATAAATTTAAATTTTATTTGCTAACCAAAGGAAATAAATAACATGAGATTGGCTTAAAGAATTGTTAAATCTTTTTTCAGCCAGAGTTAATCAAACGCGCTGATCGTTGCTACAAAAATTCTGCTAAGGCCTTGCTTGGCGAAAAAGAATTTGTCGTCATCGGAAGTATGTAATGTATTGTAATTTGTTTCTGCTTTTTTTTCCTTTTTTCCATTAAAATCCAAAGTGACTTTTGTCTGTTGTGTATAATATAAGTATCTATCTATCTATAAATACTTTTTTACTCTATACATTAAATATTCTATACCTGGTCGCAAGCAGCATGTCATGTAAGGACTTGAACACCCAAGCGTAAATAAATGCTAAAAATAAATCATCGCTTAAAGCAAACAAATTACAAAAAAAAAAAAAAAAAAAAAAAAAAAAAAAAAAAAACGAAACGAAACGAAAGAATATCGCAAAGACGGCTGTTGACCATTACTTGCGACGATAATAATGGTAATAGTAATAATAATAATAATAATAATAAGAAAAATCATGAATAATATCGCAAATGCCGTAAAAGGTCATATCTCAATAAAATTGAAACCTGGTTAGACATAGTTAAAAATCGCCGGAATATAGATAGCATTTTAGATGATCATAAAACATACGAAATCTTAATCATTTAATAGCTTAAGACATAAAAAACAATTTCCCTTTTTTTCTCTTACTTTGCCAGCGTGCAGTGTATTAAATACACAAATAATTTCAATGAAAGTGAAATTGAATATTTTTTCGTGTGCTCAGCACGAAGCAGAAAATTAAAATTCCAACTAAAGAGTAACGATAAATACTCCAAACATCAGGAAAAAAAAAAAAGAAAAAAAAGAAAACAATTCAATAAAAGCCAAAAAGAAACTTCTCTTTTTTTTTTTTTTAGTAAACGCTTAAAACTTAAATGAAATACTCGGACAAAGTGAAGACCGACAAGTAAGAAGCAAGACTTTTTCTATTGCTATGTATATACAGTAGGAATGTATCATAGTTAGATTGCTGTCAAGAGGATACACTGAATTTGCTATATCGTGCGTAGCATTCAGCTCGTAGGGAAGTGTTACTTTTTTAGAATCCTCTTAAATATATTTTATAAGATTTTCTTCAACTTTCTACTCCTATTGGAATGGAAATAACCAAACGATGCTCCAGTCACACATCATTAATGAAAATGGCAGCCGCTACAAAGAGGTGGATTATCTTTTGCTTAACAAACTCCTTTAATGCAAGCATTACTTTAAAGGACTTGTAGAATAGCATGCCAAAGACTTAGCATGTTAGTTCTATGTTTAATGGAATGGGCTTTTGAATGGCCCACAGCGGCTTTGTCCCATGACTAGCTGATTAGATAAGGGTCGCGACTACTAATTTAGTGCTCCTCATGTACTCAAATAATGAGTGCGATGGACCTCCGCCTCGCATTTACTGATTGGGTATATGTCCACTACAGACGCTGTAGACGCTTCCCTATTTCTTCTAATCCCATAAATGATTGGTCATATAGCAAAAAACAAAAAAGAAAAAAAAGAAAAAAAGAAAGAAAAGTGTGATAAAAAATTCCACACATATAAACGTTAACTTTGGAAAAGATGGAATTTATAAAAGACAAGGTTCGTTTTCAAGCAATTTCCAAAAAAAAGATGAACTACTGGACGTAGATTGATACCAACTGAAACCTGTCCAACTTCCACTATTCACAAGATGCAAGGCAATACTGTCGACCATTTCGTAATGTACCTCATATCTCAGATATTTACAGCCGGTCAAACAAAAGTCACATTAAGTCGACTAAGATTATTTGAAGGCCTTCAAAGAGACGAAATGGATTATTCAAAGGTAACTGGGAAGAAGCCGGCTGGCTACTCATTACTAGTATCATCATTTTGTAATGAAAGTAATATCGCTATTGTTGTTCACGTTTTATGCCCTACACATATAATCGTCGACATATGTACCCCCCAAAAATGCTTAAGATGGATCGTTCTTTTACTAGGCATATTAGTCTTGTGTATCTGCATGTCGCTCAGATACATGTCCATCCATTTTTATGTTCAAACTGTTACTACGCAACTTTTCGGGATTCTCTTACGAAATTGTCCTATGATTTTTTATGAATAGGTATAGTTATCGAAGTTTCGAAGAACATGAGCTTGAGTTTTCGGGTATACGTAAGAGAGATGTATCTCGGCATTTTCATCTTTTTGAAAATTACCTTATTAAAATCTATTTTAGAGTCACGTTTATCTAATCTGGCATAGTAATCGATAAAACTCACTCTTTATTTGAATATGTTTCGCTTTTTTTTTTTTAATGTAAATTATCAATCACAAAAAAAAGTGAAACACTAAGCAATTGTATGTCTACGCCAAAGCACTTAATCTGCATGATTATCATCATGACTTATGCCAAAGACTTCCGAAAAATTACATAAAAAAAAAAAAAAAACAAAATAAAAAAGCAAAACCACTTCCAAGTTATTTTAAATTCAAAGTATAACACATTTGCCTTCAGAGGCAAACAAAATAACCAACGAATGTGACAATTTACGATGCCACTGCTGATGACGATGACGATGACGATGATGATGATGTTGATGTTGATGAATATGAGGATGACAGGTAAAAGTGTCATTGTAACTTTCTGTTCGTATTTATCTCCTGGTCCAACCTGTACCTAGTGTTGACTACACATTTATGAGAAAACTTTGAATAAAAAAAGTCATGCTAAACAAGTTAAATGAATAAAATAAAGCAATTATTATATACGAAAAAAAAAAAAAAAAACAAAAAACAAAAAATAAATAAATAAACAAACGCTTGACTAATTTAAACTGTAGTGGACCATTGGTATGTACAGAAAAGCGTGGCCAACAGTAAACTGTGACTATGCATACATAATTATAATAGAGGGAATAAAGAAACAACAGATAAGTTACAGCCGACTTGGGCCGAGCGTTTTACTATCCACCACTTGCGTGTCGGTTTTTGCTTTTGCCAACTACAATCGAACTGGTGGGACCTATGAGCCAAATTAAATGATTTTGTCGCCTAAGCCTAAAGCAACTAGAGAATAAAACAAAAGAGCTGATTGCTCCATTTAGTATACGATGTACACAGAGGATTTCACATCTTTCATGGGGTCCCTGCAGTAAGCAATAATTGACAATCCTTACACAATGTGTTTACGGATCAGCCAACAGCAGTTATCTTTAGTTCATTTTTAATTCACTCATCTTGAAAATTAATGAAATTATATAATATATATTTTAATAAGACTATATATTTAATCATTTTTTATCGCTCGGTAGGTATGCCTTTCATGTGTAACAGGGTGGGTGATTGGCACAAAGATGCTGGAAACGAGAAAGAGGCTGGCAATAGCCAAGCTTTGTAGATCTGTACGCGGTAATCGGTAAGTGCTATGCATCTTTACCGGCTGAGTATTCACTATAGCTACGACCGAGCATAGTCGAACTCCATTGGGATTTGAACCACCGAACACCGGAGTTGTTAGCTGTAACTCTCATCTACTCGGCTATGCGTTAGACTAAGAGAGCGCTTCAGCACTCTAAGCATAACATATTGTGTAAATATTCTTTCGCATAATCGTTATATATGCCTGCATTTAAACAATTTGAAAACATTTGCTAATCAATACACAACTGCGCTAATATATATATATATACCTATATAGCCTAACATACCATGCACAATATGTAGCATATATACGCATTCGAAGGTAGAAATAGTTTACGTGGAATAACGAAAAATTATTTATAATAATAATGAATGTGTAAATAAATAACGCAAGGCTAGGGTAGATAAAAATTTGTCAGTGCTAAAATAGGCAAAAATCGATGAAAATTTAGTAGCTTTAAAACTGAAGTAACCTAAGTATAGAGCAAGAACGGTAAGAACTAAGTTTAACATTCTGCATAGAGGATTGAAGTCGTAAGTACCACGTTGCACAGCCAGACAGATTGACTGGCATTTTAAGTACGATTTCATTAGTTATGCTCTTCAAATGTTTATGTATTATATTTTACTTTGCCAAATGTTGATAAACTCAATTTACCTTTGGTCGGCTTAGCACGACGCACGATTGATCATCATACAATCAAAGAGTTTCACTTATTTGGTAAAAGTGCGCATTTAAAGTAAAAACATTTTAAAACAAATATACGGTCGACTGTTTGAAGTAAATTTTGAATTTTTTCAAATTTATTATATATTTATTTGAATACCTGGCCCATTTGCCAAATCGATTAACTTCATAAAATCAAAAGTAGAGAAAACGTGATGAAATTTTTTTGTTTACATTTTTTTTTTTTTTAAATATCGTGTATTTAGCGGCGAGAGAAAACGATTTTCATATATAATTAACATTTAATTGCTTTGTTAAAAAATGTTTTAACTAAATTTTTATTGCACTTTACATAAGAGTAAGGATTAGTGCTCGAAATGAAATGTTTATTATTCAATGGCCACGTTTAGAATTGATTTTATACAGAATAGCCATGTACGTGGTTAACAGTTTTATGTCTTCATATCCAAAGGAATAAAAAATTATTCAAAAAGGCAAATATTTCTATGAAAAGAAACACTTTGTATGCAAAGTTTACTCATGTAGTTGCATCGAGTAATTTGTGAGATCTTTCCGGTACTTCTCAGCTTGCAAGAAAATCCTGCAAGCGAGACGGTCTATAGCACAGTAGACTGCGGTACCCGATATGAAAGTTTTGGGTATTGCCCAAACCTCTGTTGGCCGGCCAAGACGAAGCTCATAATACGCCTCTAAATATTAAATGCCTCCGCTATTGCGAACAACCGTAGCAACCACGAGTACTCCCTGAAAGGTCGCACCCAGCAGTCAGGCTTCACACGCCGTCTCCACTGAAGTATCTTGCAGCGCTACCACTCCTGTTTAGAAATGACAAAGCACATCTGGCATCAAAGTGAATGGATAAACTGACTGGCGTTACGCTGTAATAGTTACGGACACACTTTTCCTTTCAGAGTATCCATACGAATTCGTGGACGAAGTATTCAGCTAATATCAACCCTGCATACACCATGCACCAATTCATACTACCGCGCTCTCTAGCCCACTCAATAACACACACGTATATTTGTTAAATTAAATCGTGAGCTTCCACTGCATCTAAATTGCTAGAAGAGAAGTCTGCGAGTAGCCGACGCCTCACAATTCCGATAACTTCTCTAACGTGTGTTTCCCGCCACCGGAATTTGTATATCAATAACTCACTCACAGCCGCCACCAACTCAGATAAGGAGGCCAAATTCGATACATACATGCACCTGTTTATGTATAGCGAATTTTATACATTTCATGATTATAATATAATAATAATTTATAATTTCTCAGATCGTGTTTCGAAATGGCCACAGTCAGCCATAAATCCATTCACAATTAGCTAAAAAACTAAAAATTTTATCAGAAAACACCCGATAATGGTGGGCAGCAACTTATTCTCTAAACCAGATAACGCTTTGAAATGTAACCTAATTATTTAAAATAGCCTTGTAAAGATTGTGGAGATAATCGAACCTTATGGATCGAATATCTAAACAATAAGTAATCAAACCCTTGTTGTAACCTATTTAACGGCTCGTTTAATACTTATTCCTATAAAAATTGTTTAAGTATAATATATATTTTTAATTTTTTTTTTTAGTTTTTGTAAAATTTTTCCTAAGGCCATTCACCGTAAGAGCGTACGAAAACTATTGCTTATTTTATTTACTATCTTTATGTAAAAATTATGTATAATTTATGATTATGAGCTGATCATAGATCGTTGTCCGTTAAGTCAAAGAAAGGAAAGAAAGCAAAGTTAACGTGTACTTGAAAAAATTTTTTGCAGTTATGATAATAATTTAATTTAAAATCTACAAAAAAAAAAAAAAAAAAAAAAAATGAAAAAAAATATAGAAAAGAGAAATTGATGAAATTTCCTTTGTACTTGTCCATAATCACTCTATAAACTAACTACCAGGTAGGTAACCCCGCAAGAAAGTATTCCGAGATGTGTGTATTTATGGAAGCAATTTTTTACAAATTGTTTTATTTTTGCACCTAAAATTGTTGCATGTAAAATTTTTACCTATACTTTTTTGGGGTACTCAGTTGGGTCAAATTTTTTAATTAACAATATTTTGGAATCAAATATTTGACTAACGGCCGGCAATTGCTATAGTAAGAGGTAAATATGAACTTGTAGCGGAAATATAAAACATTCCAGAAAAAAACAAATGCGATAAACGCCGAAGTCGATTGAAGCCTCACTTTGCTCTACATTGGTAGTGAAAGGTCTACTAGGGTTCGAAGGAGTGGCTTGGTGTTCAAAATTTAAAAGTTCTCTCTCTATCTCTCTCGGTACACATATATCACCATACATATATTATATTTATTGATGTGTGTATACACTGCAAGTAAACGGTATAAAATAGATAACTCAATAAGTTCGTGGGATGGCCAATGATTGGTAATTAGACGGTAGCAACGTTCATTAGGTGGACAAATAAATTTTTTTGGCTGAAATGGGTTGCTTCATGAAACGTACCCGACATACAGGTGTAGATAACTTGGATATTCAATATCTCCAAGTTCAAGGAGATCTATGTCATTTAAGGTCCTCTATTCTTCTGCGATGTGAAAAGAATGCATCTCGAGCTATGGAGGTGTTCAAGTTAGCTCGAAGCGAAATAGCAGTAAGCGTTAGAAAATGGTTTGTGAGAATTCGAGTAAAACATTTAATTCGTGAGAACGATTAAATTCGCTTAGATGTGTCTGTCATCCGTAAAAACAACCAAGAAAATAATTTTCAACTTGGGCTGGGAAGTGTTATCGCATTCCGCATATTCTCTAGACCTGTCTCCCTTCGGACCTGTCCGATTCCCAGATCGATGCTGTTGCATTTAGCAGATCAGCAGCTCTGTAAAGTTGCATATGTGCAAAAACGAATCGATGGCTATTTCATGTCGGAACCACGAAGTGTTTATCGCGATGGCATCCACCTACTACACGATAAATGGGAAAAGACAGTGGATAATGATGACGCGTATTTCGATTATTAAGTTTCGTAACAATTGCATTTTAAATAAAGTTTTTTTAAAAGTGTATCTTAAAATAACGTTCTCTTCTATCGTTAAAATAAGATTCCTTATCGCAGTTTTGGATGAGTTCAAACAACTGATTGCTTTTCCTTTGCAGTCGAAAGGCCCCTATCATTTGTTTAGACTTGTAGGCTGAGGGATGTTTTTGGTAGATTCAAATTTGAAGCACACTACACTACACCACACGCTGTAGAGTTCCCGAGTGCAGAGTGTTTTTCAATATTTAAAAAAAAAATTTTTTTTTTTTTTTTTCAATTCCTAATAACTTCTTGGAATTTTATTATACTTTAGATTTTGTTTCGTCGAAAAGAGATTTTCATAGTCTTTTTCGGTCGTTTTATGTAATAGTGGAATGGTTGATCTTAGCCGCGAGATGACCTTTAACTTGAACTTCAGTAATAAGTCAACTCAAGCATATCGTTTTAATTTAAAATAAAAAGCCAAACAATCGTAATAATGAATGTTGCTATTATTTTGTTAAATCATGCATTTAATATTAAATTAAAAAAGTTGATGCAAAAAAAAAACAAAAAAGGAAAACAAAAAATTGCTAATAATTAAATGCTTTTAGCCTTTTGTAAGTAAATGCACTAAGGAAGACTACGTTAAAAGTATTTAATATAAAAATTGAAATTACGTTATAATGATTAGTGAGTCATGAGACTGATAAATAATGGAATGAAGTTATTCAACTCGAGAGTTTGAATGCATTATTATTATTATTATTATTAAAAAATAAATCCTTTTTTTCTAAATATATATATGTAAATATATATGTTTACAAGTATTTTATTCAATTTCATTGTTTTAGTTATCGTAAAAATAATTTTTTAATTTTAATTTTTTTTTTTTTCTTTTTTTTTTTAATCAAATTCAATGTCAATGTTTTATTTTAAACTAAGGTTAAAGAATATTTTATAATTCCTTGTGTCGCGTTGATTTTGTCACAATACGTGATATGTTTATTTTATTACTATCGCCACTCCAAGTTATGCAAATATATTAACTTTAGCATTCTTTTTGCAACACCATCATCTGCACAACTAACAGGAATACTATAAACGCTTGATCAATCAGTGGCCGTTCGTTTCTTTGTCCATTGATATTTGTCTTGCATATTACGACAGAGAGCTGATAAACTCATATACACTCGATGGTGATCTAAATTAGTTCAATAAAACGCTCATTCTTAGCAAGAAAATGTCTCATACGGATTTCTGAGTTTTAAAATTCAGCGCGTAAGGAAAAGTCCAAACTGACCGAAGAACACGCTCACAATTAACAAAATTGGAACAAAAAAATTTGATGTCCGAGGCCTTGCTTAAATGACATAAAGTTGTGTAACTTTATTAATCAATTTTAACGGTGATCGTCAGTAAGAAGTAGGGAACGGGGCAAAGATAGATAGTGTTGTGTAGGGTATGTGCCTAGCTCGTCAAATGTTATGCCTTTACTGACTAAGCACTCACTAAATATAGTCCAAGAAAGGTTAAATCGCACTAAGATTTGAATTCGTAACTCTTATCTGGTTGGCTGAGCGGCAGTACATCTAGTAGATGTTAAACTGAAATTTTGATTGAATTTCCTTTGAATTTTCGAATGCAGTCAAGACATATTGTCTTGATTAGCGGAAAGGGTTCTTCAAAAAAATATGTTTGCAAAATTTTTCTGGAGAGGTATGTAAGTTTCTAGCTCATTGACATACAACAGAGACGCGCATTCGTACTTATCAAAAAACTTGTTTCGGTTATGGGTGTTCAAGAGTCATCCAAAGGTGAATATAGCTTTCAGTGAAGGTTTCTTCTTTTTTTTTCTAGTATACAGTAAAAATGCTTACAAGCATTTTTTTATAACTATAAACTCTTATTATAGAAACACCATTAAAAGTTTTTTAAATACGTGTGACTTAAGCAAAGTTTAAATAATGTTTCTGTACTTGTACCGGTAGACAGGTGCTTGTTTGGCTTGTAATTTATACATCTGTTTGCTTTGCAATCTGTGCATCACTCCTTCTAGACCTTAACCTACTCTAATGAAATTCGCTAAGAAAGGCTCATCATTGGGTAAATAAGTTGTGACCGTGGCCAAATTAATTATCATGTAAAGTTTTTCTAAAATTCGAAAAACGCATAGAAGTGTAAAGCATAAGCTAAGGTAAATTATTCATAATTTGAAGTGGAGCGGGTTGTCAACACATTTCAATCTTTGCTTTTGTGCAGCAAATAATTAAAACTACTGCGTTTTTAATGAGTAGTCGAGTGTGCAACAATTGCGACTACGGTACAGTATGCTTCACCGTGGCTGTAGTCAATGTTCAGTCAAGAGTAAGCTTTACGCTTACCTATTAGACAAGCATCCACTAGGGTGCGGCCATTCTTTTCTCTTTCTTCTTCGTTTTTTTTCTAACCGTCGCCGTATTACACGGATAGGGGGCATCCCTTGAGTAATTGGTCACTTTTTAAAAAAAAAAACCAACAAAACAAATCTAAACTCTTTAAACCTTATCCCTTTTTAAGTTGTTGGCAGAGAGATAAGCAGCAGGACACAAAATCGAATAGATCTCTGTAGCAATTGAATCTTCATGCAAAACCCGGGCGTTGATTTTCGATATGACATCTGATAGAGAATATAAATAATCCAAAAGATATCGTTAAGCGTCTAGTCCTTGTCCTCGCTTTTGCAGATAACGAGGAAGTATGAATTTAAGAGATGAAGAGATTTGAAGCGATTCTCTTATACCACAGAGCATGTCAGGATGATGCCACTTGTCAACAGATTCCTACATCTTATAACTGAATTATTCTCTCTTTATCTCTTATGTATCCTAATGTTCAAAACTATTCATCATAAATGCACTTCTCTGACATATGATACCAACAAGGTGGTGCAAGATGTTATGAGGTCACTGAAAGTGAAGAGAAATCGTTAAGAAAAACTATTTTAGTGTTTTTTTTTTCCTGCCGCTAGTGGTTACGCTGATACTAAACATGTTTCTTGGCACCAAAATCCATAAACACGCATTGGATATCTTAATAAAACACATATGTTGTTGATTTTGCATCGGCTTGTCGAAAGCGCCTGTCAGTCCAGTCATTCGCCCGTTGCTGAAACGCTCTGCTCGGCATTGTAAAAATGAAGATAGAAGAGCTGAAGAGCTCTCGATTGACGGCCGCATTTTCTATTTAAAAGAAAAAAAAAGGTTCGATCTGCTCGTCATTTGACTACAGTCAAATGATGGTGAGAAATGATATCAATAAATTAATGAATAAATTGCTAAGGAGCATTTCGAAGGCATAAAGTTTCTATCATAGTCGTTTAATTAAAATTGAAAAGAAAGAAAGAATTTCAATAAATTGAACGAATGTCGTCGGCATTTTGTTTTAGGCACTCATCATAAAAATACCAAATGTCTGTTCACTGTTTTACATGACATTAACCAATTAGTTTTACAATAAATGAAAAGTTTGTGCACTCAGGTCTGCAACTGTTCTTAATATTCTCGACATTGCGCAAAGTTGTAAAACTGGTTAAATTAAAAACATTTGGGAAAATTGGTTTACTTATGTCCGTTGTGTTCAAGCCTTTGAAGAAAATTGTTTAATTTTTTGTTTTGTTTTTCCTGTTTTTTTCTTTTTCAATTACAATATGTAGAAGCGGTTTTTACCATTAACTTTTATTGATTAGAATAACAGGTAATCTTTTTTTTTTTTTTTTTTTTGCTATACAGTTTGTTTTCTTTTTTGTTTGTTTCGTTTTTATTTTTTAGCACAGTAACTGAGTGACCTAAATCTTGGTAAAAGTCAACAAATCACATACGTTTAGCTATAAGCTAAAGCCAAGCTTCTCCGCGTATATTGCTAAAGTAGGAGCGAGATCGATGGAGAAAGAGAGAGAGAGTTAGATAGAGGAAAGGAAGCGAATGAGAAAAACGTATATAAAAACTTGTTCTAACGCGATTAGTTTTCTAATTGATTGAATATAGAGAAAAAAAAAAAAACTATAGAAACATTTTCTACTTAAAATATAATTTAAATGCTGAGAAATAACAAAAGACTTAAGGCAAAAACCTGTAATTAAAAGCAAGTTTATTATGATTTTTTTTTTTTTTTTTGCTTTTTTTTCTTTGTAATATAATACAATTTGTTTATTAATCTTATTTTTATTTTATTTTTCCTTAACAGAGAGTACTAAGTGGAGAGAAAAATATACGGCAAACAAATAACCTTAACGGTAGTTATTAGTTGTTGCAAACATTTTTAAAGGTGAACCACGACAATAACCACTTGCATGCCTCTATGCTGTTCATGCAACGCTAAAGTCTCAACTTGAATTATTATGATTTTTGTTTTTTCTTTCGTTAGAGTTTTTATTTCCTTTACCGTAAAAAACACCAGCATGTAAATCATGAAAAATTCTTTAAAAAAATTTTTTTTTTCTTTTTTTCAAAATTTGCTTATATTTGTGTAGGTTGTTGTTATCTGGTGGAAAACAAACAAATAAACAAACAAACAAACAAACAAACACACACACACACACAGCAGTACAAAATATAGAAACAATCATCTATGTAGGTCAGTAGTAGTGGTAAATTGGTGTTGTAGTTGCCATTTTTGTTAAGATTCCATCCACTTGCAATTCCAGCATTCACTCACAGCAAACATAATCACATGCACAGAAACACATGCACATGGATAAACATAATCTCATACACGTATTCTTCTATATCCATACCCATACCCATATCCATATGCACATATATGCATACTTATATACATATATATACATATATATATATATGTATATATATGTATATATATATACACATATATATATATATACATATATATATATATGTATATATATGCTCAATTAAACGACATTGCATCTGTGACTTTTACATTTTAAGATAAATCTAACAGATAGCGCGCGGTATAAACATGAAATAAGCAAAAAAAAAAAAAAAAAATGCACTTGCGCGCGTTTACTCTCAAGTCAATACATATAGTACATATGCATGCATATTCATAGCGTTAGCCTAGTATATATTTTATAATTAAGTATGAATAATTGCTTAGAGCGTATGTATAGCAAAAATCTATACAAAAACTCCTAAGACATGGAAAGAGGTACCGTAAGGCAAGTTTTTTTCAAATTTCTGTTCTGCCATAATCGGATGGAAGTATACTTACGTTGTCGTTTTATTTGGAAAATAGTTAAAAAAAAAAAAAGAAAAGAAAGGAACAAAAACATTAAAGCGTTATATATGTTTGGAATTTTATTAAGTTTCTTTTTTAAACGCACGAGATAGGAACTACTTTCGACAGGAATGTCGCGTGCATGTGTGTATTGTCGTGTTGATTGCAATTTCATTATCTCATTGTCATATATTTCACTGTCTCTCAAGTTCTCAAGGTCGATGGGGTGTAACTGGTAGAAGCTCTACTACGACTTCTGATAAGAAAAAGATCCATTGACGAGTGTGAAAGAGAGCTACTCGGTAATTACACCCACTTAACATGGTGAAAAGCATTTGGAGAAGTTTCGTTTAATTTGCATTTAAATTGCAGAAAGAGGCATTATTTGTTTGGGTTAATCGATCGCACACTGCAACCGAAAGAGCCGGACAAAGATATTAGATTATCCTCAATGGTTCCATTTTTTTTTTTTAAATTTTTATCTATACTGACACATTCGTAGATCACGTAGTCACGAAATTTTTCAGTACTTTATACCTGTCGCGTGCCGTAAATAAATTTTGTGATGTATTTGTCGCGAAGCTACAAGAGGCAGAATTTTTAATGAACGCAACGAATCAAAAGTTCTCGTATATCTTATAACGATTAGTTGAATTATTGTGATTGCGTTTTTTTTTTCAAATCACCGATTATTTAAAATTAGATATCATTTAGGATATAATCGAATGTATAACTGAACGTTGTCAAATCTAATTGCTATATATATATATATATATAACGAAAGTTAAACAGATTCAATTGTCAATTGCATATGTAAAAGACTCGTAGTCTACAAAATTCAAATTGTGGTTGAATTTCTGTTCTTTACAGCTGCTTATGAACAGTAATCGGCTGTTAAGCATCACAATGCGATTTCAAACCCTTTGTATTTACTCTTGTCAGGTGAAAGTTAAGAACTTAAGTAAGTTTCTCAACCGTACTAATGACCCAATGATCGTGGACTCAATTCTCAAGTGCAGTAGAGTTGTCGATTAGGGCAATAGGCTTAGATGCAATGGTGTCAAGGCTAAAGACTTTGAATTTATTTCTCCGAAAACTTGAAAATTTTTATACTTTAAATCTTAAGTGCGTTGAGTGCTATGTTGTTCTTCAAAGCAAATACATTAGGTTCGTCTACGTATATTATGTCTTAAATATTTTTGAACATATACTGCGGCAATAGTGCTGCCTCATATGTTTACAGTAGTTTGCAGTAGTATAACACGAGTTACGCTTCTTTATAAAGCGATTTTTTCTGATGTAGAAAATTTCGCGAAATATACGCCTCAGCGACATACACTTTCCCTGTTTTTTTTCTCTTTTTTTCGTTACGTATCTCTGCCAAAAAAGAGTACTGAAAAAAGGAAAACAAAAAGATATAAATAGGGGAGGGTGAGGGAGGGTGTCCGCCTAAATCGCATATAATGTGTTTTTTCCTATTTTATTTTTTTTCGTGAATTGAAAGAATTTTTATCTTTAATGTTTTCTTTCGATTATTTGCACATATTCTATTAAATCGCTGACTTAATTCAAGCAATGAACAAATAAACCAAAATGTGGGAAACTTTATTTTATCTTTATTTTTCTTTTTGTTTTATGTTGATGTTGATTTTTGAAAGTAGGCGGGCTCACAATAACAAAAGACTAGCGATTTTATAATAATGCAGTGGTGGTGGTTACGAGCAAATATTGCTCTGGTTTTATACGCTATTGACTGGGGATTTAATGCATTTATCGTATATATGAAATAAGAAAACTAAAGTTTATGAAAGGAATTCCTTCTGCGATCAAGTATCTTAACCAGAATCGAGTAAATAAAAGTAAATACTGAAATTATTTATGAATGTTTTGCAATTTATGAATGGTACACGTGTAGCATACTATTTTACAATTTTTATATTAAACTTTAAGAAAATTTATATTAATTCTTATGAAAATTTCTGCAATTCAATAATATTTGAGAGGAAAAAAAAAGAAAAACGAATTTGCTTTTCTCTGAAAATGTTCGCTTCCTTTTGAAATCGCTTCGGCTATTTAGCTAACATGGGAATATTTAGTTATCGAACTCGCACTTGGAAGAGAAATTTCACATAAAGGGAACATTGAGTTGCCACGAACTTAATATAAATTTGTGGTAAATATCATCTTTTCTTATATATGCTTCCTCCAGGCGATAAGCAACTCTATTGATTGATTTGTTCATTTAGTACAAGACATATTTCTAAGTGTGTACAGGTCGAGAGAAAAATAGATGGGGTGCTATTCTTTCCCATTTCCTATTGAATTAAAGTCGCGAGACTGGCTTGGCCAATCAAAGATATCCAAGTTATGATTGAGTCGGATGTATATTGCGGATCATTATCCTGCTGAAATTGTACAGTTCCCAACAAGGTTTTAATATACAAATGTTTCCACTAATGTTTTCTCTGAGATGTAAGAGAGCGACACTGTCCCGAGAATAGTGGCCCCATACCATAAGATTTTAGTGTGGAATTCTTTTTCTTTTCACCGACATACGCTATTTCTTGCATCATCACCAAACAAATTTACTTTTTGCAATCGATCGTCGATCTCGAGTATATATCCCCACTGTTTAGAATTTAGATTTCTTAAGCGACTTTACATTGAAACCGAATTTCACTGGAATTGAAATTGATTGAAGTTGAGGCGAAACCGTTCCCAAGTATAAGACTTATGATCTTAGTTTAATTTTATTACCTTTAACATTCACTAAATTATGTTTGTGACTGATTTAGTACACGATTAGTTTAACGGTGGCTTCGTTATTGTTGGTGTTGGTGTGTTAAAGGAAACTATTTATTTATTTATTTTATTTAATATTATACTTTCACTCATTTAACTTCAAAGAAAAAGTTAATCACCTTAATTTGTGGTTGTAATTATGGCATAAGTATTTACGTATATATATATTTTGGAAAAAAATACCTGTCTACCTGTTAATGGATGTATTAATTACTTAGTGTGAAAAGAGAGGAAAAAAAAACACTGCTCCATATCTTTTCACTCCCATTCACATTTAAAAAAGGAAAAATTTCAAATATTTCTCTTGTCTATTAATGAGTTTTTCATGAGGCGTTCGATATTTCAAGTCATGTACTAACATTTGGGAAGTGATCGAAAAAGTGGTCCGACCCGAACGATTGTCAATAGTACTCGTCCTTAGGCCAAAATACATCAGTGTACCAAATTTCATCAAAATATCCCACAAATTGCTGCCCGCGACGCACAAGCTTAAGTCGATAGTGATTCCGAATCGTCAGATATAAGATAAGAAGCGTGTCGATTTCAAGTCCTTTTGCGTCATCATTCTGCATACATCAGCAGATTTTTAACATTAGATTTACGATGACCGTCAAATTGATGGGATTTTGCATTTAAAAATTCCGCATAAGGAAGTCGATATCTTTCGATGTAGCACATTTGTTTTTAAATATATGATGCACCAAATGGGATAAGCCGACTTCGTCTGTTTTGATGCACATATGAGGTTGTATGTCTATACTTTGCGAATCGTTACGTTGCAAAAATAAGGCTAAAGCCACAAAGACTCTTTCATCAATTAACAATAAGAACTAAAAAAATGGGCGTGATTCGTTCACAAATATGCCCATAATGCTTAAGAAGCTAAAGCAATTTCAGAAAACTCTGGCAAGTTTTTCATTTTATCGTCTATAACTCTCGATCCCGTAAGGATATTTTCGAAAATCGATGACACAGACGTTCATTAGGATCATGCAAGGAGTGTTGGGCAAGAAAACGAAGATACACAAATGTAGTCTTTTTTATAAGCTCTTTTTCACAAATTGTATTAAGCGAAGAGACAAACAAGGCATAGAAAAACTGAAAAGATATGCAACATGAATGACAACAATAACAAAAAAATTATATATGAATGATTGCAAATTCTCTTGAGGCATAGCCTAAACTACTTCGACCGTATTGTCAATCATCGGTTTTCAAAGTATTTGCTATAAGTTTCAGTTGTAAATTCTTATATATAAGACATAACCTTATTGACGAAAATATATTAAATAAATTTGTTTCCCTCGGGATGATTCACTTCTTTAAATACTAAGAGCGAATCGCATTACAACCATGAGATCTGCAGCAACAGTTACCGGCAGGCAGTTAAATGCATTCAGAATCGTATGATTTGAATCAGATGTCCATTAAATATAAAGTACACGTCATAAAAGGCAAGTATGTGGATATTGCGATTACTTCTTAATTCTAACTGTAGAATTGGATCGATTAACAGGTGTTCCTTTTCAAGTTTCAATCTGGCGTGTTTTCCGATTATTGAGATTAATGCATTCATTGTATCTAGTTATTGTGACCCAATCGTAGCAAATTATAAACTTGAAGACGTACTCCGGCGTAGTCATGAACAACAGTCACAACAATACTCTTCAGCATATTAAGTTTGTTATGAAACAAACAAAGTTCATACAAATCACACATGTAAAAATGCATAATGACTTGTAACGTCTCTGTGATAATTGCGTTAATCAATGGCATTAAATCATGACCTCCCATACATATTTGTACAAGTATACATGTATCATTAATTAAGCGAATTGGTATAGGCTCTCTAATGGTCGGCCAAGCCTGACTATAGGATTCTTACTTGTTTTTTTTTTTTTCTAATTGTGTTTTCTAGCACTGATTCTTTGGTCACGTTTGAAGTACATTTTTTAAAAGATATATTGCTATTAAGCGTTACGATTAAATTGAGAGAAAGGAAATGCTCCTTCAAAGTTCTCTGAGCATGAGTAAGTTTGATGATTATTAATAAATAATTCCTCAGCTTTCCTTAGTTTTTATTTTTCTTAGATTGTTAGTCATTTACTTCAATACGCCCATCGTAAAACTTTTGTCTTCACTATATATAAGTTTTTGGTTGCAATATTTATGACTTAATGCGATGATTTTTCTCAACGAGGCAAACTCATTTTTATTTCGAGAATTCTTTTAACTTTATTAGGTTATAATATAATTTTGTTTGCTACATATTAACACGAAATTTTTTTCTTATTTTATACGATTGTTCATTATTTTTATTATTTTTTTTTTTTTGTCAATTTTTCGCGCTGCACTTTTCATTACACCATCCTTGTTACATTTTTATTATGCAATTACGAGAAGTTGTTGTATTTGATGAAGTGAAGAACAAGACACTTGAGAATTTTAAAAGCTTGAGGCACGGCAATAAAAATCTCAAGCCTTTAAGAGTGAAAATAGATAAAGCGGCCGGGAGGCGTAAATAACTTACCATTTGTTCTAATTTTGTTAGGTAGTTCACGTTTTGTGCATTGGGTAACATTTTATCTTCACCTTATAATTGCAGGTAGCAATTAGTAACAATACGTATATATATTTTTTTATTTTTATGTGTATATATATATATATATATATTTGTCTTTTATTGTTCGATATTATGAATTTTTTCGTTTCGATTATTTAAATTTTTTTTTTTTTTTTTGCTTATTACAACACGTAAGTATTCACGAAAGTTAAATTTTGTTTTACTTTTTAATGTTAATGGAAGACTTCGCTTCAATTAGTGTATTATATTTAATAATTTTTATATTGAACTTTTTATTTTTTGTAATTTTCTTACTACTACCGCTATTTAACATATTTATGTATATTTAAAGTTAATTTTCGTTTGGCCCAACAGCACGTTTGTTTCGTTTGAAAGTCAGAAACGTTCTCAACGCAAGCGTTCATAATGAAAGAAAGTAAACGGCGTTCTATGCTTTTTTCTTTATTTATTTACTTTTTTTTTCTTTTACAAAAACCTCTCTATTTCTCACTTAGGCAATATACTCATATGTTTACGCGCATACATTCGTACGAGGGCAAGATGAAAAGTTTTGGAACTTGTTTCGAGATTATGCCGCTATTAAAATTTATAATGTTTACAGTGTGAATAAATGTTATGCCACGAGGCAAGTATTTAAGGCATTTGAATAATTCGCCATATGTGCGCGTTAATCTTCAAGGAAGATGGAATTTGGAAGAAAGTAAAACCGCATTCTTTCATAGACAGGCCAAAAGTTTTTGCAATGTTTCTAAGTTATGTTTAGATTAAATTGCCTAACGATTATCGCGGTAGTACATTTTCTTTTTCATTTACTTCAATTCTCTCGGTTCTCGGTAGTATTAATTTTCTATCTGAATTTACCCCACACTTACCCATACGTTGATAGGTTAGTATTTAGAACCTGATTATTTCAAAATCTCCACTAATATAAAGTTGGAAACACAAACATACAAAAAAAAAAAAAAAAAAGAAACGAGCTTATTCTCATTTAAAGTTTTAAAGTTTTTATTACATTTGTCCATTATTATTATTATGATTATTATTATTATTATGTTTAGAGTGCAAGTTGTACTACTTATTGTGGCACAAACCACACAAATATTTTCTTTCTTTTTCTTTTATATTTTTTGTACAATATGCAAGTACATAAGCGCTATGCAAGTTTACATATCCTCGGGAGACATACAATTTAGAATATATACATATATATATATATATATATATATATATAGCAGTGTGTAGTGTGTTTTCTCTTCTGGTTCATTTGTTCGTTCTTGTATTCTGCGCATCTTGTGTGTGATTTAAACAAGTTGTTTACTTCTTATCTCGCATTTCGTTTCGCTTCTTTTGCTGCCGATTATCATTATTATTATTTTTGACGTTGTTGTTAGTATTAGTATATATTGGGGTTGTTGTTATTGTTGTTGTTGCTAATATTGCTGTAGCTTAAGTTATTATTGTTTATATGCACGTTATCTATTTATCTTTCCATAAACATAAAGATTGGTTAGAAAGAAAATATACATGTGTATGCTGCTGAGATTGCATCACAGCTCTATTAAGCTTTTTTCTCTTTTTCCTCTTTCAGTAAACATTTTTATTTTTATTTATTATTGTGGATTTTTAAAATAATTTGTGAAATGTCATTAAATTACTTTGATTATTACGTAGCTGAACGAGGGAGGGGGGAAAAGAGCAGATGAAGAAAACTTGAGAAAGTTGAAAAACGTGACAATGATAGACAGGCAGACAGACAGACAGACATGGTTTTCAGATTGCGTAATTGCTTTTTATAGTTGTTGGTTAATTAGAGATTCCCTGATGAGAGCCGCCTGCCAGTTTCCTTCTTTTGCTCTTTTCAATTTTGATGAGCACATTAAGTTAAGAATTCGCTTAACCAGTAAGCTAACAAAACGCTTTCAATAAATTCAAATGAGTTTTGTTAATTATTTGATTCAATTTGCCTAACAATTAAGTGTTTTATAAAAGCATTTATTCGTTCACTGCCAAGTCGCCAAATGACCATTTTGTCTACATACCTCTACAAATAAATACTTATGTTGTTGCATAATAAACAAGGTCTTAAAACAGTTGGGCAACTAATGTTGAGGTTATGTCCACCCACTCTGCGACGATTATTCTAATAATTAAAATTATCGCAATTATCGCATTAAAATATTCGCTCTACGCACAAGGAAAATGTCTCTTTGTAAATAAGCAAAAATTTCATTTTCTACTTATTGCATTCTTACAAGGTATTGCAATGGTTTGCGGTTAACTCATTTATCGTTGCAGATTTTCTGCATTAAAATATGAAAAGTGTTTACGACGTGAAATTGTTTAAAGTGTTATCCTTCACATATCTGCTAATATAATATGGACGGATCCTTTAGAAGTTCTCTCTAATTTCTTTCTAATTTCCGTTTAGAAATCCAAGATGGACTTTGTATTATGTTATCAAAACAGGGAATGTACACTACATCTCGTTATGCTGGATTAGCGATTAGTTACAATCACAAGCTCATGTTAGGCATAGCTCCGCCATACCAGCACGTCTGGAGATTATTTTCGAAATTGTTTGATTTGGGCGAACGAGATCTCTGATAATATAAAACCAAAAACAATTATCTCTATCCGCAAAACGAACTTCCGGCCTTTTTCTCCTGAGTAACGAAATACCGAATGGAAGTGTCCGTGGTGATCGTAAGCGTAGTGACAAGTGAAGTGCGATACACAAAAATACGATAATAAACGTAGAGAGCATGCAAGGAGACTTACTAGAGATAATTAAGCATCTTGTTAATAATGATTCGAGATAAAGAGAAACAGTTTGTTGTTAGATTAACCTGGAAGCTAATGTGAAATAATGAATTCATGAAACCCCGTAACACGGTTTAATTGCCGGTGGAAGACCCTACCCAAATCCAAATGTACGCTTAGGAGAAGCCCTTAGTATTCAACGATGTGCTGCACGACGTGAGAAAGGATCCGCTTTTTCTGCTTTATTATCGCATCGACTAGGGCGAAAATTAGTCAGTCTTTCGCCAATGGCTAATCGATAGCCTACTAAAAATAAACATTCGTACGCGAAAAGCAAGGATTAACGTGTGGCGGCCTTTGAGACCTCATCACATGTTCTTCAATTTTGGAATAGATTTTAACATGGGCGTGGGCGTCTGTCACAGTGACAAGATTGTCTTTCTTTTCCCTAAGGATTATTGTTGATATTTTAATTAAATGTTTTCGAGCTCTCCAAATTCATTTCATTATATTTTGCAATCTAGAATCAATCTTGAAGTGTTTGGTTGGTCATGTGGAATCTCTAGCTTTCCGGGTATGCCCTCAACATAATTAGAAAATAATACTTAATACCTTAAATTTGTATTCAGTTTTAATCACTTGCTTGCAAAATTTCAGTAGCAAATAAACGGCTGAATGAAGGAATTTGCCTAAACAAATTTCCAATCGATGTTACGAGTGCTATGCGAAGTAACGATGATATATATATATATATATATATATATATATATATAAATATTTCTTGTAAATGTTGCTAAACAGGGCAAGAACGATGAAGATAAGTGATGATTATAATGCTATAAAAGCCGTTCGTCCGTTGTTTTACATTTCCTTATATTTGTTATTCTCATATATTATTCTGTTATAAGCTAAGCGAAAAATAATCGCTAAGAAAGCATCTTATTAGAACGAAAACGTGCACTTATAGTGAAGCAGTATTTATGATGATCTCCTTTTCAAGTTCGTGTCTTAAGTTTATTATATTAGTTGAAAAAAAAAAAAAAGAAAAAAAAAGACCGTTATGGATAAGTAAAATTTATTATGTATTAGACAAATCTAAGTTATCAGAATTTACAGCATTATTTAAAATATAAAAAATAGATGAAAGAGGAAAAGGAAAAGGAAAACACGGACTTCCTAAGGGTAAAACAGAAATATACAATGGCATAATGAATGATGCCTAAGAGAGACATGTATAGAGAAATGCGTTATTTTTATAAAAAAATTTTTTATAAAAAATATAAAAATCCGCATATGATTTATTCATCTATTGTGCAATATTTCATATGCAGTACTTATAACTTAAGCATTTAATATCATTTCATTGATTTAAAAATGTTTGAAGCATGAAATTATGAGATTTACATACAGCGGAAATTATTGCACATTTTCTTTTGTTTTTTTTGTTTTTTTTTTTTTTTTTACAATTGTAATATCAATTCCTATTTCCTATATCTGACAAAGTTGTGCTCATATTTGCATATATTGCAAGTTAAAAAAATTGTATTAATCTTAAATCGAATCTTAAGCACCTTAACACCCTTGGTAAGTAAGCACATGGAAATCATTGGTGCTTCAGTTTTTATTCAATTAATATTTTAAAATTCGATAGAAGCTTCAATATTCGAATATGGTTTAGTTCAAAGATATTAGCCAGCCGTAGACATAGGGTAACGAAAACCAAAAAGTGACTTGATTTTGGTGTTCTAAAGTGCAAGATAAGACAGACACGAAAAGTACGACTTTTTGTTCCTTAGGAATTCACACAAAATACATGTCTTAAAAATTGCTAAAGGGACAACAAAAGATAGAAATCATTTATATGTATTTAGGTTTACTATTGTCTTTACTTAGTTCTCTTTCCATTGTGTAGAACTGAATGCATGTAGTCTTCCTTATTAAGGGGGTAAACTTTATTCTTTTTTGTTTTTTCTGAATAGATGCTATGGACTTTTTATAGAATACTTGAGAAAAATTGATTACCCGTAGAAAACTTCTTTCTTGAATTTCCGAGATTTTGCGTTTTGGACATAGCGACTGACATTGCTGTGTGTAATTTCAATGTTACGAGAATATTGTGAATGAATATTAGCATCGAATCATACCGACGCTAAGCAGATTAAGAATGCTGAGCAGTGACTTTGACAGGCGCAGCAAAAGCAGCACGTTCACGGAGGGAAGAGAATGAGGAGAGGCAGTTTTATCGCCCTGCAATTCCCAACTACTAGAAAAACTAACAAAAAATTCATTATAAAAAAAAAAAAAATAAACACAAATCTATAACACACTCTACCCTTTTAAATGCGTTTATCTCGAATCAGAAATTTTCAAAACGGCACGTACCACATAACTCAAACAATTTTCGGGTTTTTCATTTGAAATCTTTGCACCATCTTTGAAACCACATTCCCTAGCGAAATGCGTAGGATTCTTTCGGCAATTTAATTTAAGCCTTTTTATTGATAAAAGAATGTCTTTTGCACTTCTTCAAGCAAACACTTACACAAAACATTTACACAAAAATAAATATTTCTGAAACTCCTTCGTAGCTCCGTATATTAAAGGATGTGGTTTAAATGATTTTTTTGCTTTCCAACTTTAAATTTGGATCTGTTATGCTGCGTGCCGCAGAGTCTTTTATGTGAAAAATGTCCCCAAAGAACAGCTGGGGTGTGGGCATTTTTCAATAGCTTTCCAAAATAATTTCTTTTTTCCTGGTACTTTAAACTACGCTTAATAACTTCCTCAGGTATTATTATTCTACAACGTTTTCTTCTATTCCAAAGAAAATACCAAAACAATTTTTTCTTTTCAGGATGTCACTGTGTTTCATCCTCTTAAATGTATTGTATTATAAAACAATTTATTAGTGTGATATTTAATGTTATTGCTATGTCTGAATCAGGCTTTCTCTGTGACTCTCTTACTCTTTCTCTTTCTTAAATAGTTTCATTCGAATATGATTATTTCCATGCAAGTCAGTCGGCGCGGTTCACATCCCAGTGTCAGCTATAGTGCACAGCTCAGTCGATCGAAGGCATAATGCTTACCAATTGGGCCGCACCCATTGTGCTTCGGCAACTCCCTATCGCTTGCTCTGCCCTCACTTCTTTCTGCTCATCGACCTGTTTCATGTAAAGGACTCATCCCCTGAGTAATTAGTCATATTAAAAGAAAAAAAAAAAACAAGGTAAGTTACACACACATGTCACAATGAATCTGCTTAACATTTGATGCATTACTATTTTGGCTTTGCACTTAGCAATGATTTACCAAAAAAGAAGAACGCTTTTCTTGCTTCATTTATGCTTTAGTGCGGTAACATGCCGGTTAAAGTGAAGGATATTCCAAGTATTTAGGTGTTTATTTATTTAGTTAGATTTGATGCCAAAAGTTTTTCAATTCGTTTTGTTTTTGTTGTTAATATAATTTGCATTTATCTAACGTAGCTGTGAATAAAATAGTTTAACATTCTGTTCGCGTGCATTTGTTCAACGATATTAAAGGATTTTCACATATTTACTTGATATTTTGTATTGTGCTGTCATCATGGTATATAGTAGTGTCATTTACAAACAATATACGTCTTTTCGATTTTATTGAGCATATCGAAGGTAAATAAATTAAAAAGGAATCGAGGAATTGACCATTTTCCTGTTGTAACGCAATGCACCAAGATTAGGAACTCCTTTACTCTTTCAAGGTTGATAAAATATTTCAAAATTGTTGTCGTTTGTAAAATTTGATTAACAAACAAACAGCTGAGCGGATAAAGCTGAACTGATTTGCAATGTTCTTCTAATCTGGAATATATAAAACAATTTTGTGAAATTTTGTCTCCAAAGGATATTTGCTTGCTATTCATGACAATTTTTAGTCTAGACATGCTCTAACTAAATCGATTCAGAATTGCACACTGAATGCAAGTAAAAAAGATCTAGATATTTTTGGCTTTTAGGTGAGACGGTTAACCAATTTAATATACTCTCCAGTTAGAAGAGATTTTAAGCTTTCTTCTTATACATAAGAGGAAATCGTAATAAAAATCTGAACAAAACAATTAAATAGAGCATAAAAGAAGTAATGATTTTCCTTCTTTTTTTTTTTAAATCTTTTTCCACAAAATGAATAACTCGCAAGTAAATATAAAATAAAAGAATAAGTTACGACGTTATTGGTAGGCAAGCGGCGCTATTAAATACTCCACATCACTACTTGCGAACGGACGTCCTCACTATCAAAAATTACAACTTGCTCTCATAAAAATATATATAGGAAAATATAAATATATGGAGATGGGATCGTTCAACAACTAGACCTATGTGGTCTAAAGTTTTACCTTGCAAGTCGATCTATCGAATCTCTGTTTTCGATGACTTTTCATTATGAATATTGAATACAAGGTAAAAAAATTATATTTGGCCGTGGTCGAGTCTCCTACACCCATTACCCTTATCCTAAAAAAGTGGCCTACAAGTCCTTTTCTTTAACACCCATATCGACGGGAATGTGAAGAAAAAATTAATTCACCACATCGCAACGCCTAGCTCTACTCACACCACATTCTATTTTCCTTGTCCTTTTATTTGATTCCCAACTGTTGTACTGTACGAGTCTGCGTGCAAGAAATTCCAATCCTTCTGCAAATTTAGAGACGATTGTTGCAGACGGGCACACAGACCGAGAGACATGCTTAAATAGGTTTAGAATTTTATATCGACCGAGAATATATATACTGTAAGGGGTCTCTGAAGCTTTCTTCTACATGTTACAAAGGTTTTGACGAAATGAATATACCTCTCATCCTTCGGTAATGGGTACATAGAAATTAGGTTTTATTGGCATATGAAGACTTCTTCCCTTTCCTTTTTTTTATAAGAACATTTTATATAGCTCACCTTCTCAAAAATGTCCTGAGAGCCTTAGTATGCCAAAGTATTATTTTTCAACGATCTTTGTCGAGAAATAATATATATGAAAAATTATTTTCCTTTCGTGTTGAATAAATTGAAAAGTACATAGCGTTTGTCCTTGCGGCAAAATATGTAAATATATTGCGTTTCTTCAAAGTGTCTCTAAACTTGCAACCTACCACCGAAATGGGGCAAACAGATATACACACATGATTAAGTCGATGCAGAAACTGAATTTGCATCGATTAATATGATGAAGACAAATAAGCGAATCTGTCTGACGTGTTTCTCGATATATGCTGCTCACGTTCAACTCAACTGAACATGCCGTTGCTAAGTAAATGGAGTAAGGTATAAATATGTATAAATTGTGCCAGCGGTGGTGGTGTTGTACATTTGTAAAGTGAACGTTAGAACTTATATAAGAGCAATAAAACATTTCTAAATTCTTTTAAGCATATACACAATATTATGTAATAATAGTCTGTGTTATCTAAGTTTCGCTGGCTGCGTTTTTTTTCATAGCCGGAAAAGAGGTACCGTCCAATAAGCAACAGTTTGCGGGTAGTATGGTAATAAATCAACAAACTAAATAATAAAATGCTTGCTAATAAATAAGAAGAGATTATAAAAATAGTGAGAGCTGAAAAGAAGGAGAAAAAGTAAAGTTAAAAAGAATTTCAAATGAATTTCAAATGTTTATCCACTTTGGGATCTCGTTCGCATAAATTAAAACAAAAAAAAAACAAAAAAGAAAGCGTATTTTCCTAGACTACTATTGCTTACTTTTTTATTCAGAAGAGCCTAATATTTACGCAAAGTGTTCAAATATGTCAATTGTTGCCATATTTTGATACCGTTAATACCACGACACGTAATAAGTTCGTAGAATCACATACACATGCTGCCCCTGTGAACACGAAATGTGTCATAATTTGATGGCATGCTCGTCATTAGTTTACAAGCCACATGTCCTTTAGTGACATTTATTTTGCAAGTTTCAGACAAATCTGGATTTCATGGGTTGATCAAGCATTGCTTCGTAAATGACAAAAAATACCGTTTGGATTCTGTCCCCTCGAGACGAATGGTAAAGAAGTGTTTCGCTGATTTTAAACGCGACCGCGAAAGAAGTGCACATAATCCTTTAAGGAGATCGAAAATTGAAATTGCGTGAGATAGCTAATACCTAAAAGTTGCCCGTACGAAAGCTCTTTTGATATAAAAAGATCGCATTATCAAACCTGATGCCCTAAAGATCTATTGCACTGATATATTGTTAGTGTTTGTTATCGCTTATATATTAAAAAGAAATGCTTCAAGAAACAGAAGACTTTCGGTTCAAAAACTTGCACTATTCACCAAAATACCCATCCAGCGGAGTCTTGATCTTACTGAAAACGAGCAACGGGCTTAGAATGACTGAAAAGTCAGCGTTCTGTAACAATTGCTACCAATGCTTTCGCAATAGGCTCCTTGGGGTCTGTCTTCAACCCATACGCCTTCATGTTAGCTAAAAGGTCGTTATTTGCTAATGGTGAGTATCACTGTCCTGGTATAAGTATAATAATATTAATAACTGAACAAGATTCTTCCCGTCCATAGCTCATAGAAAAATTGACGCAGTCTAACTCCCTTTAATAAGTTTCAAGCTAGCAACTGATATCTGTCGCAATTTAGTTCGCCATTATGGGGATTAAGGTTTCTTTTTGTGAAACTTCTATGAGTTGAGGGGACGCACAAGTCGACATATAGATAATAGAATATATTGATTATTTTTTAACGAGAATTTTTTCATTTGACAAACAGAATAATATAATGAATATATTACTGGGATAATAGGTTTAAAAGCATAACTCAAAGTATTTCAGAAAACCTCTGTCTATTATAAAATTATTTTTGATTATTTCATTAAAACAATTGTTACTAATTTAAATGATATGTTGAAATCGATTAAAATAATTCGCAATATTAACTAAAAACACGCATTCTGTACGGGAGCACTATCTGCACTCAACTATAAATGCTTATAAGTTTTGTTCGAATACTACAGATAGATAAAGAGTTTCTCATCATCAACAACATGTTACGTTTCTTTGGTATTTGCATTGTAACGGCAATAATTGCCTGGGACAGTGTGAAATCGTTACCGCATCCTCCGGCCACGACGGCAGCTCCTTTCAAGCAAAGCTACGATAATAAATTTGATAACGTCGATCTGGATGAGATATTAGGACAAGAACGTTTACTTAAAAATTATATTAAATGCCTAGAAGGTGCCGGACCTTGCACACCAGATGGTAAAATGTTAAAGGGTATGTATATATGTCCATAGACTTATAGATTTTCTTATTTACTATACTTTCTATTCAGACATTTTTGATATTCTATTTTTTATCTATTTTGTGTTGTGTGTGTTGTACGATTAACAAATGAAAATTTTAAGGTTATGCAAATTTTAGAGACAATACCGGACGCTATGGCGACCGATTGCGCCAAATGTACCCAGAAACAGAAATACGGTTCGGAGAAGGTGACGCATTTCTTAATCGACAATCGTCCCGAGGATTGGGAACGTTTGGAGAAAATCTACGATCCCGCAGGGACATATCGAACCGCGTACTTGGCGGGGAAAGCGGAAAACAAGGATACAAACTTAGCGATCACTACTACTGAGGCGAACAATGATTCCATACCGAAGGCCTGACGTTGATGGAAAATGCAAAGAATTTCGTTAATATATTAATTTTATTACTTTTAATTGTGTTATATGTTTTCGGACTTTACTATTGTTATGCAATCATTATAGACAAAGAAATTAAAAAAAAACCATAATTGCGGACTTCCTAAAGGATGCATGCTTTTTTTTATCAGCGCGAACTTTGTGTGTTTTTAGGAGGACAAAATTGAATTTTTCTTAAATTTTTATTTATTTTCATTTTGATGTACAGTAAAATTTAGAAACCCGCTGAACCGGGCTATCAGATACGTACTTTGCGTTAACTATCCTTTGGCTATAAATGATGTATACGTTATATTAGTTATCATGTTTATGATTATAGGTATGATTGTATTTTGATTATCTTATGGTACAGTAATTGCTTATACATTACGAACAGGGCAGTATTATTTCACATGACACTAAGAGAAAAATTGACGGAACGGTTTACAGCTGAACAAGTAAAAGAGTCACAGTCATTAACGAACGGCTCTAGGTAATATGCAGTAAGTGCAGTAATATTAGTTATTAGCGGCTTGCAACAGATTGGAACCGAATAGTTGAATAAATACGAGTTGCGACTACCAACTCAGTGTACGTGATACGTTTAAAGTACAGCGCGGAAGAGTTTTCTGAATTTTATCTGCAGTGACTGATCGGCCATTAAAAGCATAGCACTTGCTAATTGAGCACGAACCCACCAAGCCGCGACCATTGTCTATCCCTTTTTCATTGCTTTAGGGACATCCTCCTATACGAGTAGAAACATCCCCTGAGTGGTGGGTCATATTAAAAAAACAACGAAAGAAAGGAAATGCAGATGAAATCTATTTAGAATCTCACCTATGTGTATATACGTGTATATATCGGTATAAACATAGTGTTATGTGCGTACTACTTTCAAATACGATCTGAAAAATACTTACAAAGTTCTAGATGAAATTGCTTATAATCAAAATGCAATAAACGCATCATTCGTTGCTCTTATGACTTTGCTGATCTCAATATATACAGGCCCAATGAAATATAAAAGCTTCCCTCATTTTAAAATGCCCTTGGCCTGAGCAATGTCATATATAGATATATACATATATATGTCGCTAAATATTTATTTAGTAGTTGCATTTGTTAACGGTTCAGAAAGATGATCATGTCATAAATATCTCAAAAATTGCGTCCTATAGGTTGAACACGGGAAGACAAGGCCGACAGACAAGCTTATATGGATTCAGAAATTGACTCTTGAGTGATTCTAAATCGATCAGTGGCAAATGATCTGAATCTATTTCAACTACTTTTGGGCGTTGCACCAAGCACCACGCACACATACATCACCTTGCACCATGTAATGTACAAGTAATGTATGGCTGGCATGGGTAACCGGCGGCACGCGATCCGCTTCCAACCTGCGATGTTGTCAAGTTCGACCAAGTTTCAAATTTCAAAGAATTCAATTTGCTCGCACTTAGCCATGCTGCAAATGAATGGTATCTGCGTTCACTACCTGTGCGCTGTGCAGTTATTATCTGTGAAATGTGTTTGGATGCAATTAAAAGGCGGGGACATTGATACACAATGCCATATTTGTAATAGTAGTTGAGCCTTGTTCTGGGCCTCGCCATCATATGAAGATTGAAATTGGCCTGTTGACGAAAAATTTGCCTGACCTTGATGTAGGGTGTAATGACACGTTTGCTTTAAGCTTTATTCTAACATACTGACGGATAGACTTGAACATTTACATGTGCTTATGTAAAAGACCAAATCTAAAAATCTGTTTTAATAGAGCTTACGGGTCTCTTATTGGCTTCGCTTGGGATTACGGATTCCTAGTATGTTATATTCGCGGAGAGAGAGAGAACAATGAATGCGGATTCATACACGTTAAAAACAGCTAAAGCTTTAAACGATTAGAGTCAATGCAAATCTGAAATCGTTTTCGATTTTAAAAATAGTATTTTTATTTTAAGTTATTTTTTATCGGAATGTGAACTGAATGGTTCACCACATATTTTTTATCAAAACGATGTTTAATTACCTTGTGGGTTTCTTTCATTTATACATGATAAAAACCTACACACAAACGCTTCTATATAGGTACGCATCACAAATGTTTTATTATTGTCACATGTTGAGGTTTTCATAGAAAATCAACGATCACTTCAAAATACATTACGTGTCCCTGTAGGGGTCGCTTGAATTCAAGCAATCATACACATACACATATAGATAAGTGGACAATCTTTTAAAATTTATGGCCTAAAAGTACGTAATGTCGACATAAATAATCGTAGATTTCTATATAATTTTAGCAAACAAAAAAAAAAAAAAAATCTAGTTTTACTTGCGTTTAAACATTGAATCGGTGCTAATGCGTAGATATAGAGTGACTGTTTGGCCGGTGGTGGGTTGTATTGAGTTCTAGTTTTATTTTTAACTCTTTTGCTAATTTTTTTTTTTTTTTAAGTATAAATTTTCTTTTTTTTTAACTGCGAATTACTCGTATAACACGTTATCACGTAATGTTTCTTAAATTTTTCATCGTTTTTGGTATTTCTACGCATATTTTGTTTTCCTAGCTTGTTGTTATTGTTTTTGTTGTAAGATGTAAGAAAAATATGTCTTGCATACACTTGTTGGTTGGTAAACGGGCACGTTATACATTTCAATTTTTTTTTTTTTTTTTTTTTTTTTTAAGCCAGACGATGTAATCAATATTCCAAAAATAAACGTAACCGATAACCTGTTTTCATTTAACAAAAAAAGAAATATTTAACAAAATTTTTTTTCTCTCTTTTCTTACTATATTTTCTGCTTAGCTCGCTTTTACAATTGGTCTTAATTCACATGTACTCGCCCGACTTTATGTTTTGAATTTTTCTTAACTGGACCGTTATAAAAGTAAGAAATCAAGACTTGACAGTTATGTAACCTAAAAATACGAGGCATTCAGCTCTACATATACTTTGAGCCAATGTTTGCTTATATGTAATTAATTGTCTTGTGTATGTTAAATTTTTCCAGTTAATCAAAGACTTTTTATTTTGCAGCAAAGGCTATAAATACTAAAAATATTTTATTAAAATTTTTTCGATATTATTTTATTTGTAAAAATTTCAATAAAAAAAATTATCTTTTTTTTGTGAGTTTTCAATTTTATTGGAAACTAATAAAAATGCATAATATATGTTATCTATGGCTGCGGTAAGTGGTAGTCCATTAATACACACTATATATTTTGGTGTTTTGCTCGATATTTTTAAAGATAGACCACGCCTATTTTTAAAATTGATAAAAGTTTTGAAGTCGGTTTGGAATTTTGCGAGCTACTTTGAAAGCGGCAGCAACGTACGGACGGACGGACGGAGGCATGGTTATGTGTGAACACTTTGGTATAAATACATCTTCGCCACATAGGGCGAATTACAAATCGATAAGCAACCAGTGAAAAACCTGTATTCACCTCGTAGCTATTAATCCTTCATTATGGATGTTTCTGCTAATCGTAGTTACTTAGTGCATCATTCCATTTTTTCAATGATCATATGTTGTCTATGCAAAGTGTCCTTTTGTTAGCCCTGGTGAGATGAATCTTTGGGCTATTCTTTAAGTTACATAATTAGCGGATCAATCAACTAAAATTTGCATTCTGTCTCCTATGAGGACTTGGGATGATCTATCATTTATTAAGTCTAACCTTGTCGGTCCTTCTGTTCGTCTATCCGTCATGCTTTTCGCGCACAATCGCAATAGGCCGCAATTTTTGGAAATGTTTTTATGCAATTTGGCCCAAGAACGAATACTAGTGATTAATGATGATCGGACGAGTTTATCAACCACTTTTCTTATCCAAAGTTTATTTTGAAAGTTCGTTATATGAATAACTGTAGGGTCGTGTAGGATATTTAGTGATGGATCATGGTCCACCATAGTAATTTCTCTTTTAAATAATCAGCACTCATTACGAATGAACTATGGGTATGAGAAACCTGATTAATCCGTGTCAGATTTGCACATATTGCGTGTTATGTTATATATAAGCATTATATTGTTTTCTTTTTTTGTTGTTGCTCTTTTCGTCAATATTGCTATTAATTCCCTTTATATAAAACTGTGTTTATATAGCAGAGATAATCCAAGTACATTATTATATTTATTATCCTAACGCCAATCAGCGGCAACGTTGTCATCTGTAATGTAACTGCAAGTCAATAGAAATAGTGCTTTGAACCTCTTCGTTCTGGATATTAGAGTATTTATAGGAAAAAAATCTTATGAACCACTTTTGTCCTGATAATATATCTTTTAAATAATACTGAATAATGAAGAAAAAAAAGAAAACAAAAGACATTATAGAAGGAATCGAAGAACATTTCCACTCCTCAGTTGTTCATTTGCTGCTTATGTTCAATAATAATTTTTCTTTGTCGACAAAAGTTCATAGCACCCTCATAAATAACGCACACGTTGGCGGATACAGGACAGTTAACTCTTTTCAAAAATTATTCTAACATCATACAGCAGACGTAGAAAGACACACATAACAAAACAACATGTATATGTATATGCATTTTCAAGTCAACAAATATACATTTCCTTTATATATATGGTTACGGTTACAGTGCAAAGAAAACAAACCAAACCGAAGCGAACATGACTTGATGAGTTAACAAAAATTATAACAACATTCTCTAAAGTAGATTTCACGAATTTTGCTTTTCTGCCTACCTTTTCGCATAAGACAAGCCGACAGAGGTTATGTTATTATTTCGCAAAGAGAAAGCGAGAACACGAGAAAGAGCGAGATGGTAATATGGGCAATAACTAACTACAGGTAAGTCATGAAATAGAAAGGTACATGACTGCTCAATATATATATATATATATATATATATATATATCCTCTACATATCCACGCTTGCCCGTATTATATATACATATATATATATATATATATATATATATATGAAACCTTATAATAAAATCTCTAGTATTTTAAATGAATCAACATTTTTAACAAGACTTAACGCATTTGTGCAAAATGAAAAAAAAAGGTTGAGATTTCGAAAAACATAGACAAGTTCTTAAAAGTAACGGCAACATTATAACAGTTACATAAAATGACAGAGCGCCCTTTTGCATAACTTTAAGTAGACATAAGACTCTTGTTAACAAAAGCGATTGAAAAAAATTATAAAAATTGCAAATAACTTCCTGTGTTGGTATAAACTTTTCAATTAAGAATAAAATATAATTTTTTAAAATCAAGGAATGGATAATTTTCTCGCGTACGTCACTCCAGACTATTGTCTATTAAAAAAATGAAGAAATTTAAATTTTTCCCGCTGCCCTTATTGACCTGGTATATTTTACTCTATTGAAAATCAATCAATCAATTAACTAACCATTCAGACAAAGTGATAACAGGCAGCACCAGCAGTTACCACATCTGCAAAAAGTCCTATATGAAGCTCATGCAAACCTTTGTTATAAGGTTTTAAGTTAATTGATAGTTTTCTGTATGTTAATTAACGATGGATTAAATAGTACGTGAAATACTAAATAAAATGAAATTGTCGTTAAAGAAATCAGTTGAAATTGAATGCCAGTTTACCCATCAAACTTAATATGCACTTAACTTAATATAATACTTAAACATCGTCGTTAATATGAACATATCTATTAGGTCAAGTAAAATGTTCATGGCATTATTGACACTATCAAGTCACACTGTAGTGCGCTTATCAAAAGTAACAGTGTTTATAGATAATTATTATAAATTCAAATATCATAAACCGTTTTCTTCATATATTATTGTACAGCCTGCATATTCATAATTCATTCCAATTCGCATATGGTTTATATTTTTGCTTATGTCTCTCCACTCACTTACTTTGCAATACTATTCTCGCAGAATTTTCTTCTGTTGTAAAATGTTACCTTTACACCAAAAAAAAAAAAAAAAAAATCATTATTAGTTGATCAGACAAAGCAGTAAATTCATTAAATAATTGTAGGCTTCGAAAACTACTTGAAATGAATAGATGCAGTCAGTAGACTGGCGTCGGTTCATAATGAATCTTAATGGAGTATATGTCTCAGCAAAAAAAAAAAATATATAAATAAATAAATAAATAAATAAAAACCGGAAGTAGGCATGTTAACGGTTTGCAACTTAGTTTAGTTTTTCTTCTTATCTTATACTTTACATATTCAAGTGCAAAAAACCTGTATTAACATGTATTTTAGGTTTACCTTGAAAAAAATAAAAAATGTTAAGGAAAACTGTTACTACAAAAAAAAAAAAAAAAAAAAAAAAAAAAAAAAATGAAACTATAGTAATTTATCATCACTCAAGTAAGACGTTCTCTTTTCTTTTTTTTTTTTTTTTAATAAATTTTCAACATGTTTATCATTTAACAATTCGTCACAGCAGTGTAACGAAACTTTTTCGTATATTGTAATAGTGGTTTACTTACTCCTCGTACAAATTTATGAGAATTAGTTTTATTTTCCTCTTATTTTCTGCCAATTAACGTTGTATGCTTCCTTTTGAAACAATACGTTCGGTTTTTTCTTTTTGCTTTCTTGTCTTTATCTCGACAATGGAAATATGTAAAAGGTAATGAAAAGAAAAAAAAGACATAAAAAAATAAATAAAATAAATTAAAAGAAAATTTTAATATTCGTTAACTGAATCGCAGCGATAACCTTGTTTCGAAATCTGATCCAGTTCAGGCATAATTTGATACATTTACCTTACATCTCAATTTACTTAATAGGGTCGAGAAATGAATGTAAATGTTTATGAGCTATGTAACGGCTGATGGCCTCCTCATCGCTTATGACTTATGTCTCTTTATCAGTCAAGTCGAGAGTCTTTCCTGTCATAGACAAATAAAGACATTTTATGAGTGTAATTTCATTGACTTCAATCACTCTCTACGCCCTGCGAATTACGCGTTTAATCAACCCAAAGTAAGACGCGATATCTGTAGAACCCAACAAAATCAATCATAAGAAAAGGACCACAAACAACCAAACAATGCTCATAAAATTTATTTTACATGTAATTTTCCTGACTGCGCTAATTAAGGAACACTTGCGACAGGCATTCCTCTGGAGATGTAATCGTGCGGTGTTCGAATTTCGGCAACATTTTTGTTTGTTCAAGTTTTCACGCCCAATTAATGAAAGGTAATGAAGACAAGTTTTGATTGAAGATTTTAATTTTGCTCAGTTTCGTTAACCTATCGCTAACCATAGAACACATCAGTCCTTTAATGGACGATTCGTTCTCGCAAGAAAAAAAGTGATACCACATCTTTTCATCTTCTTAGCATAGATATTCACCGTCATGTGCAATGCCATCAAATTTAAATACATTTGTATTAATTATACCCTACATCACTTGCGGTACATGGTATATTAAGACATAGAAAAACTTAACATAGATCCACATGCTATTATACCGAGCAATTTCGAATCATTTTCTAATCGATTCAAACATGACCGCTTGCATGTATGTCCGTTCATCCGTCTGATCTTTGCCCGTAATTGCTCTAAAATATTTTGATCAAATTTAGTGCATTGACTAGTTTTCGTTGAAAGCTATTGAAAATGGATTGAAACGGAACATTCCCTATATAAAGAAACTCTAGTTTTTACCATTGACATGACGAAAATTGATCAATTGGTCAACTACTTGACGTAAAAACTAATTGTCTCATTCAATTCAAGTCCCCTATAAGACTTCTATATAAAGTTTCTTATGAAGAAGGCACACTCATAGAGCGCAATATTTCTTATCCAAAAATTGATCCTTAATAATAATTAGGCGCAGATATTCGCTGTGCCGTAAGTGGGTGGATAAGGCACAAGAATTCTTAGCTTGAGTGTATAGAGGTTATGTGCCCACTCTAAATCGAATATTAAACAGCTTTCTCAGTTCTTTTTCATCTACTATTGAGAACGGCTGCGTATGCGTTCGCTATGGCAATACTTTACTTTATATACTCATTTGAATATATGTATATAATGTACTTGACCCAAATTCCTTTAATATATGAAATACTTTAACAAGCAAATGACAAATTTTGTATGCTCTTGCTAAACGCGAAAGGGAGAAAAAAAAAGAATTGAAAGAGCAAAAACTGCCAACCAAAACAAATCTAAAGCAACATGTTTCGCTGGCAAAATTCACACCTGTCATATGCAATTTTCTTTCAATTGTTTGCAATGAGTAGGTCTGCGCCTCTGAAAGAATGAAAAAATAAAGATAAAGTAAAAAAAGAAATAAATAAATAAAGACATAAAGCAAAATTTACGCAACATTAAAAGTGTGTAAAGACAAATGAAACGAACAATTAGTCTATGTAAATGTGTATTCATGTCAAAGCTAGGGTTTAATTTTGATACCCACTGCTAATAGGATTAGAAATGACCAATTGTAAACGCATGCAACTGTAATCAATTTGCAATATACATTAGCGATACAAAATAAATAAATAAATAAATAAATAAATCACTTTAGGCTAATTTTATTACTTAAGAAAGCAACTCTTTAGCTTAACTTCAATGGAAATGCAATTTATTTTTGCACATCCACGCCATCCAAGCATACGAATGTGCGTATGTTGCGTGTCAGCTTACAATTTGTACTGTTGTTGGGCGAAATAGTTCTCATGAAGCCTGATATATTTTCATAAATGAAAAATTTTGGGTCAAATTAAACCCTACATGTCTATCAATAACTCGTTCAACTGTACTGCCTCCCTGGCAATTAATTACTTAGTTTTTAATTGTCATCGAATTTTTTTTAAACTCATAGCACTCAAGCTGACTTAACCATGTGTTGTCTTTTTATTAATCGAATAATTTTTGCTCCTGCTACGAATATTTTTTAAACAAGTCTGATCTTGATCAAACTTATATATGCGGTAGTGAGGGTATATTAAGCTATTGGGACTTGAGACAGGTCCTCATCTTTTTGTATATAAATACGAGCAATGTAAGTTCGTTTTAATCGTATTTGCTAGTCTGACATATTATAGCTCAAGGACTAAGTCGATTAAGAATAGATTAAATAGCAAATTCCTATAGACTCACATAATGCAGGTGAATATCGGTGGAGTTTTTTGATTTTGGCGCACTACAGTCTAAAATATGACCACTTTCGCATAGCCTGTATACGTTTACAAGCCATATTTCGAAAATTTGATAAGAATAGTTCCGAAAAACATCATTTGACTTCGTCCAGTTTGTTTTGAAGGTATTCTCATGTAGGTATTCTTCATGATCGTAATTCCTTTAAAAAGCCTTGTTAGGGCTTTTACAGAGAGTTGGTAACCGTCTTTGCCAATTGAATTTGAATTTGAACTTTCGCATGCTTTATGCCTTGTATGTAATTGGAATCATATTTTGCTACAGAAAAACTTAAAGCAAAATTGAAAATTTTTATCTCTAAAATCTCGAAAGGAAGAAAAATATCAATTGTTTGGCGGTTGTGTGGCAGCACCACGATCTTGGCTTAGTTTTTGAATTTTTAACCACACAAAATATTTATTTCATGACAAAGTTCATTCTTGTAGACAGCATTTTCTTAGATCAGGGGCAAAACGTTCATATTTATATTAAAATGTTCCTTATTGCTTATGCCTGTATATAAAAAAGGAAGTTTGCGAATTTCATAGACATGTTTGCTGTGAAGTGAGTCCAATGTGCGCTTAATGTAGCTTCGCTTTTACTCGTCCCATTTTAAATTTGTTATACCTTTTAATATTATAATTAAGCTTTAATTTATAAAATTTTATATTTCTCATTGTTTTTTGTAATCTTTAACCTTAACCTAAAAAGAGAAATTTCGCATAAATTTTTCATAAAACAGTGGGTTAGCAGAAAAGTAAAATTTACTCAAAAAAAATTATTATCTTTTATCTAAAACATTTAATATCTAAAAAAAGCATTACGGCGAAACAAGGTCGACCCTTCAAGTTCTATTTCTTTACTGAGCCTAAGAAAATTCCTTATTTAGTTGCGGAACTGACTACTACATACCATTATACCATTAAAATATTCGTCCATTTCATGTCCAATGGCTGATATTTATTTTTATTGTCCGTCCCCTATCAAACATTTGCCCAGAATTATTTATGTTTCTCCGTTCGTTACGCCTAAACCATCACAACTTTATCTATAGCTTTGGAGAATTAAAATATTCAAAAATTATCTTGCAGCTTATAAAAACTAATTAGAGAAAACATTGAGTTATCCATACTACAATCTCGAAATATTACATTGTATGGAGAATTGAGTACACTATGTCCCTTTCTTAAATACTTGACTGTCGATATTAGCGATGTTTATGGCACCGTTCCTCACAATTGCGCATCTTTTTCGCCTTACTTCAACGTTATGAGCGAACGTTCGCATAAGCTTTTCAAGGGTGATTTCAGTGTCAATTAAGAGAAAGGCGGCCATTGTCGACGCGTCTATACATTACCGAGATATAGAAGTTCCCCATGCTCTGCATACAACTTCACTAATGATAGCTACACCAAAGTTACGATGTTTTTAGGTAATGTTGCTATCACAATCATTGAATCAATATCGGCAATGTAACTCAGTAGCGGTCCTACGCATTAATGCTAACGGCCCTAACAGGGGAGTCGACTACCATTTGAGCAAAAACTTATTTATTTATTATTCTTCATCTATTTTCGTCATAATGCACTAAAACTTTGGCGTAGGGTTTTTTTTATGAGAAGAGAGGAGTGTTCCATAGATAACCGAATGTCAACTTGATCGTCTAATATTCATTGTAAAATATAAAAAATTCAACTTTTTTGAAAGGTTAGCTTTGCTCATTGGAGCAGTTTTATGGGAGGCGATTCAATAAATTATTCCATCCAATTTTCAAAAGACCCAGGGATTTCACCGTATCCATAATTTATGGGCGTATTGTAGGAATTGTAGATTTGTAGAAATATCAATTTAGCTTAAGCTTGACGTTACATGTTTCCTTAATAGGATCGATCTCTGCTTTTAGTTTGCCAATCAGCTCTATCCGGCCACATATCTCTATACCCACTTATTAAAAGATCCTTACATACATACAGCGGAATGGCCTTAAGATAATTACCTACAGAAGACAATTTGAAATTCATTCGATATAAAATCGACAAATCGAATGAAGAATCTCTACATAATCGTCTTAATCAGTTATTGTATGTTGTATACAAGGTAGTGTTGCATGTTATAAAGTATGGCCTAAATCGAATCCAATCACGTATTTCTGTTTAAGAAAGATTGTTTATTGGTAACGGACTAGAATGGGATTTAAAATTTTTTTTTATTTTTTCTTTTGTCTGGAATTGTAAGCAGTAAGGTTTACTTGATTCTTTTTTCAGTCAAGTTGCAATCAAGAGCGATTCGATCATAGATGGATCGAAGAGCTGAGAAATATATTCTTGAAATATATTGTTTTTCGTAATTACTGAAGACGCAGCATTGCGGCAAACATTCGATTAAAAATATAAAAGTGTTCACATCTGAAAATATATTTAATTATATGCATATGTCCAGCTACGAAATTTCATTTAAAATTTTGTCATCACAAGTGTTTTGTGTTCAATTTTTTATTATTATTATTATTATTGTTGTTGTTTTTTTTTTTTTTTCTTTACAAGTATTTATTAAATAGCATATTTTGCGCTTTTCGATGCGGCGTTTATAGATATTTATGCTGAAGGTTGTTTTCTATTATTTACTATTATTGTTTTTGTTGTCATTGTTTTCGTATATGTGCTTTACCAAATGTCAAGCTATTCCAAGTGTTTTGTAAATATTTTCTAAAAGAACTGGTTATCTGGCATTTTTATTATTATTATTTTTTTTTATTTTTCGCTAACTTTTTTGTTTTTTTGTATTTTTACAATTGTTTGCTGTCATCATTTTCTTTTTTTTTTTTTTTGTATTCTCAAGTCAATATTAACTGATCGTCGAACGTATCCTATATAATGATAATTTAATATTAAATTCACTTGAATGGTTTATTATACCCTACACCACTTGTAGTAAAAAGGTATATTAAGTTTTTGCAGATATATGCAACATTCAAAAAATAACTCGTAATGAACTCACCTGACTCGATTTAAGCTTGTCTGTCCGTCTAACGGTAAGATACAATAATTGAGATGTCTTTCGATAGATGTTGATAAATTGACGCGTTTTGGGTTCAAGATCCTGATATTAGTTCTTCCCTTTGAAACAATGACGCAATACTCATTCAATATCATTCAATAAGGATGTAGGATCACATATAGATGTAGGATGACTATTGACGAATCCGTATGATTTTTAGATAGAACTAATCCATAAGCGAAATGTATCAAAATTTCATGACACTTTGACGATTACTTTATTACAAGTTAAAGTTGATTTAGTGGCGCCGCTTTTGTTTTCGTAAAACAATGGAAAAGTTTGCATTTCAAGTATCGTGTGTATTTACGAAGACAATGAAAATTTTTGTTGTGACATGTAATTTGGAATCGATTTAGCCGTAACTGTTAGCAGATGTGAATTGTGAACCCATTAAAATTGATATAGAAAACTGATACTTGGCATTCATCATTTTTCGTAATAGTGTTCACGACTACCCGAAGAAACCAGAAAATAATTTTACAAAAATTTCAGCATTTTTTTCTTCTCGGTTATTTGAGATTTGTGAATATATTTACAAACTAATTATGAAAAAAAAAAAAAAAAAAATTACAAAACGTTATTTATGACAGAATGGTATTTAAACAATTTTATTGATATACCAGCTGCAATGCAGCCGCTACCATAATATCGATATTTGTTTCGCGATTTACAATGTTGCCACAATAAATGAATGCAACGCGCTTTTATTTTAATTATGTTAGTAAGTAGTTTTCCATTGTATAATATGTAAAAAAAAAAAAAGAAGAAAACAAAACGTAAATGTTTCCTCACTAATCGTTCCGAAAAATTCTTATTGCGTATAACAATAGCAGGGATTGTAGGTAGAGAAGGGGCGGACGGAGGGACTCATATTACTGTACCTTTGTCGTATACGTAACCAAAATAAGGAATACTGTGAAAGACTTGTGTATCGACGGATTGTTTTGAAAGCGGCCCGCGTGGTTAAAGAACGGCCAGTCGCGGTACAAAAACAGTTCCTTGACAAACAATTCAAGTCACTAAGAAATCAAAATGGTTCTATTGAAGGACTTCAATGGTAAGCCGTATTCTTGCCACAGAAATACCTATAGATAAGAGTAACGCAGCGCGTATTAAATGGATACTCAAGAGCGTTGAGAGCGCTTTCGTCTGCATTTAGCATCTTACCCAGACAAACTTGGAAACCTTCGTCCACGTATGCGAATTGTACGCTAGCTTTTGGAGAATCGAAGCTCTGTATATGGTGGTGATCAGTTCAAGCACAGAGGTGTTGCCAAAAGTACATCATTTTCTATGCTCTTGCCATTAAAGACTTTCACTTCTTCTGCCACTTTGACACAATTAAAGTCGTGACGATTTTTATAGTCTCCTCTCCGCGACGAAAAGGAAGAAATGATAGTTGAATGTGTTGCAGAAATAGTTTAGAGACAGCGAGCTCATGAATGGCTAGGATTGCCTTATACGCTAAGCGTATAACAGATTGTTTTTCAAATACGATCAATCACTTAAGGCAGGTTAATTATACATATAACACGGAGCTAAGTCAGGGAGGAAATGGTCGCGCAACTTAATGAGTACGTGCTTAATCGTTAAATGTTATACGTCTCTAGGGACTGATCACACACCGTAGCTACGACCAAATATTCTCTACCGTGCCAAAGTGCGAACCCGCGTATGCTGACTTGGTGATTGCGACTCTTGTTTACTCGACTATTCTGTACACGTCGCATTATGCCTAAGGTATTATTTTGGAGTCGAATAAATATTTATTAATGATTTCTTAACTAGATTACCATTCTTAATGCATAACGGAATAAAAGGTCCACGATTTAAGATAAAACTTAAGTAAAAAAATACAAATATCAAGCAAGAGATTTCCCATATGCTATACCTCACTGTAAGTATAAATTGATTAACAACGTTGTTTAGGATTTCGCTTTGTTGAGTAATTTAGTTCAAGTATTTTGAAAATCAAATACTTATAGGTGGAGTCTTATCAAATAATTTTACCTTTAGCTTAATAAAACATACATATTTTATTTATTTATAATTTTTTGAACACAGAAACTACGTATGTATTACTTTGTTTTATTCCTTGTCTAAACAGAATTATCAACGGCAAAATTAACATAAACACCTTTAAGTTTATTTTTACGCAATTAATTTGGGTATTTTTCCTTATCAATTAACAAGGGATAGAATACGTATGCTAAGTTTGCCCTTCCATTTGTAACATTTTGAATATATATTTCAAAAAGTTCTCAATGAGTTTGACTTAATTTAGCTTAACTTTACTTAACGTGTGTGTGTATTCCGAAGAAAGGGCACAGAGTAGAAACTTTGCAACTCTGCGGTGCACTGCAATGATCGCAGAAAAAGTCGGATTGTCATTAGAAGTATAGTGCAGAGCAACGCCAATCGAAAAGATTTACAAAATCTTACCCATTTATCCATTTTGGACGACGATATTCGAATTATCATATTAGAGTCATGATAGAGAATGCTTTGGTCGTAGTTAAAACGATTGTTCAACCTGTAAAGGTATAACACCTACCGATTCGGCGCAGAATAATCTTAGGCTGTGGCCATTCCCAATCTTTTCCCCTTTCCCCTCTTCTTTCTGACCATGACCGTGTTCCACGTATACAAGACATTTTCTTGAGTGCCTGGTTTAATCTTGCACTTCACTTCTTCAATGTCTCTCGATCCATTTTAATTTTCAACTTGGTTAGCTAGCAAACAAAGGAATGCAAAGGAATACAATAGCAAAAAAAAAAAAAAGGAGGTCAGCCTAGTGCTACCTAATCGGTCGTGTTATTTAAGAGCTCAATCAGTTAACTGCGCTGACCTCTTTAGCGATACACTTGTGTATTTGTGAAGCACAAAGTACGTGTCATAAGAAATGAGATTGTAACGAAACGACTTGACAAAATCGCAAAAGTATTGCTTAAAATACATTATTATCGCAAATACACATTTACAATGATAAAACTTTGTGAGGAAATCCGACAAGGACGGATGGACGGATCATGACATATTTATTGATTATATACTGTTAACTGGTTAAATATCGAAAAATACTTATCTTGTTGCGAACGAATATGCATTGATTTAGTAATCAATTCTAGTGAACCAATCTATACATCCCTGGTAATGAGAACATTACCTTCTACCCCATTGGCAGTTCATAAAAAACCATATGTGCATTGTTAGCAGAAATCATTAGCAGAAAGCATTAAGCTTAAGCTACTTAGCTTCTATGTCAATTTTCATAATGAGTCTGCTAACCTACCTGCGAGACCTACAGAAAAAAAAAAAAAAAAAAAAAAACTAAACAATCAAAGGTGAGAATTCGTATAAAGCTCAACGACTTCGCGTATCGGAATGAGAAGTTGTGGAAGGGCTAGAGCAAGTACACCGCTTTCACTTAAATATTTTTAATTTTACTTACTTTTTATTTAAGTTACATCTTCTTGTTTCATTTTTTTTAATAATATTTATTATTTTTCTCTCTTCAGCGAACGAATATTCGCTTACAGCTGAAAAACTTATATCTGCAAATATTTTTATGAACATTTCTTTTAACTGTAATCTTACATGAATACTTTATGTATATTTACATGCACTGCCTATGCACTGCATACTTCATACATTTACATAATAGAGATTGATTGGCTGATTTCTGGTATTAAGAAAAAAAAAAAAAAAAAAAGTAGAAAAATGAAAAAAGAAAACAGAGAAAAAACCGCCTCAACCGGTCGTTTATGTGTTTTCCATAACCACAAGAAAGCTGTTGTAATATGTAAGTGTCCCTGTTTCATAAACAAAATGAAGTGAAGAAAATAAAAACAAAACATAAAATAAATAAATAAATAAAATCATAAAGACCTAAGCATATATATATTTTTTTTTTTTAGACAAAAATATATAAAAACATATTGAAATGGCGCAAGTAATTTAATAGAAAATGCATTTTCTTACACGCAAAGTGTTTGTATCGATAATTTCACGCGTCAATTAAACTATTTCTTGCAATTGATTCGCTAACATTTTTCCCTCCCAAGTCCACAGGTTCTCTACTTGTTAATGTCATTCAAATCTATGCTTCGAGATATCTATATTTAGTTGTTCGTATATGAGGCAAGGTTTCACAAACTTTCCTTTCGTCTGCCAGCACAGAGTTAACCATATGGGGGAATATGTTTACCAAGGGATTAAAAAGAGACTAGTGAGAGGAGAAAAAAAGAAAAACCGAGTTTCGATAATTAGGAAAAAGTCGGTTATATGTGAACCGATTTAATTTCTAGATTATCATTACATACACACTATCATGATACACTTGTGATACAGGATATATTAATTTTGGGCGGACGGTTGTAACGCCCAGAAAGGCCTTGAGATATACCCATCTTTTATTCTTCCGATCTATACGGAATCAATTTTAGAATCAATCTTAGCTTATCTGTCCCGCTGTCCGTCTTACATCTGTCCATGCACTTCTTACTTCTTACGTTAAAACTACGTATTCGATTCTCTATGCTGTTGTATTAGTTCACAAAATATGCTACCACATAGGCAAGGGAATGTTTAAGCCTGTGCAGGTTGTAAGAAGCTATGCACTTTTAAGAATCTTGTTAAGAATCACGGTCACCGGATCAGTGCCGTAGAGTATACTTGGTATAGCAGCAGTGAGTGCTCGGTGAAGGCAGAACGCATACCGATATGGCTTACGATACCCCCTAGGCCATTGTAGCCACTTCCCCTACCTTTCCTTTCCTTTCCTTTCCTTTCTCTTCTTTCTCACTCCTTTCTGGCCATCACTGTGTCACACGTATTCCCAGCTGATGGGTCATATTTAAAAACTATGCATATATATACATAGAATTAACAATGACATGTTAGAATAATTTCTCCAAATTGTAAAAAATTTTTTTTTTTTTTTTGGAAAACAATCGAAAATGTGATCTCAATTGTGTAAAGCGCTTTCTATTTTCTTTAATGAAAGGGTTAGGTGTTCAACGACATTGTTAAAGATTGAGAATCTCTGGCTGTAAAGATTCCTATTTGATAGTTTCTTGGCTAACTTGACGGCATAACAAAGTTAAATGGCGAAAAATTTGTTATTGCGTTAGTGAAATCTTCGCTAAACTTAAAACGACAGCTTGGTCGTTTGGTAAGAGCAACATGAAATGTGGAAAAATCTTTTCTTGCTATCCACTACTACAGCGAACGCGGTGTCCAAAGATGTATAAAGAGAAGAAAAAAAAGACAAAAATAAAAATAAAACGTTCAGTTGCATCGCCAATTGAGTTTAGTTACTAATTGACCTAAATATCCTTTAATTTGACTCTTATTTTAGTTATTTCGTTAGAAATTACAGCTGGAGTTGATTGAGGTAATCTTGTAATTTATTGCAGTTTATTATATTCCATTAGTGCCAATAGCGAGGCGATAAAAGGAAGTTTTAGGCAAATGTTCTTAATAACTTCCAGTTAAACTAGTTCTCTCTCTCTCTGTTGAAAATTAATTCTTAAAAATTGATTTCTAATGTAACTAAAGTCTAACTAAGAAGTTTTATTAAAAAAAAAAAAAAAAAAAAAAAAATAGTGGACGTTTTACTCAAAAACAAAAGGAACAAAAAACATGAGTTAATTTTTTCACCTAACTATACGCTTTTTTTATAAGCACCTGTATTAGCATTATAATGAGGCAATAATTGGTCAATAACTCTATGTGTAGATACGTATATGCGTTGTACACATTTAATAATAGTCACGATAATCAGACGTTTACATACGTCTGCATACCTGAAACTTTTTTATACAGACATGACCATCATCACCATCATCATCATCATCATCATCATCATCATCATCATCATGAAATACCATAGCACAGCAGCGATATTAAAAAGTTAACTCGCACTTAAAACACCTGAGTTGTTTTATCTAATAGTCAGACAACTTGTTTGTTTGTTTCTTTGTTTATTACTTTTAAATACTATTGATGAGTTTTTTTTCATCTTTTTTTTTATAGCATTTAAGAGAAAGTTTTGCGGCTACATGTTAAGTTGTTATTGTTGTTGTTAATGTATTGTACTAAGCAAATGTAGAGATAAACATTCGCATGTTTTCGCAACTTATTTGGAATCATCAATGCCTACCAAAAAGAAAAACGATTACAACAGAGACAATAACTGGTTTAAAACAATATTTCATTAAAATGGAAAATTTTGTAAAATTTTCAAAAAAAAGAATAAAAAATAAAATGAAAAAGAATATCGTTTTGAGTGTAATTGAATTGATGTGACAATTGTTAAGTGGATCGCCGGCTTTGTTCAGTATACCTATTATTGATAGCAAATTTTCCTTCAGATACCCACAAAACGTTTGATAAACACAAGATAAATTCGTGTCATCTCCCTTCATGCGTTGATCTTTAAAGCTTTATATATTCTTAGTTTAGACTGGTAAATCAAATTAGTACGAAACTCCAAGTGAAACTAAAAAAAAAACCAAAGTGTAAAGATAAAATAAAAAGAAAAGCGTATCGCAGCTTCACATTATTCGGTCGCATTGCACACCTCGCTTTTCTTGTTTGGTCGACTCCACGTTACTCTAATCTAGGGTATACAACAACCTGAAAAACTTCTCTGCTTTTCCTGCTTTAATCTGCTCTGTTTCATTTTAGTTAATCGAATTGTTGTACAATTGAATGGCATGGTAGGGTAACACTACCCTCTGCTTTATTCTACTACTACTGTAGCTATGCCATAATCTATCAGTCTATCTTATTTTATTGTAGTCTTTTCTGCTCTCCTATTTATTGTCTTTTCTACTCTACATTCTAGCCCGCTGAACTGTCCTTCTATTCAGTTCTAGGTTACGCTTGTTTAATCACCAGAATTCAGTATCACAGTAATGCTACGCTTTGCTGCATTTTAGAATTCAATAGCATAGTAATGCTACTCATTGCTATATTCCGCTAAGCAGCGTTTTGCTGTGCTGTGCCCTATTTTACAAACCTATATTTTATTCTGGTCGTTTTTACTCTACTCGATACTCTTTATTGTACTTTCCTACTATTCGACTACGCTTTAGGCTATTTTTACTGCAGTTTGGTGTAATCTTCTCTTTAGTCTAGTCGGCTCTATTTTATTCTTCTATACTTTGGTCTCTTCTGCTCCGCTATGTATATCTTTCCCCTTTATGTAGTCCGTCAAGCTTTCGTTTCTTCCATCCATTTTGACTATTCTTTTTTATACCCATCACCGACGGATGAGCGGTATATTCATTTTGTCGAAATGTAGGCAACACCCAGAAGAAAACTTTGGAGCCCTCACAAAGTCTATATATCTTTGATCCGCATCAAATTCTGAATGGATTTAAGCAAGTCCATCTGTCCATCCATGTGTCCGTTTATCTGTTTGTCTGTTTTTCTATATCCGTCTGCACAATTGGGTACTGTCTGTGGTAAACGTTCTCTTGTTCCCAAAAATGACCTAAAAACTTGCAAAAGAATTTGGAAAAAGCTGCAAACTTTTCAAAGAACACGCCTACAACGCCCACATGCCTATATAATAATAACAGTAATTACTTTTGTTTCGCCTCCATCTTGTTCGTTGCTTATAAACTACAACAAAAACATATATAGAATTCTATTATAATTTTTGATGGCTCCTCTTCTAGCGAGAAATTCGTATTATATTACGAACGATTTCATGATAAATCATAAGTCATGTAAATAATAAGCAGACGTGGATATCTTTATAATTAACTAATGACTAACGCCTGTGTTAATTGGTTAAAGATATTGAAACAAATTTCGCTTTATGTATCTTAGCATACTTTTCCTTGCCAAATTTCACTTGTGTCTCAATCAAGTTGCAAACGAAAAAGGAAAATATTGGCTAACCGCGTTAGGTCGTGACTGAGATTGACACAGTTAAAATCGAGGCATTAAGGGACTTAAGTCTGTGAAACATTAAAAAAAATACAAGATATCACAAAGACATTGGACACCTATCAATTAGTTATCGGAAAAGCCATTAGAGAAATTTTTCGTTGCCAAAATTTTACTTTTGATTTTGCATAACGGCAACCGCTTTACATACACTTTTGCAAACTAAACGGCTACAATGAAAAACAAAAAAAACTCATAGCCATAGTTTTTTTCTTTCTGTTTTTGTTAAATGACCAGTCACTCGGGAGACATCCTCTGTACGGGTAACCTGGTAATGGTCAATAAAACGCGGGAAAAGTGATAGTAAGTATCTGCCGTCAATATTTATAAATATCGCCCATAAATTTGCCAAGGGGTTTTGCAAAATGAGCCCAAGCGGTCCAAGGACACGCAGCGGGTGCATTGCGGTTTTTTGGTTGTGACTCATAAAATGCAACGCTTAGGTCATATAAATTTCCATTTGTATTTTGAAAATAACAAAAACAGACGCGCGCACCCAACACTGTAGGCTACGATAATAACGGCGATCGGTATAAAAGATTCAGCCATCACCGAATATAATTTTCTTATTTGCTTTCATTTACAATATTTTTACTTTTAATAAGGACGCATAATATAATTTTAATTCATTTCACATTTATTTTAGAAGCAGTTTAGTTGTTTAGTTGTTTTTCCAAGAAATCTTCGCAGAAAAATACTCTTTCAAGTGCTTGTGCATTACATATTAAATATTTCTATATAACACTTGCAGGTTTTTGCATTGTTCTCAAGCTGCTATTAATTAAAAAGAAAAAAAATTATTTACAAAATGTTTCATTAAATATACATCAGAAAGAGAAAGATTTTAGTAAATGAAACGAACAATAATAGCAACCGTCATCAACTAAGTTTTATCAAGTAAAAGTGCGAGCGAAAAAAAAAAATTGGCAAAATTTATGAAAGCCCCACCACACTACACAGCAGATGCCTGCCAATTGCTGCCACAATAATATATATACAACGACGATGAGATGATCATGATGATGATCATCATGATGTGGCGATGATGGTGATGTTGTTTTAGAAAAAAATAAAAAAATAAAAATAATAAAAAAAAATTAGCAAAAGAGCCAAAAGAGGAAAATAAAGATAAAAGAAAAAAAAGTTGTTAGCTTTCACAAACAAAATCAGCAACAAGTTGCAAAAGTACATACACAAATACGTATGTAGATATTTATATGGTTATAAGCACTCTTTGCCACAAAAGTTTCCACATTCCCCAGCTTAACTCGTAGACAACAAAATATTGGCGCTGTCGAGCGGTAGTAGTTGCGTTGGGGCAGTGCAATTGCAATGATGATGCGGCTCATAAATTGCTTTTAAATTGCCAACAATTTTTATTGAGCGCTATGGCCGAAGAAAGACAAGCAACAACCACAACAACAACAACAAAAGAAGAAGAAGAAGAAAAAAAACAAAACAAAAACAAAGGAAAAACACAACGCAGCGCCACATCGTTTCGGTTATCGCAAGTAACATAGGGATAGTGTACGCTAATAACAAAAACCGAGTAACAAATATCCGACCAACATGTTATTATTGTTGTTGTTGCTGTTGCTTCTGTTGGTGTTTCTGCTGTTGTTGTTATTATGATTATTATTATTATTATTATTATTATTATCATTACAATGACCCACCGCAATATCTATTACAGCTATTGCTACTACATATTGCCAACAGACAAACGCCTATTGCCGCCGCGTATTAGATGTTAGAATTAATGGGCAAACAGATGATGTAAATTGGACATGTTGTGTTGTTGTCGCCGTCGCCGTTATCGTCGTTGTTGTTGTTGTTGTTGTTGTTTTTATTGTTGCTGTTATTGTTGTTATTGTTCCCGCAGCCCTTTAATATAAGCGTGCATAACCAGTAAATGCAGAAGAGCAGTTTTAAAAAAATGTTATAATCGTTTCACGGCGAAATTTGAATACCCGTCGTGTAGATAGGTTACTCTCTCTTAAATTTAATGCAATTTATCATAGATTTCGTTAGTCACTCCCGTTGACAGTGTGCCCAGTTGTTTCTTTAAACGGTACTTTTTTCATATTCCAAAATAAAAAAAAAATTATTTCATAAATTCAATTCCCATTTACGCGAATTGATTCAAACTAGAACGCTTAAAAATGGTATTCGACTTAAAGTCGTAACACATTCACATTCATTTCCGTTAAAACAATGATGCAATGATGCGTTATTTCTATGTTCGGGGTAGGATTTCAATTTTGAATATATGTAGAAAAATAAAAGATAAAGTTATCTATAAATTTTGCTTTATACTCTGCCCACTTTAGAAGGTATGAAAAACAAGCAACAAATGCAATTTATTTTCAACTTAAATTAAATATGGTTTTCAAATCAAAGCATTTCGAAGCGATCCTTTTCCTTTATTTAATTACGTCAATGAAAACCACTTGTGTGCTTCTCTAAAAAAAAATTTGATTCACTTTTATATAAATGTTTTGTATGTTTGTTCTTTTTCACCTCTTTGATGTTTATATTTATATTGGTTTCTTTACTTTTGGTCCTAAGACCAAAGATGTCTCTGTTTATATTTGCCTATAAAGTAGTATGGTAACGCGGTTTCCCATCGCATTCATCACTTGGGACTTTTTAACCGGAAAATAGGACTGAAGCATTATTGTGTCAAGCCCTTTAAACGTCATTTTCTATATATATATATATAGATATATATATATATATAGATATAGGTAAAATGGTCTGTAATGTGGTCTTTTTCAACGATTCTCTTTGAAATGCATTTAATCTTCCGAAGCAGATCTAAGCGAATATAAGGCTTCAACATTTCAAATTACACCCACTTGAGTAGTAAAAAATCGAGAGCTGAGACTTTACCTATTGGTTTGAAAATAATCTCAACGCGGAATTTAAAAAAGACACATCTCTAAATAACTAAAGATCTTAAGAATATTATCCAATTAGTATGTGTATCAACTATTTATTGCGTTCTTATGCACTTATATGCCTTTAACCGATAAGAAAGGAACCAAAAGATTTTCTGCTAAGTCGTTTCAACATAAGGTTCGATTGTCAAATGACGTGAAAATGATCCAATATCGTGAGAGTAACAGTTTGCTTCCAATCAAGTTTAAAAATTTAAGCTATTTTTTTATTTTTTGTCCCTGAATTAAGGATAATTCTGACCCATAGAAAGATATTCAAGTCAAACTAGAAAGATCTCGGCCATTTCCAAGTGTTTGGAAGAAATACATTTTCCATCTTTTCCGATAAAATTCAAATTGATTGAAAACATAGACTTAATAAGGTCATCTGCCTTTTACGCCCCCACGGCAGAGACGTCGTAGCTCTGAATTGGCTTAATCGTCCACCTATTTTCACACATTTTCAACTTTTCAACAGCAACTGCTGCTCTGCTACATTAAATATGAATAAATCGATCTGACCTAGTGATGACCAGAAGGAGATAATTTTAGAGAATAAATCACATGCTGGACAAGTTTCCAGTCCAAGTTAAACGTTGGACGTATGCAAATTTCAAAGGAAAACAATTTTTTACTCGAAATCTCGCAAATCATTTTCCGATCATTCTGTAGCTTAATGCATTTCCTCTCCATTCTAAAATAATCTATAGTTGAAAACCGTCCCTTTACACCTTGACGACGGCTTGTAAGCAACTTTGAACTTTATCGTATCGATAACCTCCTAATGGAATTTTCCATACATGTTACAATCATAATATCAATATTAGTATGCCTTCAATACTCAACTGCTGCAGCATATGAAAACATAGAAAAGCAAAGAAAACTGCATAACTTACCGCATATGCACAAGGCAGGAAGTGCTAATTGAAGTGAAAATGAAATGAAATAAAAAATCCGAACATTAAATGTTCATTAAATGCAGATAGTAAAAAAGAAAAAAATAAAAGGATAAAATTTATAACCACTACCTGTGCCGGGAAATAAGTTCTAGTTTTACGGCGAAACTTGTTAGAAAATTAATGCAAATAATTTCATTGAGAAAAAAATTCTTGAATATTTTCAGTTAATGGTCTCGCCTATGCACATGCAGTTGGGTTCTTCCAGTTACTAACAAAAATAATTTCAGTACTGACCCGTTTAACTGGCTTAACATACAAAAAAAAAAAAAAAAATGAAAAATTGTCGATTTCACTTTTTTAAACATACAATACATATATATAAGCAATAGTGTAAAAAATAACTAAAATAAAATGCACCATAAATAAAAAGAAATAAAAAAAAAATTAATAGTTTCACGAAGTTTAAAAGATTCTTGCCGCATATATACATACATACATATACACGTACGTTAGGTTAAAGTTTTAAAGCAGTTTTCATAAGGGGTAAGGAGGTTTGCATTCCGCATCGATTATTTTCACTTTTTTGTAGATTTTAAATATCAAAGCGTTTGATTCTACCAAATCTTAAAATCAATTTGCTCTATAATAGAGATTGTAATGTCCTTTCGAGAAGATGGGATGGACGACTCTATTGTTGAATTCGAAAGCAAAACGCTTTAAAGTATGACTTGCTGAGCCGAGTCTACATTATTTTACAGAGAATAAATTGGATTTCGAATTGGATTCAAAATCTCTTCTCTTTTCAGATAGAACGTATTCTATAGATATATGACGCAGATGGACTTAATCGAAAAGAAAAAAGCGATTTCCAGGAACTAAAAATATGAAATTTATTTTGTGAAAAAATGAGAAGAAATTAACAATAATAAAATTTTAAATCGCTTTAAAAAAGTTAAAACTTAAGAAAACTTGGACTTGATTAGTGAAGCAACAAAAATAAAGACACAAAACAAAATCAAATTTAGACTGTTAAATATCGTAGGCCACTTCACTTGGTACAATTCTTTGCCTACATTCGTCGTAACTATCACAAATTTTATGTTACTGCCAAGCCTTACTTTACATGAGATCCGTAGAGAAGTGGACGCAGAAGAAATAAGCCCCATGTAGAGCGCTAAATTTTATCATAACTTACTAGACCTTAGACTTATTGCATGAAATGCAAGCTTTTTTTTTTTCTTTCTTTTTTTTTAGGATGTTATGGATGTTAATGGATGGAAGTTTAAAGTATGGTCTAACCTCAGTAAAAGATTAAAGTGATCCGATCTGAACCACTTCCAATAGCGTTCGTCCATGGGCTAGAATGCGACCTGTACGTTGAATACACAAGAAAACCAGACCGACAGATGGACAGACAGGCTCGACAGGATCGATTAAAAAAGCGATTCTGAATCGATAGGCTTAATGAAATGCACTGTACGTCTATCGCAAGTCTGTTGTTTTGGAATGGTGCAAAGCCTAAAACCGAGACGTCTTAAAATACAGAAACCAGATAAAGATTTATGATATTCTATCTACCATGACTATCCTTTAAAATACAGACGCCTTGCGGAGCGGCCAATCGACGGAAAGACTCAACAACAATTCCCGCATACTCAATATGTATAAAAATTAGTTCATTATGTAAAAGATCAGTATTAAATCTAGAATTGGTGACCAGTTTTGGAAAATTTTACATTCGAAGGCAGAATGCGACAAGAAGCATCGAAATGTTACACATATAAGTTCATGTCAATAATTCGTTTGTAAATAGATCTTCTAAAAATTGCAGGTAAGATCTACGTTATCTCAAAAATCACAGCCCAGTGATATGAACTTAATAACAGAAACATTCGGATAAGCATATAAAATTGTAAAAAGAACACTCTACGCTACAATCTTATGGGCATTGCTTGTTGTATCTAGCGTTATGTCTAGCGTGTGTAAGGCTCCCATTATGTTATGTTCCAGTAATAATTTTTGACTTTAACACGTTTTCGTAAAACAAATCATCCCGCTTTCAATATGTTACATCTAACCCCGTGTCGTAGTAACAACTTGTGCATGACGTTATATCTACGCGAAGGTAATTGTGCCATAGGGGAGGCGCTACAGTTGCACTTAAGATCGGGTGCTCGTTAGGGATTGAGCGAATTCGGCTTAAGCTAAATATAATTTCTTTCACGTTGTGAATAAAGTTTATTTCTCAGAACACGTTTCCATTAAATTGAACTATGCTGCACAAACAAACGTCGTTTAATTGGTGATTACTAGCAAAAAGCCCTTCAATGAATTGCTTATCGAGTTTGATTTTCTTTTCACAATTTCAGTTTTAGACCCAAAATCATGCGCGAAATGATTTTTTCAAAATTTTAACTCAAATTTCGAAATCTTCTTCTTGAAAAAAAAAAAAAAAATCAGGAAAGAGAGAAAAACAAAAAAAAAAAAAAACAAAACAAAAACTTGTGAAAAAATTACCAAGAAATCTGAAAATATTTACAAGACAACAACAAAATTCATGATTTCAATAAGTAAGCGAGAGTTATGATAGGCTTTTATTTTTGAGGCAAAAACCTTAAGGCTGATATAAAGTAATTTCGACACGCATCTGAGCGTGTATCTAATGAAATTAAGTTATGCTTATGTATATATATATACGGACTTATTTATGCACATGTGTTTGTGAATGAAGAATGCGTGTTTGGTATATCAACTAAATTATATAGTTTTGGTTTTTAACAATTTTCAATCTATGCCTACCTCAACAATAATAAGCATATAATTTTATTGGCTTGATAATAATCTGAGACAGGATCAATTTTAATGGCGAACGGGGAAATATACAAAAAAGGAAAAGTTGTGAGAAAACGAAACTTAATAGTAGAGAAAACTGCCATCATAAAGCAGCCTTCGTTCTACGAGTTAAGGTGAAGGTGAGCGAAGGCGTCTTTAGCTTTAGCCCATGCATGAAAACGTATTGCGTATTGAGTTGTGGCGGATAGTGGCTTTTAAAAATCCGACATCTATCTTTTTAAGTCAAACACATTGATATATATGATGGAAACTCCATCGTTGAGTGGCAATGAAGCCATTAAAACTACATTTTGCAACCGTACCATCATGACAATTGTAAAAAGTTGAGACATTACAGTTGTCAGTTGTTTAAGGCAGTAAGCAGTAAATACAAGACAAACATCATTCACATGAATGAATGAATGAATGAATGAATGAATGCAAGTAACTAAGTTTGTTTGTCTATGTCAAAATAAGCCCAGCCCTAAACTCTTGCTTGATAATATTTGCTTACTTTCAGAACGACACTTGTAAACACAGACAGTAACTTGTGATCACTCTGTTATTGGCATTCACTTATCAATAGGCAAATATTACTTTAAAGGTGATATACAAAAAAAAAAAAAAAATGGAGAAAACCGAGAGAAATTACATTCGGGTTGAATCGAATTTCTTGACATACAGTATTTGGTTGATTGAAAAGTAACGAAAAAGTTAAAAGTGTATGACACTAACATAAAAGTTCTCTCGCTCTTTATGGGTGAATTGGCTTGCTTCCATAGCGTACGCTATATCTAACTTGCGGTTCTAACATGCTTAAGCCGATAGGTAATAAAAGCCGACTTGGAATTTTATGTGCAACATCCGAAACTAACGATTTTAAGGTGAACAATACGAACAGTTCGGTTTAGTAATATAAACGAAAGAGAAAGAGGACGGCGACAGGTAGAGAAGGGAAGAGAATACGCTTTACATAAGCAACGATTAGTTCGAGTTTTCCACCTCTTACGGACTATCGAACTCGAATCCATAGATTGCTCAAAAACGATTCGTATAAGAGAAAGGCAAAATTGAAAGCCAAAGTTTTGTGTCATTCCTAACAGCGTGATTTCATCACATGAACAGATAACGATATTTAAACTGATATTTGCATGTTATGGATATGGTATCCGTGCTGATCGGGAGTAGATTTCACAATGTCATCGAAACTTATTTGTAAAAGTGGCAAACGTTTGACAAGCTCAACATACCCCCTGTGGTTGGTATAAAAAAATCACATAAACATAACAATTTCGTTTTTTTATGGCCTAAGGAGGGAAAAAATAACAAATAAATAGCATTTATTTGCATAAGAATGTTTTTTATTTTCTTCTTCGTTTTACTTTTCTTTTTCTTTTCCTTTTTTTTTTTTTTTTCTCCTTTATAATATTGTCTCTGTGGCAAGGTTTCTATAAAAAAAAAGTTTTATTAAGTAATAAAATTTCAATATTGAAGGAGAAACAACGAACCTATCCAGCCTTAGTTGATTTATAAAATCCTTGACCATAAATTAGGAAGAAAAAAAATAAAATAAAATAAATAAATGGCAGACAACGCCTAAGAGTTATTTTATTTATTTTATTTTGTTTTCATCATATATTAGTTAACGATTTGCATTGAATTTAAAATCAAATCAATCACAAGATTCTTTGTTTACAGTTCATTGAAACCTTAAGTAATTTGAGTACAAAACATATGACAAAGAGTTTAACTCTTCGAATCAACGAATACAACGAATCGTAGATACCCACCAACCAAAGTGACTAATAAATGATATACGACTGAAAAATGTAACACGAAAATACGCATCGCAGTCAAAAGAAAACAAACACATTTTGTGAGTAGAAAGATTTTCAAAGATCATGAAACTTTTTGAAATTTTGAATCCACCAGAGCTGACGTTCTCACTTTTCAATCTCTACTACAAAATACTACTCAGTCCGCTGCAAAAAACACAGTTTTTTGCTTATCCCCTCGCAATGACATTATTTGCAGTCTGTTTGCAAATAAACATTTATCAAAAGGAACTAACATCTACTAAAGAAGAAAAACAATACCCAGTTGGGTAAATTGAACAAATAAACGTTTGTTTAATTTTTGACTTTAGATTTTGAGCATACACTAAGAAAGAGTATATATCGATACTGTGTCTAGGTGGTGGGTGTCTTTTCAGCCTTCTTACTTTACAACTATCAGCCAACAACTCTACAACTGAAATAATATGAAGGGGCAGGAGTTTAATCTGTTATCTGTAATCGCTGGTAAAGCCTTTTATTTCATCTTTATGCGTCTGGACACTAAGCGCGGTATGTAAGATGGGATTGCTCACAAGGCAAGAGGCATTGGCGATAAGCCTTAACTGGAATGCTGGATGTCCCCCCATAGACAAAAGACAAATGAATTAATTGTAAAGTCTTTCAACATATTTTCATAGGCGTCACGAATTTTCGCTACACTTTGCTTAGGAGGGGAGATGCATTTCGACTTTTACCTTAAATTCTTTTGACATTTTAACTCGTCGATATCTACGTTATATCATTTAATCATGAAGCAGTAGATTTCTGTAGGTCGCAATAACCTTTGCACCCTTTCAACATTTTCTTATCAAAATTTACTTTCTTTTACGTAGGCTAGCATTAATTTACAGTGTTTATAAGCGATGAAGAAATGAAGAAATTCCTATCACGAGACCCGATTCACATTGTGCTTCCATTCTTACAAGGCGGACAAGTGCAAGCGATAAAAGAAATATTACAATTTTACGCTAAGCCGATAATGTTACGATGGGCACGTTAGTCGCCGTTATTGGGAACAAAGTGACTCCTTTTACCTCGCTAAAGAACAAATTTATATAGAAAATTGAACCAGAAAATGGTAAAAAGGGTGCGATTGATATAAGCCGGTATAAAAATGTAACTCAATGGTTGGTAGATTTCGCAATTCGAAGGACTTCGAAGAAAACTGGAGTGAGATGCAAAAACTGACAGTAAAGTTCGTCGTCGATGTCCAAAAACTGATTACGATTATTAATAATCATACTTAAGTATATAATAATCCATGCAATACTTTTATTATATTTATTTTTTGGAATTTGTTTATTTTCACATATATTTATGTTTATTGGCTTAAGGAAAGCGATCTTATATGACTGTTAATTGATATAAATAAGCAGATATTTTCAAAGGGCAGTCATTTGAATGCGACATTGAACACCCACTATGTGAACACATACATATTTTTCACTTAAATAGTGCTAATATATTAAAGTTATGTAAAACGAAATGAAAACAAATGCTATAGTATTTACGTCCGCGTCAACCCGTTACGAGAGAAAAAAGTGTCAATTTAAATTCACCTTTGGTGGCATGGTAATGCAATCAATTGAAAGTTACAAACCTAATGTCAGCCGTAATATGCCTTTATTCCTTCATCGCAGATGTAAACAACAAAACTCATGAAACATTACGAAATTTTCACTTCTTTTTTTTTTTGCTCTCTTCATTTGGGTCTTATTTCAAGTCAAAAAAAATTAAAATAAAATTGAGAAAAAAAAAGATTCACAAAGAAATACATACTTAACCTCTGATAAAGACACACCTCAGAAATCTAATACTATACGAAATTCTTCAGATGATTTGTAAGGAATTTCACGCGCATTTAAATGAAAAAAAAAAAAAAAAAATTTCAAAATTTAATAACAAAATTAATTATACTGGACAGTTCCAAATAATTTAAACGACTTGAATGCAATAAAAAAGAAGAGGAAACAAAAACATATATAAGCTTTATAGATCTTTAAGATAACAGACAACACGCAAATATCGACAACTTATGAAATATCTTATAATACAAAAATTCTTTCGGTTAAACTCTTCCACGGTATACTAATCTCTTTGTAGAGACAAATGTGCATGATCTCGATCAAGGTGATATTCTATAAGCGATTTGACCATCGTCACTTACACAAACTCACGCCTAAGTAACACGATAAAATATTTAAGACGACAAACAATGGAAAAAGGATACTGAAATTTCCCATTTTCTTCACGTTTACTAAGTTTCCTTCATATACTTGCTTTGTTTTTTTTTTGCACCCCAAGCCCTTAAGCATTTATCATTATTCACGTTCACGATAGCTTTCCAGTAAATCGTGACTCGTATATGACTGCTGATATGATTGCAAGGATAAGCGTACAATTGCAGATTTCCTAAAGGGTGTGAAGATAAATACGGATTGAACTGAAAGACACAAAGAAAGACACCTGCCATCGCCCATAAGAGAGAGCTGAGTAAGCGCCCTAACAGAGCTCTGTTAATTAATTGCGATTAAGATATGGCTAGACTTGGAAGCTTCCCTCGGCCAAATTGGGAAACGCAAAACACTCTACTGGCCACCCAATGAATCTATATAAAAATACGTCTCAAACAAACTGAACGAATTCGAATTCTCGCAAGAAATAATTACAGTTTTATAAAGAAAACGTGTACAGCTGGTACAGTACAGCTGGTTATGATCTTCAAGTCTTCGCTGGCACATGGTCGTTCCGGCTATGTTTGAAAAATTAGCATTCAAATTTGCAAATCTTACGTGAGAATACGCTCTCTGCAGAGAGCTTACTTCGAAAAGTACAATTCTTGTCAACGATCCTGAATTGATAGCCTTGGATTCTGTACATAAGGACGAACGTTTAGAGTATTTAAAATCATCCACTAATTGATCCAGTTTCCACAAAACTTTTTAGCTAATCCATTCGCGGTTGGAGTTGAAGGTAAATCATTATTTCGCCCTATTTTCTGGGAATTTGCTTATATATTACAGAAAGCTTTCGAAGCAGATGACGATGTTTTTCACTGCTGACGATCACGAAAGCAATCAAACGAGACAAACATGAGACAAACGGTGGTATGAACGTAGTCGTTTTGAAAATTCGTCAACCAACCTAGTGAACCTATTAGACACACATTAGACGATATATTTTAGCTAACAACTCGTCTTCTTCCGAAGTTTTCTTATTATTTTTTGCAAAAAGATCCATCCGTGCTTTTATAAAGAAACTTTTGGCCTAAAATCGCCCTATGGATATCGTTGAAATTTTTCTTTATTTTTCCTAAAAAATTATAATTTTTTTTTTTTTAAAGCGATTTCAGGTATTTAAGACTTCAAGAGCAAATTCGAAACCGGATGTAAATATTGTTCCGGAGAAGTTTCCTTTCCCGATTATCGAGACCGTGATGGTTGGGAAAAAACATTTTTATTTTTGTGAGAAGTCCTAAAACGCTCTGGGCAGTGCTTACTATAGAAAGCAATCAAACAATATGTTCGTAAGAAAAAAAAAAAACATTTTTTTCTTTTAATTAGAAAAAAACAAAAAAAAAATGAAAAGAAAAGAATAAAATTCAACTAAATCCTACATAGATTTTTGTGCTTAGGCTCTACTATCAACTATCGAATTTCATTCATTACTCATCTTAAGTATTATTTCACGCTTTAAAGAATCTGCGGGTGTTAGAGTTTTTGTCTTTACGTTTATTTTATTTTCCTACTTCCTTTATTTATTACTTCGTCTACACTTGGTTGAGTTAGCTACTGGGGGAGAATAACTTTTGTTTCTGTACTAAACTTTTTCTCATTTTAACAACAACAACATTAAACAAAACATTTTTCGTATACAAAACCGAACGATATTAACAATGAATACATTTTTTGTTCATTCTATGGGTTTCCTTTGGAATTATGAACTTATGTTAAGGTATTTGGACGAACAATGGCAAAAATTATGTTTATGGCTGTGAAAGAAACAAGAAAATCAAAAAAAAAAAAAACACAAAAGAAAGAAAACAATCCATTGACCTTTTTCTTCGAACAAGTGTTGCTAGTTCTACTAACGTGTACTTGGTTGTAAAAATTACATAAAGAAAACATGAAAAGAAAGAACAAAACAGAAACAAAAAACGAAAACAGAAAATAATACCATGGGGTTGTTCCCACAGTGACCAGTAAACTTAAAAGGAAATAAATGTCGTCGTTAAGAAAGTTGTAAAATGCATTTTCAATAGAATTATCAGTAATTTCTACGTAGCAATATGAATTTTTCTATGACTGGTCGTCCTATTTAAAAGTTAGATTTACGCGGCCTACTACAAGCAAATTGTCATTATGACAAGACAAGAAGAGAAGCAGAATTTTTATTTTGCAAGTGTTACTTGAAAAGAAAAAAAGAAAGTAAATAAACAAAGCCATGCTCGAGTTACACTATCGATCTGACTTTACTCTTGACCAACTATGGATTATGAGTTGATAAAAAGGCGACGAATTTATGTTTAGTTCCGTGCTTGAATACTTTTTAAACGATTGAATTCTGTTAAGAGAAGAATGAAAAAGGAACAGAACGAGGACGCCAAGCTGTAAGCTAAGCGTAAAAGCTGTTAAGCAAATTTTAATCTTTACCCCTTGACAGATGAGCAGGGGACTAGCTCCGTTGCCCAGAGTGAGTGTTAGTCGGCCGAGGCTGCAGCCTCGGCTCTCCCTGTCTCTGAGGTTAATCAATGCAGAAACCACATTTGATAAATTGATTCCGCATAAAAACGCACCGATTTTCCAAGAAACCAAAAAATGCTAAAAATGGCTCAACCAAATGCTGATACCTGCCGGTATAACTAACAACGATTCGCATGCGCATGCCACCGTGATGGATAACTTGCCTATAACAGAGAACAATACATAAGCAAAGTATTTTTTGCGGTAATCATGTTGAGAGAGTTGAATAGTAATATTCAAACGGCCAAGGCCAGAAGAATTATTGTAAATGTGTACACTTGTAAATAATTTGTAAGAAGATTTTCTAAGAATTGTAAATAAAATCCAAGTTGAGTCCGAGTCTAAAGATTCGGACAGAGATGTAAAATCGCAAATGGGTATTTTATGTAACAATAGACTTAATGAGGTCATTGATTATTTCTGTCGAAATTGATAAATCACTTATATAGAACTTAGCTGCTTACCGTTAATAATTATCGTCACGGACGAATGACATCGCTATTACCCCAATTGTAGTAAGTATTGCTGCCTATCGCTAGCAATTAACGCCATAATGCGTGATATGCATTTGTTTTAATCCTTTTTAAAATATAACGCACGTGTGTAAGGACGACTTGGTATGAACGCATTGATCAAGAGGCGTATAAATCAAATTTTTGTTTAAATTTTTGCTCTCTCGAAAGTTGAAATAAGGGACAGGATAGACGGTCGGATATTATTTAGGCAAGCTAAAATCTTCCATTGCCTATAAGATCTTTGTAGTAAGTGTTTTGCTGTTACGTGTTGCAAAGTTTTAATTACGGTAATATTTCTCTCTCTTTCTTCAGCTATAAAAATGTAAAAATATAAGCGTTGAACATGAGCTGATAGTCCGCGAACTTTGCATATATAAACTCTAAAATATTTTGCATTTTATTTTTATTTATTTATTTATTTATTTATTCTTTTACTCTTCATTTCTTGTTTTTCTTATGGTACTAGTTTTTTTGTAAATTATCTTATACTAAATGTATACAGTGGTTAAGGTTGACTTAAGTAACATATGTTCATTAAAATTTCCTTGGCTTAGAACGTAGAGAAACGCAAGTGCAATTATGAAGTAGTAAGACGAAGAAGAGAAGGAACGCAAATTAAATTGTGTATTTATGTTTAGGGTACTGTATGGTCAATTTTAAGCTTATATATAAAAAAAAAAAATAATAATAAAACAAAAAAAAAAAAACGTTTTAAGGAACTCAAACAGTGGAACGCCGGAAATTACAATCATATCTACTCCAGAACAACATATGCATAACAAAAAGTTATCTAGATGGCGGCGAAAGGCATAGAATAAAGCAAAATGCAAAAAAAAAAAAATATATATATATAAAAATAAATAAGTGAAATAAAATTAATAATAAAATGCAAGGACGAGGAAGCAATAGAATTTAAATGAAATTTAAACCTCTCTATAACGAAACTGCATCGATTATTTTCGTTGAACTGGAAATGGCTGGAGATTATTTTGCTTAACACTTTTCGGATTTTTTTTTCTTTTCTCTTTTTATGTTTTATTAATTTGAATAAACATCTCTTTTACGATATTTTGTGTATAACCTAATATGGACAATATTTTCTATTCACGATCTCGCTTGAAATTCCTAAACCACTTCTTTTTTTTTTTTTACTTGATATGATAAACAATATAATAAACATAAACAACATAACTTTTCTTTAGATAGTAAACGGCATCTTAAAACTCACACTCGCGGGATTTCAAACGAACGAACGAACGAACGAACGAACGAATGAATGAATGAATGAATGAACTTAATAATGAGATTTAATGTGCATTAAACCGGCATACGGTTGCATTAAGTTTATAATAAATCTAATAAATCTAATCATATGGACGCTGAGCTGAACTGAAATTTTTTTTTTTTTATGTATTTCATTATATATTTACAGATATCAGAAGAATGCATTGGATAAATAAATAAGTATGCGTATGTATGTCTGCATATGTTTGCCTAGAGTTTGTAAGCAATTCCTGTTAAACGTTGTATCGTATAAGTTGACCGAATGAAATGAGACCGTCTTGTCTAGTATTGCATCCATACGCATATCTATACCAGATACTTTTTTATTTATTAAGGTCTTTAACACTTTAACACTTTTGCAAACCATTTATTGCTCTACACGACTCTCCGGCTCCGCTTAAGAGTCTTCCCCTTTTATGTGAACTTAAATAACTATCTGCTGCTAACTGCTTAATTTGGTACGTACTGCATAGTTTTCGATAATTTCATGTATATTACGACCGTCGTAGCATACTTCTTCAAAATAATATAGGTTAGCTCACTAATTTCGCTTACAACGACAACAAAGAAAAAAAAAAGCAAGTAATCGGTTGTCGATAAATAACAGGTTTTTGGACAGTTTACTTCTTCGTTTTTCAATTTCCTACAAAGACAAGGTCAGCTAAACTCTGTTTCGCTTCATGCATTATGACAATTATTTATACATTTCCTGTCAGATTTGATTTCATTAGTATTAACACAGCTTCATGTGTCAATCCATGCGTTTCCTTAACCCTTCAAGTAAGATTAAATGATACAACATCGGCTTGAGACGAATTTATTATAACAAACTATTCTGATTTGCGTACGACAGTTAATCAGAACACAAAGCCATTCAAACAATGTTTGGATGCTCCTATTGTCCCCTAAGCAGTACTATATTTTAAATCATAAATATGATTAAAAAAAAAAATTGATTTAGATAGACAATGCGCTCTATTTATATATAATTTTTTGATAATTTTGAGCGAATCCTTGATCCTTTGAAAAAAATGAAAATTTAGACAATTTCCTACCGATCTTAAAAGAAGTATATATATGATTTAAAAAAATAAACCATAAATCGTTTGCTTCCAGAGCTTGAAAAAGAGATGAGATCGACGGATGTAATTAAATCGGGTCCTAAACCTTGTGTTGTTGTTTCTAATGTGTCTCAATCGTTAATGACCAGGGCATAGATATTTGACTAATGTATGGAAAAAACTAAACACAAACATACCGCATGAACAAGAGAAAATATTTCGATTCTCAAAGCATTCGAAGCGCATTGATGTCTTTCGTTAAGTCCTTCAACTCGTTTACCGTATATTGATTCGGCAACTTTTCAAGTTCGAACCTATCTATGGTAAATTCAGTTTCAAAAACTAACACCTTAACAAAGCTCGATTGCTTTTCGAGCCGAAATGACTCATTTTCTTCATACAATAAATTATGTCTAACGTGAAGCACAAACACAAGCAACCCAAGTTAATATTGTTTAACAATTACTCTGCTGGGTTCACCCTATGATGGCGTAACAACTTCTTTCATACCGTCAACGCTGTCTCATTTTGAAAACGAAAGTGGAAGCTAACAGTTAGCAGATGAGACAGTTAAACAGGTAGCAGCTGGCATACAAGCAATAGGTAGATGGACGGAATGACATGTTATGTTATCTGTTTTTTTCTTCCTCTTTCACATATCGTATCCTCTAGCATTTCCGTGAAAATTTAAACGCCCGCAATAATTTTGTGTCGTTTCTTTGGAATGCCACTGCTCATCCCTTCGCTCAGGTTCAGCTTTCAACGGGAATTATGCTAACACAACTAATTTGGTAATCAACTCGTTTAACATGAGATTATTCGACATAATTAAACGTTACAAGAAGTGGATTAGGTACAGAGCGAGAAAGTATATACACGCGCTTCATCAAAAATAGTAGCAATAAATGTGTTTTTGTTTTTTTGTGTAAAGCACAGTTTCGTGCTTTATTTGAGTTTGTTTGTGTTTACTTTGATTTCTGTAATCACTTTGTTCATTTTTGAATGTTGTTTAATTATGTTGTGTAAAAAAATACAGTGGCCGGCATACACGCTTGCGTCTGCCACTGGTGAACTTATGTACAAAGAAAATTTATCTTGATCTGAACCTGGGTCCTTCGATTGACTACCGACCAAGAGGCCGTACGGTATCCAAGCAACGTTAAACAATTTGTGTTTAGGGTTAACGAAAACAAAAAATACTATTTCAAATTTATAAAAATGACTTAAACCGATACGTGCTGGAATTTAATTTGTTAAAGACAACTGCACTTTACAAAAACAAAAATTATTATTGTCTTTTAGTAATCTTACTTTTAAATTTAATTTTAAAATAAGTGACCATAGTGTGACCAAATTGCGTGATCAATTGCGCCCTCAGCAATGTTAAAATTCTGTGGGCCGGGTCCCACTACAGTTGTTTTTATCTCAGTTTATTCATATTTGGTCATAACGGGGTCAGCTTTATGCCATCGACTAATGATACTTAATCAGACAACGAAATCGATATACTATTGATTGTATGTTCTATCGATCCAAGCTTCAGTTAACTTCAGTTAATTCTTGTTATAGTATATGTATATGTATATAAATTTGTATATCAATCGTGTTCCAGCTATTACTGCTTATGTATTTTCCTTTTAATTAATTTCATTTAATAAACATTTCATTATCGAGCTTGCATTAGTCAAAATATCAACGACCGCTACAGCCAAAAAAAATAGTAATGAAATTATCCATTTAACAATAACTTGTTAAATATGCAACACGTATATAGAGCGCGGTTAATATTAATTATTAAGAAAAGTTAACGAGTGATATTTATTTGTGCATTTATGTATCGAGCGTTTATTTTTTTTTTTTTTTTTTTTTTTTTAGTAAAAAAGGGGGATGTCTCGTGTACGTGCAAGTACGGTGACCAGTAAAAGTTAAGAGAGAGAGTGTAGTGTTTGTGTGAGGTTGGGTTAAAAAAGTGATAACATCAGGCACGTTTAGGAAAAACCACTGCTAGTAGATCGTTCCAAAGGCGGGAAGAGTGATTGGAGAGTGACGAGTTGGGATATTTTGCTGGACGCTATGCCGATAACTCCAGGACGAGTTGGTGATAATGCTGAGAAAACCTTCTGACCCTACTCAAGAGCTTAATTGACGGACATATCTCTGTTCGAGGGTATCGAGCATTTTCGTGCCCTATGAGCACCTCCTAGGCAAGATTTCGGAGGCTTCCGTATGTACGTGTCGAAATCCTGTCTGTTGTAAGGTGTAAAATTTTATGCTTAAAATTTTATTATGAAAGTTTGTTCCAAGTAAGTGTTTACAAAGAAACAAAAAAAAAAAAAAAAATGAAATTCAGCACTATGATGAAATACAAAAAATACAAAATATTACAAATATATTTAAAAAGTAATTATGACGATTACAAAATTAATTTTCATCAGCCAATTGCAACTAACCTATTTTTTTTTCTTTCTCAGCATTGTTGAAACTCCTCTTATTAAAGATAAAATAAAAACAAAAATCACTTGAAAAAAACCCATAGTCGATTTTTTGGAGAAGGTGTTGTATCCACACCGTGTCGTAATTATCGAAAATTTTGCGCCGTCTTGGATCGAAACCGTCTGTGTTAAGTTAAGTACTGTGTTAAGCGAGAGATTTGCCCATCCCAGGCAACATAATTGGCTGTTCTCGGCAAGGATTGCGGACTCTTCTACGCTAATACGACCAAAAAAAAAAAAAAAGAGTTGTTCATCGCTCCGTTTGTGCGTTACCAAGACAGAGCTGTATTTTGGTGGCATTAAATTTCTCCCTGTTGGCTTTACCCAATTCGGTTATTCCTATGACGCCTCGATTTCATTCATTATTCAGTCTTGTGTGTAGTTTGACATTGCTGGGTCGCACGCACTAATGTAGTGATCAAAATAATATTTTTGGACAATTTTACTGATTGCATTATCTTGAAGAAGCAGTCGTCAAATTTGAAATGACGATTGAGATGTTTTTTTTAATCTTCAATGCATAGAACAAATTTTGCCTGTGATTGTATATGTAAATATTTTGAAACCGTTCATCGGTTCAGCTTGAAATTGTAGCCGAAATTTTTTAATCATTGCAAGTGAATTAGAGACTGGATAATGTTTGACATCGATGGACTACGCATAAAAATTCGCAATTGAACGTCCCCTCGTACGTTATCATCCGCTACATTCTGCCCGCATGCGCGGCAACATTGTTCGTACCTTTCGAAAACGAAAAATAGATATCGCATCGAAAAAATTCGGTTTTCTTTTAAATTATACGAAATTCGGTGAATATTTTCGTTAAATATCGGCATAAATATCGATTTTCGAGTAAAGTATTTGTTAAAAATTTTATATTTTCTGTATAGGCTAAGGTTCTTCGCCCCTTTAGGGCATTTTCACATATTGTGAATGTTATGGAAAAAGTAAAATTTAGTACGTAGCAAATTATTGCGAGATGGACAGGGTTAGTCGTGTTCTTGATTTCTTTAAAATGGTTTGCATTATAATGAAAATTTATTAAACAAAACCGAAATTTCTCGAAACAAGGGAGCCTACTACGAGTGTGGGAGTGAAGTGCCCGAACGCACTCATCTTTTTTAACATGATCAATCACTCCGGGGATGCTTTCTATACACGAAACGCACTAAGCGAGTGTGCTATCGGCCGATAAACTTTATATACGACCAAGTACGATCTACTGCACTGAGATTTAAACCCACAAACGCCAATGCGGTATTTGCGAATCTTATCTACTTGGACATGCGGCAGCGCAACGTATTCTAATCCATTTCTCTCTTACCCTTGTTTCAACGACGATTTTCAAAAGTCATGGTTTTACATTTGTCGATAACACGGAGAACACAGAAATTCAATCAAAAACTCACGAACAAACTTTCGCATAATTAACAGAAATAGTCGGTATATATAGAGAGTGAGAGAACATTCACTCAGACTTCAGAAAACTGAATCCATTTGAGCTGATAATTGTAAGCTTACAGCACTAATTCGACCAGAAGTTTTTCTCAATGTTACGGATTTAGTGCATAATTGACTATAGACAGGTCTCAACTCTTTTCTGGCGACATTTCTTTTTTCTTCTTTTTAGTTTTAGTGAGTCTTTCTCCCCCTTGTACATTCTTAGTGTTTCAGACAGTTGTAGGAAAATTATAGGATTTTTGCAACATTTTATGTATCTCTTACTTACCCGTATAAAGCAAAACGATAAACTTTCGTTATTACTGCTGTCGACGGTGTCGTTGCTGGTTGTGTTCGTACTGTTGCTGATGCTCATGTTGTTACTATCGTTGTGGCTTAAGCCACTTATATTAACCGTATCTGCACTGGTTGTAATCGTATCCATGATGATGTTTGTAATTGTCTTATTGCCTGATAGTGATGCTGCTGTGCTTCGCAAGAATTACAGTTTTACTCTCACTTTGAACTCACAAGTTTTAGCTTTTTTATGCATTAAAGCGCGCTATGCCAATAAAAAATAAAACTCACTTTCATTTAAACAATAATTAATATGATTTTAATCAGATGTTTTCATTCTTATAAATTCACTTTTTTTTTTTTTTTCTTCTTAAATTCAATAAAATCAAAAATCAAAAAAGAGCTTATAGTGTACGTGGTTAGCTTTACATTAATTTATACGAAAAGTAAAAAAAAAAAAAGAAAAAAAAAAAAACAGAGGAGAATAATAGCAATAATCGAAAAAACAACGCTTTTAATTTATTCTTAAAATCAAGTTTCAATTGTTAATCGCTTTTTAACACGGAACACTGCAGTTATTAACGGAATTTTTTCGTTGAAAAGAAAAAAAATTGATTTTTTTTTTTTTTAATTCACTTGTTTTTTTAAGAATTGCTGTAAAGGAAAAGCAAGTCACTGGGCCATTATACTGATTGGCAGACACACCTTCTCCAATATGTAGTTTTTTATTATTATTTTTTTTTTTTTGCTGTTGCTACTACTATTATTATTTATTTTAATTTTTTTTAATGAATTTCGGAATTTTTTTCCTTCTTTTTTGGTTGTTGTTTGTTTGTCGTTACCGTTGCTTGAGTGCTGCAGTTAATTAATAACACCATCCTGTAAGAAAAAGATTACAGACAATTAACAAATTTCAACCAGAAAACAACAAATAAATAGATAATGGAAACCTCAGAAATTCATTATGTACTCGAGATTAGAGTAAGAGGTACGCGCTACTTAAGTTTTTTAGAGAAGAAGGCTTTATTTACCAAATCTGGTGGCCTGGTTTTTCCCTTAATGTATCCAACCACGAAATCTTAACAACAACTTATGCAGAAAGCAATTCCCTACGCGCTGCAATCAAGTAAAGTGCCGGGTGTTAGCGAATTATACCGCTATGGTATGGTAAGCCTTTCCTCTAAGAAAACATTGATTTTTCTTCTCATAAAATTAGCAAAAAATATGTTAATTACATTAAATTTATTCTTGAGTAAAGACTAAAAAAGACATAGCACATATGTATTTTATATTTTTTCACCCCGAACTGACGGATGAGCGGCATATTCATCTTGTAAAAACGTTTGCAACGCCCAGCAGGAAGCTTCCGAGACCCCATAAACTCTATATATTCTTGATAAACATGAAATTGTGAATCGATTTAAGCATGTCCATCTGTCTTTTTGTGCAATGTCTGTTGTAAGGCATGCAGGAAAATGAGCGAAATCGGTCGAAGGGCAGGCCTACAGTACTAATTAAACTAAGAATATCTCTGTTTTTCAAAAGGACTAAAAAATTGTTGTTTTATTCATTAGCGTAGCAGACAAACATACAAAAATTGGCATATATGTTGTATGATCGATGCTGTAGTACCTGCCCAAATATCGACAAAACTCGTATGCCTATCCAATAATATAGTGTATTAAAATTTCATTTTTTTTCAATGCATTTATAACGCGCAGAAACACGATTAAAAGCCAAGGTGTATGTCTGTTCGTCTGCCCAACTGTGTAGTATCTGTGGTAAACATTCTTTCGTTCGCAAAAATTAAGATAAATGCCTATAAAAACATTTGAAAATGCCGTAGACTTTTCAAAGGACGCAATTACAACGCTCCCGTGCGCATACGACAAAAACTTTTATTTTGAAAATGGAAAAAATCAGCTCAATCCACCCTAAATTATAGACGACGAAAATTTATTTTTTACTTCTTTCGATTCGGTCACAACCGAATATAATTTTATTACTTGTTCTCTATTTATGCATTTTGTATAGAATTAGTCAACCATTCAAGTATATGAATAAATTTATTAATTCCTATAAACTGCATGAAAACACCCAGTCTCTCAAGTGTAATTGTAGGCACATATCAGGCGGATTTCTGTTAATTCTTGATAAATATTTCGTATTGATTATACCCCAAACGCTTTTCGTAATCAACGGAAACATATCGTTATCATAGCCTCAAGGTGAACTTCCACTAAAACTGCTATTCGTTTTCGTAAGGAAATACCAAATCGGGATTCGAAGACAAACGACAAAAGCGTAATTGGCTTATGCTTACGCCGTTCACTGTATAGCTCCAAAAGATATTTGCTGTAAAAAAAATATCGGAAACAATTAAAACCAGTCCCTTTTTTTTGTGATGCAAGCGATATTTCTTCAAAACAAAAAGTCGCCATTTAAGGCCACGCATTGACGTCAGTGTAGCAAGCAGTTATAGAAGTCCATTTAATAAATGCTTTCCAAAGATATCTGAAGGTTCTTCGCGTTGCATTTTCAATTATGGCACCAAATAAAGCTTTCGCGATATAACAATTTATGGTATGTTGCGTGTAAGAAATAAATCCGATGTATGCGGTGTATGTTGTCCGAGGGAAATAGTCGAGAAACTCCTATGCATGGGCGAATATTTGCTCTTTTTAATGAACACATATCTAAGTCACTCTGTTAGTCTGTTCTAAGTTAATAGCCGGCCGCCCGTAGAAGACTTCGATGGCCCAGCAAAGCAAAGAAAACCATAACCAAAACGTTATATCATCAAGATATCATTATCTGAGATTTTTCTAATATACTCAGTGAGAGTTCTTTGAATTGAAACAACCAAATTTGAGGCGAAATATTTGAAAGTGAACTCTAATATTGGTAACACAAACTTACATAATTGTAATAAAATAATTCGCAGATAGCAGCACAACTTGGCATCTCAACAATCTACAATTCTATGAATTTACAATCAAAGCCATTAATATTATTCCCGTTACTTTTTTTGCCAGTGTATTTTAAAGGATATTTTTTATATTTTTTTTAAGGATGGGTGCAAGACCTTCCAATGTTGAAGCAGGCAGCTTGATTTTTTCGATCAGGGGAATGTTTAAAACACACACTCCATAAGAGTACGGACGGACATGATTAAATCGATTTAGAAATAATTGCTGATCAATAATATATGTACTTTGTGGGGTTCCTGAGGCTTCGTTCTGGGTGTTGCGAACGTTTTGACAAAATGAATATATCTTTCATTCCTCGCTGATGGGTATTAAAAAAAAGAACTATGAAAGGAACCTCCTATTAACTTTAGAAAATTAATTCGTAACGAAACAATTTTTCGGAAATGAATTGATTATTAACTTATTTCTTAATATTGATATGAATGGAAAAAGTACATTGGTTTTTTAAGCGTTTTATCCTTCAAAGAGCTTTCTTGATTTCAAAACCAAAAAAAAAAAAAAAAAGAAAAAACGCGTTTGATTAACTCCGCAGTTTGTAACTCGTGTTAGTAAACGTGCTATGTTGACAAAATTACGTAAATAAATCCAACACATTATTAAACTATGCAGTAAATAAACAAACGTGTTGAATTAGTTGTAAACAAATTACGCAAATTTATTCAGTCCACACAGACACAATTAATCACAATTAAAAATACTTTACATTTTTATACGAATAAAGAGATAAGCGATTTCAAGATACCGCTCAAGATCATCGAAATGTTCAACGAAATTTTTCTGCTTAATTCTTCTTCACTCTTCAACTATTTGAAGGGATTGTAGCCCCTTTTTTTTTTTAAGTCGTCACCGGCTTTCATCGAGGAGGAAATAATGTGTATATCTACAATTTCCTTGATATTAATACAGATCGTACATACGTATCGTACGTACGTAGACACCTTCGAATAAAAATTTTCGATAGTAAATTCGAGTAAATGGTTTTCGATTACCATCGCTTACATCGCTGTAAGTTAACATTATCTTGCCTATTCAGGACGTAGAAGGTCGATTTTCAAATCACTTCTCAATAACGAGGGTAAATATTTGACTTATGTACGAGAACAACTAAACACAAACTGGGGAAAACATTTTGTTTCTGAAAAGCATTCGAAGCGCGTTGATGTCTTTAGTTAAGTCCTTCAACTCGTTTACCGTATATTGATTCGGCAACTTTTCAAGTTCGAACCTATCTATGGTAAATTCAGTTTCAAAAACTAACACCTTAACAAAGCTCGATTGCTTTTCGAGCCGAAATGACTCATTTTCTTCATACAATAAATTATGTCTAACGTGAAGCACAAACACAAGCAACCCAAGTTAATATTGTTTAACAATTACTCTGCTGGGTTCACCCTATGATGGCGTAACAACTTCTTTCATACCGTCAACGCTGTCTCATTTTGAAAACGAAAGTGGAAGCTAACAGTTAGCAGATGAGACAGTTAAACAGGTAGCAGCTGACATACAAGCAATAGGTAGATGGACGGAATGACATGTTATGTTATCTGTTCTTTTCTTCCTCTTTCACATATCGTATCCTCTAGCATTTCCGTGAAAATTTAAACGCCCGCAATAATTTTGTGTCGTTTCTTTGGAATGCCACTGCTCATCCCTTCGCTCAGGTTCAGCTTTCAACGGGAATTATGCTAACACAACTAATTTGGTAATCAACTCGTTTAACATGAGATTATTCGACATAATTAAACGTTACAAGAAGTGGATTAGGTACAGAGCGAGAAAGTATATACACGCGCTTCATCAAAAATAGTAGCAATAAATTTGTATGTAACGCATAGTTTCGTGCTTTATTTAAGTTTGTTTGTGTTTACTTCGATTTCTGTAATCACTTTGTTCATTTCTGAATGTCGTTTAATTATGTTGTGTAAAAAAACTACAGTGGCCGGCATACACGCTTGCGTCTGCCACTGGTGAACTTATGTACTAAGAAAATCTATATGTCGTAACATATTTCGGGTAAAGTAGAGTTCTATGATGGGTCCTGGACCGGACCCTTCGATTGAAACCCGACCGCCTTAATCACATGACCATACGGTATTCAAGCAAAACTTAACAACTTGTTAAGTGTTTAAGGGTTAGAGAGAAGAAAAAGAAATATTTCAAATTTATAACTAACGTGTAAGTAAAGCTGACGCGATCTGGAATACGATCTGTTGAAAACAACTGCAAATTTGCAATTAACAAACGTTATTATTATTATATAGTAATTTTACTTTCAAATTAACGTTCGAAACAACGCATAATGTGAGTGAGTATCGAAACCGCGTCCTCAACGGTTTTAGGATTCTCTTACGACTTTTCACACGTATATTGGTTTTCTGTTAACGTTACGCCAATTAATTGCATTACTGACGAAAACAAAGTAGAAATAATTTTATACTTCGTGAAGAAATACGCTAAGTTGTATGCATTATGAACAGTCAAACTGCCAGCCATTCTTCTCTCGCGAGAAGAGAAAGTACGGTAGAAGAGTAACGTTTCAAGAATAGAGCTGACATCGATTTTCTGAATTTCGAATCTCATGCTATAAAGACTAATTTCACGGACATCAGTGGCAGACAATTGCTTTACCATCGAGCGATGATGTTCAGTAAGAAGACGAAACCGGTACATTACGTATCCTATGAGCAAGTGATTAAGGCTATTCAAGCTTCAGCTTGATTTTCGCTTCATGTGTTCATCACTTTTTGAAGACATTATTATTTACGTACCTTCATAAGACAATTCCCTGAAATCTGACGATTTCACCTTTAACACTAGGAACTCAAGTGGCAAGCAGCAGCGGACAAACGGAGAAACTTACTTGCCTTAAGAATAGTTCACTTGATCTGTTACATAAGGCAAAGGTATATGTGCATCTTTTGGCGCGACGTCGAAAACGAATCGAAACGTGCCGTTGCTTTTATCGAATAGGTATGAATTTGGGATGAAGACTCTGATGTTAGTCGGGAACAAAGAAGAAAATAGCTTTCAGAACGAATCTATGAAAAATTTCGTACAACTTTTCCTCTAATTTTTACAGTCTTTTTAAAATAACATTCCGCAAAACACCACGTACGACATTCTCTCTCTCTCTCTCTCTCTCTTTTTAGCAATTTTATGAATAGAAAGAGTTGTCTTTTTTTTTGGACGAAAATTGAATGTTTTCACTGTAAATGTCCGTTGATCAAACAAAAATCAATACTTTTCAACTGCTCTCTCTACATACTTCACTAGCAACAAGGCGTATGCATTAGATGTAGTTGTAAACGCTACACCGCTTGCGGTACGTAGATGTGTTAGATTTGTGCATATGTACGCAACACTCGTCGTGCTTTATACCGATCGATTCATCCGTCCGTCAGTCCGTCTTGTTTTTCTTGTCTTCAACCTACAGGTCGTAGTTTTCGAAATTTTTTTATGAAATTTGATACATCGACATGTTTTTGGCCAGGGAACGACGGCTATCGAAATGGATTTAGGGCTGACCACTTCTTCAATAATTTCCAATATAACTACTCATATACGAAACAGTCGTTATACGAATAACTGTCAGACGGTGTATAGACGGTTAATGGTAGGCCGTGTCCCACTACAATGTCTTTTTAATTTTTTATTTTTAATTCAAAGCCGATAGCCCTAGATGCTAGTGCTTTAAGACTTTAGTCTTAGAATTTATTCTCTGGCTAAATTTATAATAATAATAATAATAATAATAATATTTTTAATTCAAATTTGCGCTGATTGCACTGCTTGTCGTATCTAGACCCTTAAATTGAAGCTGGTTCATGAGAACAAATGCTTATGTATACGGTTAAAAACTTCCTCGAACATTGTTATTCTGTTAGCAAAAAAGGCTGTGACGTTATCCCTGAAAAGCCAGATATAAACAAATTCAACTCATATTTACTCCATACAGCGAATGTCTGATCACATGTTAAGAATTTTTAATAGCTATTTATTTAACTATAAAATGCATGCAAATATATGTAAAAAATATCACATTTTATAAAAATTAACACTTTTGTGTAAACAATCATCAACAACGCGTTAGGCAAGCAGTTAAAGCAGCTTATGTTCAATTCGTAAAAGAATTTAAATTATTATTATTCTTAAGGTGTTCTCTTAGCCATCTTAATAATTAAGCTAATAACTAGCTAGCTAACTAACTAACTAACTAAACAAAAACAACACATAATTATTTATCATTTAGAACGATAGTGATATAGGTCTCCAGATAAGATTAGCACAAGGGAGTGAGATTTATTATTGTTGTCATTATCTTTTCGTTATACTTTATTTATATACATATATATATGTATGTAAAGTAAGTGATTGCATTATTTACATACAAATGCCTATGTGGCTTATAAAACTTGTAAATAAATCAAGTATTAGAGGGGTTAAAAAGATTCGGTTTAATTGCCGGGTTAAGAAATGGCAAACAAAATCGTTACATTAGGTGCAGTGCGAGGATGTTAGTACACGACTGGCGGATATTCAGCTGATTTCATTCACTTGTTCAATTTCGGCTCCTAGTTTCACGCTAATCTATCATCATCTCTAATCTGCGAAGGAAAAGAAATATTCACTGCTCGAAATAATTTCCATTGATTGCCTTCTTTTGTCGACCGCTGGAGGTTAATTTAAATTTTAGACAGATGACAAAGATTAAAAAAGTCAAACGGGAATAAATTGCTTTCAAGTCAGATTCAAATTAGTTTCTTTAATACTTTAAATCGTAATTATTCGTCTACGTCTAAAGTTTTCCGATTCTTCATCATTCACATCGTTCTCCACATTTAGATCCTACGCGCTTTTTTCCGATTGATGGTTTACGTAAGTCGCAGCATACCGGTCTCTCTGTTCATGTATTTTCAAGACTCTTTTGATGAAGTTCGGTTTTGGCGTTGATAAATTTTGGCCCAAGCACTAGCCCTATTAAAAATGGATGACGTTAGAAGCCCGTGCCTTTCCATATAAGTGTTCTTACAAGAAACAAGATTTTACAAGAAAACAAAATATAATTTTTACATTGTGTTCATTGTACTAAGTGTGGATCGTGTAGATCGATTTCTCGTACCTCTCGCGTAAGGTTTTTTAGGTCATTTTCATTCAGGTTTCATTTTTGGTATTTTACGATGAAAATTGATGAAGAATAATGATCTTTTGATAAATTTGGACCACGTCAATACACGTTTTGGGCTTCGGTTTGTAAAAACATACTCACGAAACTCGCACTTTACATGACAAGCATTTATCATTTTTGATATTTTATGACGCAGATAGGGGAGATGTTTGAAGATCGAAAAGATTTTGGCCGAGACCGACTGCAGCATTTTTACATTACAAAAGTTTGACTCTCGATGTGATGTTTATAGGACGTCGGCGATTGTGGGTGAGTATCTAAGGTGTAAAGAGATGGATGTCAGCAAGTAAAATTTACTCCACTGCGTATTATTGTGCTTTAAACTGGAAAAAGTATGCATCTAAAACTACTAAAGTGATTAGTTTGACTTAGGGTGAAAATGCAATCACTTAAGATAAATATACTTTATGATGAAAGTGGTCGAGATATGCAATTGCCGTAGGCAATTTTTTCATCATCATATAGAACTATTTCGCGCACTATTTCCGTTATAATGATGTTCATGAAAAATAAGCTTTTATATGGGGCGATAACTGTATGACTGAGATAGATGGATAAAGAATTGTATTAGGTCGACTTTGCCTAACCACAACATTTTAACTTGTTATTTTATCAAAGGTTTCGATCACCTATGAGATAAATTGTCGACTAAATGCACTTGATTTTCATGATTTTCAATATAAATCATTCATGATAAATAACTGCATTTTTAGTCAAAATTTGCAAAGGAGTATAGCCCAAGCTATCTACCAGATCAAAAAGCACACCAGACAGTGACGCTTAGCAAATGTATTGATTTCTTTTGACTCATTCCTGGACTCAACAGACTGCTAGTTTAACAATAGTGCTCATCTACGCTGATTACTGAGTTGAAAATGTGTCACATCAGTGAAGATGATGAAAGTTCTTTCTGCAAAATTGTCACTCAAAAGAGTACAATTTTCTGCGTAAGGGTATCGCGCTAATTTTTCTAACTCTTCGTTTCACGTTTATACTTTGCAATGAAGTGAAAACCACATCGCTTTTCAAACAAGTTATGAAATGCAATCACGTGTATTACAAGGCGATATTATGACGGTCTTAAAGCTAATCATGCGAAGAATTTGGGATAGTGCTTCCTGTCCGTCTGTCCGTCCGCCTGTCTTCTATTCACTTGGCAGATCATAATTTTTCAAATATTTCGATGAAATTTCGTACACGGCACTGTGTTTTGGCCCAACGATGAACGCTCTTGAAAATGGTGGGGAGACGTCAAACTCGTCACATGAAAAAACAACCGTATTAAGTGTAATTGCGTAGGGCATTTAATAGTGGGCTTTTATTTGGTCGCTTTAAAATTTTATTATTTACACAAAACGCGTAAAAATTTTTATTTGTTTCATTAGAAGATTACTGGGTATCATGGATGAACAAAATTAATAGAAATATTTTATAACAATAATATTTATCGATATATTGCATAAGAGAAAATTCGCATATCTCGTCGGCATATAAAATGTAACCGCAACGAGGTTGTGAAGCAAATCTTAGATTAAATGAATTTAGGAATTCTAAGCAAAGCGAATACAAATTTCAGGCGTAAAATTGCTTTCAACAATTGAAGGGTGAGAACTTGCTGTGTGCTTTTGAATTGTGTACAAATGGGAAACTGAGTTAATTAATATCAAATATTTATTATGATAATCTTTGAAACATTGAATATAAATTAGGATGATCGCATGGCATGGGAAAATGTGTAACACGATGTAATTTGAAATACACGGACAGAACTTATTCACCCATTGCAAAGCTAGCACAACTCTTGTGACTGGTACAAACAATTTAAGAACATTTATACAAACTTCACATTCCTTTATATCATTTTTTTCCTTTTTCTGAATCACCATTTTCGCCCTTGTCATACCGATTACTTAAGAATGTTAAGCGGTTAACACTTAACCAAATTCGCTCTGGCTTATACTGTCGCGCGGAATATCTGGGCTTTTCTTACGCTCAGATGAAGTCGCCTGCATACTTTTCGCTATAAAATCTTTTACTTTCACGATATTGGCGCTAAATTATGTTTAGTTTACCTATCACAAACTTGGATGACCTGTTAGGGTCATCTTCATACAATCATCAATACTATTATCAATAAAATCTTTTTCGGTCACCGCGAATACTAAGTTATTTCAGATGAACTGATAATGCAAACGCTTACAAGGCATAGTAATTAGTTTTACCTCAAATAACTGTTTATGAGCATCACAACCGATTAATTAGCGCAATAAGTTGGTAAAGCGTTAAGAACCGCGACTACCAAGTCAACATACTAGGTTTTACTCTCCAATGCGGTCGACCATACTTTGTATATAATAGGCGTGCGGTCGTTTAGGGGTAAGTAAGTTCCGTCAGTAAATTCACAGCACTTGCCGATCGAGCGTACACCTTACACTCTATCCATCGCTGTCTCTCTCTCTCTCTCTCTCTCTCTCTCTCTCTCTCTCTCTCTCTCTCTCTACATTTCACGTATGAGGGATACCCCTTGCGCGATTGTTTAACAGGAGTAGGGGAGTAGGGGTCTTTAGCTACAGCTTATCATCTGTCTTTGCGTTCGCCGTTTGAGTAAAACATGAAACGTACGTTGGATTCGAAAATCAGCGATGCATGTGTCCATTCGCCTCATCTCTTAAGAATTGATCGATTTCGCCGTTACGTTTTAAATTATAAGGATCTTAAAATTGTTACTCTTTTCATTTAGATACTTAAGCCCTATCTTGAAGGTTTCCTTAATATAATTTCCGTTACCAGTTCGTTTCCAATTACCCGAAATGCTTATATATATGGCAAATAAAGCAGACTAAGCAAATATGGTTTTAAATTTTGTATAACTATCTGCGAGACGACACCGAAAAGCACAATCGTATGAGTTTAGGTATACACGATATTCGGTTAGTGTGCTAAAATACACGATTAACGATTATTGGGTGAGTCGACTTTGTTTGCTCTTTAACTAGTGATGAGCTGAAAATACATTCGACTTAAGGCGAATTGAATTCTTTTCGCGTTTATTTATTTATCCACCTATAATAATATGTGAAGACTTCTGTACAATACACTGAAAATCTTATTATTACAATACAGAAGTAATGAATAAACTAAATCTGTACTGCGGCATATAATACATACTTGCCCTAATGTGTATATATTCCTAACATTAGCTACTGAAGGATTTTTATGTGACGATCCTAATTTATCGATTAACACTAACTGAATAAATTACATAAATCTTAGTGTTTTCGAAATGTGGTTTCAATTAGGTCGCGGAGCATGCTTGATGCAAACTGATCCGAATACCAAAAATAAAATAAAAAAAAAAAACTAAAAACATTATGCTCGAGAAAGACCGACCGTTTTACTTTGCCAAAAACCAAAAATAAATCCTTGTTCCCATGTAAAAGCATGTTTTTCCTCAGAGTTCTTATAGTAGGAAATTCGGATAGATTCGCTTTTAAAGACACCTACGATCGCTAAAAAACCGAAAGCAAAACTTAAATAAGCGTGCATTTCAGAACTTTGTTGCGCAACCTAACTTTGACTCATCGGCAATTGTTTCTGTTATAAAAAAAAAAAAAAAAAAAATTCCAAAAAATAGATAAAACAAAGTTCAGTTATTTGTCAATGCACTAACGTCACAGAAAACAAACGAGATTTGAAGCAAACCTTAACGTTGCAATGCTTTACCAGGCTTTCAAGCTTTGTTGCTCAAGCTAGAGATCATTTTGTGTGTGTTTTGTAGTAAATGACCCAACAAGTCTATTCCAAATAGTAACTTCATTTGGCATAACCTTGGCATTTATACGCCAATCGAGGAGAAATAAAGAAATTTTTTTAACGACAACCCTGCCGACATAAATGTTTAAAGCAGCTGACATAACAGCCGATTGGGGATGGGAAAGAAATTTCTTGAAAATGGAAACTCGACTTTTCAAGTGCACTTTTTCTCTACTCTCGATCCGTCTATCGACTTTAGCGTATTGCTAGATTCTTTACTTTGCATTCGAATGCCTTGAAATGGTTGCATTAGCTTCAAAACAAGATTCCAGCCATTTTGCCGATTTTTCGATTCTATTCGCGTCCATGATATCTGCAAATATTGTCATCTGTAGTGGTGAGGCGAGGCAAGATCAAAAAAAAAAAAAAGCACATCTCCATTGAGTTATTAAAAAAATCGAAAAGAAACCTTTTTTTCATTTACTTGAAGATTTGTGGTCTCATATGTCAAAACTCAAATATTCATAAATAAATAATTTTTTATTTTAAATTAACCTAATTTTAATGGAAACAAGTTAATATCATCTCACGAAGCAGACAAAATTATTGCACTTACTTACTCATCTGCCCCCCCCGCATCACGCCTTTAATGGGGTGCTTTAAAATATCGAGAAATAAACATAAACTAACAAGTGCAATGGTCGCGGGTTCTATTCTCAATTGCGGTAAAGTTTTCAATATATACGCGAACATATGATCTAAATGATCCGGTACCGTGCAAAGCCATACTTTTTATAAACAAAGGTATTTGCAATGAATAAATAAATATAGAAATTTGAAATTTGACTTTTAATCTAAAATTTCGATTTAATTCGGAATATTGACCGCTTCGAAAATAATTGGGGGCGGCCTACAGAGCAGTTCCCACAATAATAAAAACGTTCATATAAAACTTGAGAAAAGGAAAATTTTAAAATTATTTTCTTATCAACAACACCTAAGAATTTACAGGAATTAAGATTCGCTGGAAATGGTTCTAGAAGGCTTTTTAAGGAAAAAAAAAAAAAAAAAAAACAAAATGCACAAGTGATTTAATCAGATCGATTTCGGACATCCACACATTTAACAAATGGTCCAACGTGAAGATAATAAAATTTACGCGCTTATGTAGATCGAGTTTTGTAAAAGTTTCACGTAGACTTTGGCAGATGCATTAACATTTTAAACAAATTGTCTCTTCTGCGAAAAGCCGAAAAGAGAAAAAATGAATTCTTTTGTAATGGCATTGCTGGCACTGGTCACAGAAAAAATCATCATTACCAGTAATTCAGTTTATTTGTTAGCCAAATAATTAGCCTAGATGGCTATCTTAGTTAGTTAGTTAGTTAGTTAGTTTTACATAAGTAAAATACTTACATATATGTAATATATATATATAATTATAATAGCATATATATTCGGGGATAATGGTTGATAGATTAAATTAAATTAGATTGAGATGTCAAACCGAATGAAAACAGATCTCACGTAGGTCACATCAAATAGTCCACTGAGAAGGAATGCCCGAGAGTCGAGACACTAAGAAGGAAACTGGCTAATGTAATTATTTAAAAAATGATTTCCAAATAGCTTTTGATAGATTAGATATGCAATAACTTATATTAATACTTATATCGAAATCGATTACAACATCTTTTGCTTTAATGCGTAAAGCTAGAGATATATTCTGTTAAAACTCATTTTTGAAAACTTTGTCAATACAAACCTTTATATAAAATAATCCACATGAAAAGAATGTTTCAAGAGACTTTTTCATTCATATATTATGTACTTTAGTCGAAAAAGTGCTGCACAGGGTTTTTGCATTTAGCGTATTCAGAACAACATTTTTACAACATTTTAGAAAATAAAAGAAAACGGTTCAGAATAAAAGTCCGTAACAATTGTAATTATTTGGGAAAAAAGGTACAATTTAAACAAACGCGCACTCGTAAATTGTAAATAAATGGCTCTCGCTGTAACGAAAAGCAAAAAAGAAAAACTCAACTCTTTGTTTCCAACAACGACTAAAATTGTTGTGCAGCTATCTGCTGAATCGAAAGGAATATAAATACAAAAAAATTTTTTTTCTTGCTTTTATTAGATACACAGATGCAGACAATAGATGAATCTCGTTAGTGGTTTCTTGTTGCCTTTGTTGTTGTTGTTGTTGTTGTTGTTGACAACTTTTCGTTCCGGTACCTTAGTTAGTTATTTTGTTTTTGATTTGTATTTTCTGTTACAAGCTTTGCCACATTTTTGTTGCACTTATTTCCACCAAAAAAAAAACAAAAAAACAAAAAAAAAAAAGAAGTAAAATAAAGCGAAATAACGCAAAACATACATCAACTCTTATTATTATTATAGGTTACACGGCAAAAAAACACAAAAGCAACTGCATTCCCATGCACGCTCTTTTACAAACAAATGAATGAATTAATACAAAAATTAAATCTATATATGCATGCCTATGTGCGTGTATTTGTGTTCGCATATCTATAAAACAAAACATTAGCAGCATTAACCGCTTCAGCAACCGCACATGTCGAAAAGTTTTTCATAATTTTAACTTTAACCAATTAATTATATGTAAATTAATAGTTTTCTTCTTAATATTATATAAATTTACGCACATTCGTTCGCACAAATTTTCGCGATAAAAAATTTACACATTTCCTTAACCGTCCGAAAACTAAATTCAATCCTGCTGAGCTAAACAACAAAACAAATGAAAATATTTCATATATAAAATGTACAAAATACAAAATAACGTATATAATATATTTTTTACAGAGTCCCGCGATAAAAAATACACCGTCCAACACGAATGAATTCAAATTCAATTTTAAAATTTACTTTACTGTCTTTCCTATACATTTCTTACGTAGAAACTGAGTGAACTATCTAAATATCTACATTTCGATATCTATAGATACAAATTGTATCTACACAATACCATACAAGATGTGCAAAAACGCGCCTTTCAAACGCAACCAAATATATCTGAAGAGTAAAAATGTTATTCTCAATAAAGGCAAAAACAAAGAAATATACGGGAAAGTAAATTTTACTCTCAGAAATAAAATATAACTCTGCTCAGCTTATTTTACCATCATCATAAGAAATGTACAGTAAAGTTAGTGGTTACTCTCAAAAAAAAAAATAAATAAAAATTAGTGAATAATAAGAGAGGAGAGAGATTATGTATGAATTTTCATAGCAGAACAAGTTATTTTTGAACGTCCATTCACGAACTCGAACCTGTATGTTGTAAATGTATGACGCTCACGAACTCGAACATGCATTTTATTCATGCGCATAGCAAAGTAAATTTCACTCTCTGAAAAAACAAGAAAGGGTTTTATAAAAATTTATAGCAAAGGCAATTTTAATCTTAGCTAAATAACGTGCAACTGCAACTGCAACTCGCAAATAATTCAAAGAGAAAAAAACCTTTTTTTTTTTTTTAGCTGGATTAGCTAGAGATGAGGGGTATACTCACGTTGTCAAAATGTTTGCAACATTTGCAACAGAAAACTTCAATGATCCTGCATCACATTCTATCACGCATTTAGTATGTAATAAATGCTTATAATTAAAAGTTGTACTCTACTCTGGGTACTCCGCACTCTGAAGAATCGCTATTTTCCAAATATTATTTTAAATATTTCAAATATATGTGTTTTTGTTGTTGTTTAAAATTTTTCCTTTTTGAAAGCAAAATTTACTCTGCTGTGTGTTCTTACGAGAGCCTTTTTTGACTTTTTGAGTGTGAAAGAGTGAAATTTGCTTTGCTGTGCGAAAAAACTCGACTAAAAAAAATATAGCATATGTTTATATATATATTCGTGTAAGCAATTGTTAAAAAGTGCTATTTCTTTCTCTCTCTCTTCCAGACACGCAACAATGAGTACAGCAAAATGTTACACTAACAATGCCAGCAATACCTGAATAAATAATGCCAAATAAAGAGAACGGTTAGAAACCTAAATATTGTTTTGCACTCTGCGCAATAATTTCCCATAAACGACAAGTGTGCTGGCCGAGCTCTCAACACAACAATCATATATGACTGCAAAACATTGTTCGCGTCGTTCTCATTTATTGTCTTTTAAATGAATAGAAGACCACTTGAAATGAAACAATTTATTTGAGATTAACATGTGATGGTAAGATTCCACAAGTTGATCGCCCAGTTCCCCCAAATTCCACAAGTTAACCCCTCATTTTTAAGGTTCGTATCTTCGCTGAAATTGTCTTTGCTATTGTTCTCCACATTCTACAAAATATGCTTAATTTTTTTATAAACGGTTTATTTATTTATTTATATGCTTTATTCGCTACTACTGTTGCTTTTGTTGTTAAATTACCAAATTGTTTGTTTGTTTGTACAGAATTTTAACAGATGTTTTTTATTGATTAGCAGAGAATTTGGAACAAATTTAAATTTGCAATTTGCATTATAAATGCCGACGGCTTTGTGCTTTATTGGTCTATTATTTAACAGAATTGAACCCCTTTTGTCGGTTAAGTTGGGCTTTTAACCATTTATTTATTATAAGCGACTCTGTGCTTTGCCTTTCAACAGGGAATTTAGCGAGGACTTTGTTTAAAAATGATCGCGGTTTAATTCTAAGCTAACTTGTAAAATTATTATTGTTATTATTATAAATTTATTTAGAGAATACATTTTCTTCTCTTAAAGAGCTAGCAAAAAAAAAAAAAACTCTACCGAACTAGAGATTTGAACCCACGACATTGAGTTGATAACTTGTAAAATTAAATAAGTTCGCGTATTTTCCAAAACACTATATATACATCTAGAGGTGATGGATAGAAGAGGACATGATGGAAAAGCAAAAGCGACAAAGTCAAGGAAAAAGAATCGGAAACAATGAGGAAACCATTAAAAAGAATAACAACTTCTTTTATATATATTTTTATATATATTAATAAAGCTATTTTGAAGCTCTCTACAGGTCCAACTATTGTAAAATTTGAACACTTTTATTAATAGTAAGAATCAGCAGATTTTGAGGACAGTATGAGATCATGAGTTCTGTGGTGGCGGATATACAAGCTCTTGTCAATATGATTTTTTTTTTTTTATATACTATTGTCATATATTGAAATTTTGCATTGTAAACATAGTAGCACATTAGTAGGATTACGGAATAGTACGGAATAACATATAACATATATGGGACAAATGGCCTGTTAGACTTTGCTGACGAACTCTAATCGCTTTGCAGTAGGTAGGCTTCAGTTCTGCAGTCAATCGAACTTTGGGATTACACTGTATAAAGCTTCTTGCAATATTCAACTTTGAATTGATGTCCTAGGGATCCCAGCAGCATTCTCTCGAACTACTTGACAAATAAAATGACTACTACTAACCACACTTGCATAAATTATAATCAAAAATTTTCTAAATCTATCCACCCATCACAAATTGTCTTAAATTGGATAAAATCGCAAGAAATATATGTGGCCGCTGTGTGGCCAATGCAAAATTGTACAAAACTATCGCCGATAGCGTTCGGTGCTAGTGCTTTTAAGAGTTTAGTCTTAGAATTTATTTCTCTGGAGAAATTAATAATAATAATAATAATATCATCAAATTATTTGGGCCAAGCAGGGGATAGCAATCAAAAATATTTCGAAAACAATGGATTTTATTTATTTTAATTTGAAACCATTTATTTATCTGTCTTTGTTATATGTGTTTTTATGTATATAATTTATTCTAATCATAACGTAATCATGCAATCATTTGTATACATGATTGTACATATAAAAAATTTAGCTTCAATTCATCATTTATTTGATCATTTAAAGAGCGGTAAAATGTTTTCAGTAAATTATTGATAAAAAGTATAAAATAGGGTGCAAGAGATAATACACAATCGATATTATAATCATTTAAAAATTATATCAATATCTAATATTTAACAATCTTTAAGATTATGTCACATACAATTTGAATTTGACTGTTTTGACAGGGCGTGATATTATGAATTGAATTAGGGAAAAGTGAGAAAGTTGCCATCACCTTAAGGCTCTCATCTTAGATATATACCCACCCACCACATCAAGCGCATATTTATATAAATGTCAACTTTTTAGTAATCTTTGGATGACGCATTTGGACAAACCGACTAAAAATGTTCGATGACTTGGATCATGAATATATATAAAAAATTTTAGATAGCATTATACGCTCTAACTTTTAATTTATTAATGACAATTATTGAAATTTTGCTTTTCTTTTTTTTAAAGATATTGATACGCTACATTAACTTGTGATACAAGGGTGTGTTAAGTTTGCGTCGATGTACGCAACGGCGAGAGCGACTTGAAAGAGACCCACCTTTTATTATGCTGATCAATTCTGTATCATATTCTGAATCGATTTAAGCTTGTCTGTCCGTTTGTCCGTCTTATTTTTTTTTTGTCTAACATCGACATGTTTTGGCCCAAGAACGAAGGCTATTGAAAACGCATTTTTTTTCGTTCACGTATTAAACAGCAGACAGTTTTGCCTTCCTAGGAGCGTGATCTCAAACCTTATATCGTCGAAATTTATATATCCTTTTTCCGGTTTTTTGATCTTACAAACGAAAACACATTCTTTGATGATGGCCATAAATTTTTGTTATTTATTTTTTAATTTAGTCTCTTTTTCCAAAATAAAATTATGTCAAAACGAATAAAATTTGAACAGTTCCCTTTTTAATTTTTGTTTTGGCTTCTATTTTTTCTTTTTTGGTGGCGGCGGGGAAGGATTTTGAGAAAAACTAGAAAAGAATCTTAAATTCTTAAATAATAAATGACTACAAATTTACTTTAGAGATGTAAAATAATAATTAGTGAAAAAAAGTCTTCTTGAAGAAACGGTATTAGGATTAATTATGAGATTAAAATGAAAAATAAGAAAAAAAAACTATAATAATAATAATAATAATAATAGTAATAATAATAATAATAATCATATAGTAATAAAAAAGCACAATCAGACTTGAAATATTTTTAAATTATTGTTTAAGCAATGAAAAAATTTCTTTATTATTGAAAACTATAATAATTTTAAATTTAATATTGAAATTTATATAAAAATCCAATTATAAAATTTTGGAAATTTCAACTTTTTTTTTTTTGTTTTCCACAAATCTATATTAATTCTTTGCAAAATTTTCTTATGTAAAAAAAAAGGAAAAAAAACGATCGATTTTTACCGAATGTTTTCAATACCCATCAATCGCTTGTCTTTGCTTTCGTAACCCGTACATGTATGATACGCCGAAAATATATCACAGGGATGTAACATGGTAAGGTAACATGCTATGGAAGCGTAAGGCCATAAAAAATATTCTTAAAGCATACCATACCTAGGCTTTCTTAACATGTGCGAAATATCGCCGATTTAATTTTTATGAATAGAAGTCAAATGAATAAATTTCTAATTTAAAAAATCGATATTAACTGAGAGTAGCTGAGAGAGAATTATAAATTGCGGAAATCGGGAGGTCTGAAAAATGTTTTAACAGCAATATTATATGGCAGTATTGGGTATGTAATATGCTATGCAACAATTAGCATCCCGTTGCGAAACTATTCGGTAATATATACAGCGGCAGCCAACAAAGCATGCTATCATATTTACGCTTCCCTGAATACACTTTAAGTCGGTAATTTTCTATTTCAAAATCTCATCCCGTCATTGTTATCAAATTTAGTTAGTATTTGCGTTAAAAAAGGAGGGAAGTCATCATAAATTTTGTAGAAGGAGCCAGACAGATAGAGAGAGAGAAAGAGAAAGAGGGAGACTTCTTGTCCATTTATTTTTATTTTAACAACAACAAATAGTTGTATGTTTACTGAAAGTTAAGGACCCGCGGTTATTCCTTTTATGTGCCTGTGTTGACATCGTTAATGCACTATTTATACTCTACACCACTCGTGATACAGCGGTATTTTACGTTTTTGCGGACGTATACAACACCCACAGGGACTTGAGATAAGTCCGTATTTTATAATATTATTTCGGTCGATTCAGAAAGTTATTCTTAGTTTGTCTGTCCGCTTGTCCGTCTTGATTTGTTGTGTCTCGATTAAACTGTGCATACCGATATATTTGGAGCCAACGACGAAAGCTAGTAAAAACGATTCCGGTCGGATTTGGCAATTTTGCTATTTATTCCCATATAATGTTTTAACCCGAAAAGTCGTTACATGAATAGCTGTAAGGTGGTGTAGGGTATTTAATGCCCATAGTTCTTTAGAGTTGGATTATTTAATTAAAAAATATAAATAAATAAGATAGATGTTGTAAAGACGGATCGAGCTCATTTAGATTAATCACGATTCTATATATATATATATATATATATATATATATATATACATATATATATGTACCGACTGGGAAGTCCCGTATAGGTATTGCAAACTTTTTCCTTTTTGATGGGTATAAAACTATTTTTCGAAAATCCATTTAGAACATTATGACACTGACTTTGGAGCATAGATGACAAACTGAGAGATAATGTAATAAAAAAAGAAAGTATTTAAAATATTTTTTAAGATTATTTTATGCTTAAAGCAAGTAACTGACAGACTAAAAAATAAAAATTAATGTAAAAAAAGAATACAGTACATATATATGAAAATAAAACCCGACATTATTAGCACACACTTACAAAAGCACAAGCACACTTATAACAATTATAGAAAAATTAATAGCTATTATCTATGATTTTTCTCGTCCGTGACAAGAAAATAATAAATTTTGTTCTTAGTTTTTTTTTTTCTTTTTTTTTTATTATTATTATTATTTTTAATTTCGAGGCTGCTTTTAAAGCACATGCTTTCCATGCTCCGCTTATTTTTACAGAAAAAAAAAAAAGTTTTTCTCATTTGATAAAATATTTTAGAATCTTTTTTAAATAAATATACATTCATGTGCGTGTATATAAATATACATATACATACACAAGTACATTCGTACCGGATATCCGGATATATATATCCGAGTATATACATCCGGGTATAAATATCCGGATATATAAAACCGGTTATACATATCCATATACGTATCTTTATAGATATACATATAAGCTTAAAATAAAAACCCTTTTTTTTAATTTTTTTGTATGGCAGTCATCATAAAACACATTTTGAGATGTTTTGTTTTGTTTTGTTATTTTTTTTTTTTTTTTTCCTAATAATAATTTCACTTTGCATTTATGTCAAAACTCAGCAATTTGTTTTTTTTGTTCTTGATGGTTTTTTTTATAAGGTTACATAGTTTTTTTTTTCAAAAACAATTCATTAGACAAACGTGAGTTTTGAGTATAAATCTAAGATAAGGAAAAACATTGTAAAGACTTTTATTTGTTTGTACCTTTAAAAGTTTTAAAACTCTCAATGATATAAATTTTTGTTTTTTCAAATTCATTTAAAAAAATTTTCTGTTTTTTGTTCTTCTTAAACATCTTTTTTCTTATTATTATTTCATAAAATTGGTCCTCCTCAATTACTTGGTATCATTACGTCGATCGAGTTGTATTTAAACTGAAAAAATCAAAATAAAATTATTAAAAATTTCGGTTTATTTTTTACTTTTAAAACAAGAAAATACAGCTGCACTTCGGTTTGCACAATATTTGATTTTAGATAATTTCGCTATTAGAGCCTTTTTTCCATTCAAAAATATTATTCTCTTAAATATATTGAGGTGTATTGAATTTGTACGAATGTATACAACACTCAAACGGAAGTGATATGGATAAGGAATGACTAAAGGCATTTCAAGTTTCGCTGTGCGTCTGTCTGTCAGATGTCTCGTTTTGCATCTATTTTCGTGTTCAATCTAGAGATCGAAATTTTCGCGCCCCTCTCTGTATAACACCTCCACTGAAAACTAAGCTTTGGTATGGCAGACAATTACCCAAATGTACGCAAACTGCTCTAAATAGTACATATATCTTCTGCAAACCGCATAAAAAAGCAATCAATCTAAGGTAAAGCCCTAAAGCCATCACACTGGTTTCATTAGAGTTTGCGTTGTCTGTATTACGCATGCAGAAAGAATTGAGGGACTTTTTGATAAGTCAAAGCAAATCGCATCATACAGTGTTTATTGGGCATCATAAAGATCTAAGTACCTCTGTTTCGCAATTATGTGCCATTGAAAGGCAAGACCTGTAAATCCAGTGCGTTCAACTTTCGAATATAATCGAAATTCATGAAAAGGCATACGAAAGAAAATAGTCAAAAATGCACATCTCTTGACTTTGCATTTGAAGAAACGAACAGAGAGAGAAAAGAAAATAATCACGAAAGAAACGATTTTATAAAAGAGAACAAGAAGAACGATCTACTGTGTAAATCACGGGTACAGATGTATTTTGCATCCATTTCCATTTTTCTTACCTTGATCGAAAGTGCTGGGATTAATGTAACTAATTAAATCTTGATCGGACATGGTTGTTATTTCTTGCGGTATGGCTGGTGGTATGGCGGCTGCCGCCGCCACGGCCACTGCTCCCACAGCAGCAGCTGCTGCAGGATGTAAATTTGCAGCTTGTGCTGATGTTTCTTGCGTAACCACTGCTCCGTTTGTAGTAATCGCTGCCGCCGTTACAGAATTTTGTATAGCATTTTCCGTAGCCAGTGCGACGATTAGAGATTCTTGCGGTGGTGTAGCCCTGCAAATATTTAAAGTAATAAGTGAAGAAAAAGAAAAAAATCACATAAATAAAAATCAAAGTAAAAATTAGAGGCTGAATAAAGCCCGTGTCTATGTTTATATTTATAGGATGCTTTTCTTCATGAAGCGTTTCAATAATTTGTTCTCGAGTTCAAAGTGAAACAAAAAGAAGAAAAAATGAAAGCAATTTAGTGTTTCGCGGCCCTGTTACTAATAATTTAGCAAACATTTTCATTCTACACCCATAGTACACTTTACACGAACTGTTTTAAAAATGAATTAAATTTAAATAAATATTTTTTATATGAAAAGAGAAACATTTTTTTTTTTTTTTGAAAAAACCAATTTTTGTTAATCTTTCACGAGACTGTTGAAATTCGTCCCGTGCTGATCGAAGACTTGTTCAGTCGTTGAGGAGTTCGGAAGATGCACAGGATCAGGTCTTCAATCTTGTAAAATAATTTGATTGTCTTCGAATGGTTGCCACACTTCGCCACCTAATTACGGACGGATGTAGGAATAAATCTCCGCGCAAAATTTTTGAATACTCGGATAGAAATTGAAAAAAAATATATACATATATAAAAAGTAACAATAAAATCGAAAAACTTTTGCAATCTCTTGCAGAATAAATGCTGTACGGACCGTAATTGTATGAAACATAAATTTACAAAAAGATGGAAGACATTTTCGAACAGCTTTCAGTAAATCTTTACATAATGTAACAGACGAAAACGAGAAATCCCAGCTTATGCTCATTTGCATAACTCATCCCATAATTAATTTATGACATCGAACAGTGCAAGGTAACGGACTTATTTGCTTTTAAGTACAATTTATGTTGGGCTTGGAAGTTTATTTACTGGAAATATAACTTGATGAGCTTATAGGAAATCTGTTGGACACAATCCGGATAATTGTATATATAATGCCATCTGCAAGGCGATTTAATAACTCTTTCAATTTTATGGATTCTAAATTAAGAAAAACAAAAAAAGAAGAAAACGAAAAAAGAAAAGCAGATATTGCGTTCGATTTAATAAATTAATTGAATCAACGAGCTGCCTTCTTTCTTCTTCGTGCGCGTAAGCAGAAGCATATTGAGTTGTATAGAACATAGTTGTACTTACATTGCTAAAGGAAACGGTGGCGCAACTTCAGCTACCGGATTGTTGGCACTGACGGCCGCCTGCGTTGCCGATCCTACGTTACTGTGATTTAAGAGCAAATTTAAAGGATTTAGAGCATCTGCAGTTACGCTTTGGCCAGTCAGCATCTGCGTGGCACTGGGTGCTTGGGCTTGTTGCTGTTGTTGCTGAGATTGTTGCTGTTGCTGTTCTTGATTAGAAATGAAATCAGCAGCAGCCTTGATGATCATATTACTAACGGCCGTAGAAGTGGCTGAACTCACTTCGGGTTGCAGATTTGCTGCTGTTGGCGTCACTGAATTCCCATTCACTTCACTAGGTGAAGTCATAATAATATTACTAATAGCCAAAGCTGCTACAGCAGCATCCTGCTGTGTAGGCTGGGGCTGCATGGCGATATCGTTGAGTATTGAATTTGCCATTGTTACTTGATGGGGTGTCATAATATTAGGCACTACAGCTGTAGCAGCTCCATTATCTGAACAAAGGATCGTTGAAGGTGACACCGAGGGATTCATAATGATGTCGGTAGTAAGGCCTGATGCGGTAGCTGCTCCAACTTCATTATTAACGCTAATTGTGGTACCGGTTGGCCCAGCGGGCAACAGTTGCTGAATGGGTAAAGCAGCAGATAAGGCAACAGCTGGCTCTGAATTGAGTATAATATCCTGTGTAATTGGTGAATTGTGAGTAGTCAATGAATTGGTTGGAGACGAACCGGTCAACGGAGAGCCCGATGTCGATGGTGATGAGCCCGACGAATTGGATAGATTACGCTCTAAAACAACAGTAGCTGCTGTATTTGCTGGAGCACTGGTGACAGCCGCTTGCTGCAATATATCAGTTAGAGCATGATCGATAACAGCTGCTGCAGTATTTGGTACTACGTCGAACAGAGAAGGCTCCGTAACGTTGGGTGGGGTATCTTCTACATTTGTGGATTTGGTTAAATCTGTTATAAATTTATCGACTTTGGCTACTGAAACTGCTTTGGCAATTTCTGCCATTTCCACAGCTGCCGCTACAGCAGCCACTTCCATGGGCGTTGCTGTGGTCGGTGGATTTGTAACAGGAAAACTTTGCATACTGTTTGTTTCATATATCATGGCATCAATACTGGTTTTACGACCGTAACGGGCATGATACCGCAAGGCAGTAGGACTTTGCGGCCCACCTACACTTACACCACAAGTAACTACTGCTCCCTCGGGCGAATGCAAGGCATCGGCCAAGGAGTTTTGTGAATTTTCATCCAATAACTCCGTCTTAAGAACATCAGCTGTTACGGCATTCAAATGAACCAATTGCTGATCACTAATTAAATTAGACTGTGGGGCAGTAGTGGCGACCGAGTTGTTTAACGAAGGGCGTCTAACACCCATTGGCATTTGTGTGGTAATAGGTGGCGGCATTATATCAGCATCAATTTCATGCTTAGTTTCAGTAACTGACCATAAAGTATTGGGCGGACCATTGGCAGTTGAGGGAAGAGGCAAAGGCGGTGCTGCACTAGTATCCATAAATTGAGAACCTACAAAAGAATGCAAGCATAATAATTAATAATAGCTTAATGGAAGAACTTAAAAGCATACTGAAATTTATGGCAAACAGAATCAATGGACAAAATCTTAGAAATGAAAAGACTTTTGGCTAAAGAAAAAACAGAACGAAAAACAAAATTAAAAACTGAAAAACGGAAAAAATTATTAAATTTTTTGTTTTTTAAGGCAATCGCTAAACTTCTTAGACGGTAAATGAATTAAATTCTACTAATGAAAATTATTTTAAATAAATTAAATGGTTATTGAGGCCCTTTTTTGTTTAATTTTCTTCTTCTTAATATTATTATAATATATTTTTTTTATCTCATCGCAAAGAAATTTTCGCCAATTTAATCAGAAAAACGAGCATAGATGATTTTGATGAGATATTAAATTACTTTGTAAAATAGCATAAACATGTTTGCGATAGAGAGAAATAAGACGCGTTAAGACGCATATAAGCACGCACAGGAAGAATTGTCGCAGTTTTACAACAAAAATTGAGGAAGCACAAGAACAGTTAAGGCTTTGTTAACACATTTTTTTTTTTTTTTTGTCTTATTTACTTTTAGTAGCTAGCTCTATCATCCTCTTGCCCTCTCAAGCCGTCAAAGTTTTTATCTACAATTTGCTGTGACTTTATAGCAACGATCGATTACTTTGCTTAACCTTTATTTTCCTTATTCCTCTGCCTCCAAAACATTTTATACATTGCTTGCATGTTTACAAAGTAATTTTTCTTTTCTACTTTTTTAATTTCAATTTTTCAAATCCTTTTCAGCTTAAGTCTAGAAAAAGTTTTTAAAAACTAAAAAGAAAAAAAAAAAAAAACAAATATTTATACTTAAAAGATAATTCGAAATGTTTCGCAAATGCAATTTAATTAATAATTTTAAAAATAATTGTAATTTCTTACACCTATAGAAAGTGGTGATATAAAATACAGTGTGTGTGCGTGTGTGTGTGTGTATGTGTGTGTGTGTGTGTTTAAGAGTGTTGAGATTTTTCGAGCCACCAAGGCAAGAGTAAAATGCAGGCCGCTGAAGCACATTCAGAAAAGGCTCACATAGTGAGGCCAACGTTGAATTCCCGTCTTTCGGTATAGTGTTCGTTCCTTCGAAAGCCGCCCAGGTTTGTTACTCTGTTTTTTTTTTTTTTGCTTGAAGGAGAGCATTTTATTAGGTAGCGAATAAAAGTGGCTTCAGATGCATAATAGGATATATTTACCAGGTTTGCTCAGAAAATACGCTGTTTTTTTTTTTTTTGTATGCTAATTATCGTAATTATTTTCAAAATTGGCAACAATACAAATTACTTGCCTATAAGGCAAGTCTTTCAGTGAAGTCTCCTCTTACGAAACGTTGCTTTAAGTGACTCGATTTTCTCAGGTCAGTGACAAGTGCTTGTCGCACAGTCGCACAGTCGCACATTGTAGGTCATTGATTCGAGTGAATTTGATCGAATACCAATGGAATGAACACATTCCCTTTATTGCTTCCGCTACTTTACCTTGTTGGCAGCGGGACAGAATTCAAAGTATATAGCCTTTCAAATTTATTTTTCATAAAACGATTAATTGCTTGCGTGTAAAGAGGGCCGTAATACTGTAACGTAATAATAATTGGCATTGGTTCGTGTAAAGTTGTCATGTCCAGATAGATCTTACATTAATTGCACGCAACAGTTATTCAAGATTTGTTACGGATAAAATGGAAGGGAAAATGGAAGATGAGCAGCAAAAACCATGCATCCCACTATTGAATTCCATTTTTGAGCAGAAATTTCAGAGTGGAAAGCTCAATTAATTAATTAATTAATGGCTGACCTATTCGTTTTGATGAAATTCCAATTACACGAAATATCATTCGTGAAGGGAACGTACAGCACTAGTGGTGTAAGCAACGCGCAGAAGGACTTGAACTAGACCCACTCTGTATTATGCCAATCGATTGAGAAAGTGATTGTAAACTTGTCTATCCGTCTGTCCGTTTTGCTTTTTGGGGTTCAATTTACAGGGCCAAATTTTTTAAGATATTCCGACTAAATTTTGCGCGCCGGCGTATTTTGATCTAAGGGCTGAAGCTATTTGACAATGATTCGAATCGAAACACGAACTTTTTCGACTACTTTTTATACAAAATGTCATTTGGAAAAGTGAATAAATGAGTGCCTGTAAGGTGGGGAGTGATCCATTGTAGTGCTATAGTGCTTTTGCATACACACACTTGTTTAGTTATGAGAAATCTGATATACAAATTTTCTTTTACAAATTGTTTAAAATCAATTAAAAGCAATTCCAAATAAACTCCATTTGGATCTTCTGTATTCTATTTTATGCTAATTTTGAAGTTCAAGCGATCCACGAGTAGGCGAAGTCTTTTCGTCAACATTTTGACAGAGAGAAATATAAAATCCTTTCTGGGTCCTAACTAAATTCCAACTATGTTTAACAGAAATCTCGAAAATGGGAAAAAAACTCTAATGCAATTGTTGATGAATATATATTATACATATATATAAAGATACAATTTTGCGCGTATTCTTTGAACAAATCCCGCGTAATTAAAGCAAAGGAATAGTGGTAATAAGAGAGTTAGTTGTTAAACATCACGGTTAGTTGAATGCTTTCCCTTATGATTAAAGAGAATATTTGTATATAAATTTAAAACTTTACTTTACCAAACGAAATAAATGTGGCAGTGCACTCCACTTACGGCATGTAAAGTTGAAGCCTAAAGCTAAAGAATTTAAAGGGAATTCGTTAAAGAGTTTTCTTTCGTAATGTTTACAGGAGTATAATGTGCGAAAAAGAATCGCAAAAATGAAGGAAGCGAGAGAGAGAGAGAAAGTGAGAGAGAGAGAGAGAGAGAGAGAGAGAGAGAAAGACCTCTTCCACCCGTTAGTAGGGATGCATATGGAAAATTTATTAGAATCAATGATTTACAATAAAAATGATACATGACTTCAAAAATAGCGCACATATCCCCTGGGACCTATTAACTTAGTTACGAAAAAATTGACAAAAAAAAAAAAGATTGAGAAATACTGGTAAATAACGAAGCAGAAGCTCATAGTCTATACGAAAATCATATCAACTGATTAGATTTTTCGATCGAATGACGATTATTCGGTTTATGGAAAAAATCATGCACCCAAGCCCGTTTAGGTTCGTTAGTTCCAAACACGTTTATAACGCCTAGAATTTTCAGTGTCAGAAATTTTGTAGACTTCCACAGACGTGGAAGTATTAAACGCCACTTCTTTCGATACTTTTCTTCTTCAATTTCGACTTTTTTTTCTTTTTAGCAACGCTTATCTAATGTCTCTTAAGGCCGCTTTGAATAAAAAACTGAAGTTAAAAGCAACTCTTTTAACAAACAATTCATTATACGCTAACTGTTACTTCATCTTAACTGTAAGCTCACCTTCGATTGACTATTACCTGGAAGAACAATTAAACGGCAACGACAGATAAGAAAACAATTATGTGATGAAATAAAATGAATGAAAGAAAAAATTCTATCACAATAATCTAAACTAAACTAACAATGTCCGAAAACGAGTAATTTACCTTTTAGTTAAGAGTGTCGGTTATACGAGGTATTTATTTGCAAACATTTAGCCACATCCGAAATCCATAATCTGTGAATAAATTAGGCCCCAATAAAGAGACCAATTTGCTTACGAGAGGTGTGCTAGGCAACTTGGACATTGGTTTGCAACGAATCAACGAATCAAACATTTAAGAGCATTTGTATCCGTTCATCATTTTCTAACGATATGTATATATGTATATGATAGAAAGATATATATCGGCAAGACATTTCGTTTTTTCCGAACAATGGATTTTTTTGTATTTTTTCATAGCCAAGTTGAAGCTTGAGAAGACATATGACAGACGATCAGTGCCATAGCAAGTTTACAAAATTTCATTCCGATAATTTTGCAATTGGAGATGTGCCACGTTTGTACAAGGTCAGTTGAGGCTAATGAAGCCGGAATGTAATCCGACGAATAACAATATGTAAGACTACATTTATCGAATTCGACCGTGCATTATAGTATATATAGCGACTATAAAAAAGCCGTCTTTCATTTCGACCAAAAAACCGAAACGACTATCCGAACAAGCTATACGTGTTTCGATGCTGATAGTTTGTCTCCGGCAATGAGTGACGAAAATTTAACAATCGTTGAAAACTTGAAAGATGAAATTGCAAGAAGGGGTCTAGAAATTTGAAAACAGAAGAAAGTGCAAAAGCTTGCTGAAGAGAGAGCCGTCGGTTAAACGTTAGTCCACCCAAGCCAATCACAAAAGTCAACTTTCAATTATGGTGACAATCTGCTCAGCAACTTGCACTTTTCAAAAAGTACATTTGAGAGAAAAAAAAAGGTAAAGAAAACCAATCATTTTCTGCAAGCGTCTAATTTGGTGAAGATATGTGGACAAGCTATATTTGCGCTTTGGAGAAAGCCTTGAATTTTTACCATTCTATGTGTTTTTGATTTTTTTTTCTCACTTATAGACATGTCAATGGACCATATGGAATAGTTTGGACATCAGGCTTTTAAATTTAATTGCATTCAATTTCTAATGAAATCTTGCTATAGGTGATAAGTAATTGCTGAGAAGGATTCTTTATTCTCTCTAAAATGTAGACCAAATTAACTTTCAGTCTGAGGAACTACGGATCGAAGAAACTTATCGGAATAAATATTTATTTATTTATTTATTTAATTATTATTGTTATTATTATTGATGACTGGATATATATATATATATATATCGATATTGTAAGCAAATGTTTATTGATTCTACATATTTTTGGAGACCACTAACCATCCAGTGAAACAAATACTGAATCCTTTTTAAGAATTATAGAGTTTTAAACAAAAATGATAACAATTAGTTGATTGGCCTGTCGTTCCAACTTCTTCTAGGTCTTTACTTGCAATTTTGGCAAAGTCATAGCTTTTGTCTGAAAAGCGAGCTGCTCTTCAGGCTAGAGAGAGAGAGAGTTCACAGTTATATTAATGAATTCATTAATGTGTCTAGAAGAATCAATTCAGCAATCTTTACGCCTCATTAGGCCCCTTTATATAATTTTTGGTCCTTTTATATATAAAGAGGCCCTTCTTATTCTACCTACAACTTATTCGTCAAATCTACTGTGGGCGGCTATAAGATCTAGTATTGATTTCAAGAGTAGTTCACTACGCATGCGCATCTTTAGTTAGCAATTTTTTAGCATATTTTTTAAATAAGATGTAAACGCCCTAAGCTCAACTCTCCCGATGATTTTTTTTTCATTGTACTCGATCTTCACCAATATGTCAAATTACCAGTAATATGTCCTGCGTAGAAGCTATCGAGATGCAAAATTGCTTAATAATGCGATGCGCCTCTGTACTCTGCTAGTTATAAGACTATGACGACTACCGAGTTATCGTTAAATTTTTTAGCAGATAATGCGAAGCTAAACGAAGGAAACTTTTCGTATCACTATTTTCCTCCTAACTATGAACTGTAGGTTTGCCATTATGTAACAAAGATTGCATAACGAAAACACGATCATCTAAATTAGTGCTCGTGGTCACGATAACCTGGAGAAATGTAAGCATTTTCTTGAGCTTAGGACTTTGAATTACCTTAACAAGTAGTAAATTCCTGGGCCTAGGCTAACGCAGTGGGTATAGATATTTTGATGAAATTTGCTATTCTAGAAGTCAGTCATATTTATGTGCTTGAAGTGAGAAAAGATGTTAAAGGTAGAGGCAGGAAGTCAATAAAGTTTGCGTTTTCAATTATTAGGTAACACTACGATGTCTCTTATAATAATGTTACTTTCGTATATAAGTATAGATATATGAAATAATAAACCGGTGAATGTATGCGTATAATATATACGTAAGTAAGTGTTATAAATAAGAAATATATGCTTATGAATAATTAATATTTACTTAAAAAAAGAAATATTTAATGTATTTTGGTTTTCGTTTTTTTTATTATTAAACCAGTACCCTAATGTACAGATGCAGCAAATGATGTGAAGACATCAACAGCACACAATGATAACACAGCGGAAGGTAGTGGCTGGGAGAGATTTAGATTTGTATAGTATATATATAGATGAGGTATCCTTACACATACAGAAAGCTCTGTTCAGATGTTCAGAATTAGGTATAAGCGTATATGCGCCAGCTTTTTATACAGGAATTCTTCCTTCTCTTCTTTCAAAACTTCAAATGAAAATAAATTTTTCTAAATATCTTTTCATTGTTTGTTTTTTTAAGTTCTTTTTTGTTTTTGTTTCATATAAAATTATTGACAGAGAAAGGCTTGATTTGATCGGTCTTCCCGTAACAGGTAGATCAATAGCAATATCATTTCCTGTTGTCATTGTTGTTGTGGTTATCCTTCTTGTAAATGTTTCTTTTAGTTGGAGTTGAGAGCAAAACGTTTAGTCTTAAAATTGTTCGTTTATTCAAATTATTTTTACTTATTCTTGCTATTTATGTAACGTTTTTGTTTAATAACGCTTATCACACGAATCTAAATCGCTAAGAGAAGGGAAAATAAAGTAAAAATAACATTTTATGATTAATGTTGTTTAAAAACCTAAATTTTAGTTTATGTTTTGTTTTTTTTTTTTTTTTTTGTTTTTTTTTTTTTTTTTTTTTTAGATATTTTGTTGTGGTTCTTGTTGGTAGCTGTTGGTGAGCTGTCGTATGGCTATTGTTGATGATAAAGAATTTAATGTTCCTTAATACATATATGCATACATATATATATATATATATATATATATATTTATATGTAACATATACCTACATATCCTATATATATATATACATATATATATATACAGATACATATACATATCCATATATATATATATATATATATATATATGTATATACATAGATAGGCATAGATAAATATTCAAGTCTTTTCTTCTTAACCAGCCGATTGAGTGTGATGATGATTTCTCTGTCAAAATTAGAGAAAAACTTTTTGTTTTCTAAAATTTTTTGTTATTCTTTCCTTCCTGTATCCTTATTCTTCTTCTTCTTCTTATTCTTCCTTCTTTTTATTACAGCAATATCCGATTTAATATTCAAATAATTATAACATAATCAAGAAAACTCTGTATAAAGCATACGACATAACTACCGTAGTTCACGTACACTCATACAATAGGACAGGCAAGTAACGAGCAGTTCGATTATTGATTCTATATTGTTTTCGCCCGCCCACATACAGGTACACACATACGCATACGCATTTGTTTTCATTACTAAATTTCCCCTAAACTGGTTATTGTAGCAATGTTTTTCCCCCTAAGAATAATAGTAATAGATTAATAACGTATTTTATATCACAACGTAAGTTAATAAATCAAGATTTGTAGACTTTTTATACTTGGAAGTTCCTTTCAATTTATGCAAAAACATTCACTCACCTTCACCTGCATACGTTTTTATGATACGCATATATCTATCTACATCCTGTATATAAAGAATATTGATATATACACACACACACACACACACACACACACACACAAACAATTGTGTGGTGAAAGGCATAAGCGTGATAAGTCTACAATAATACGCAAAGTGCACTTCAATGCTAATAACTTTTATGTCTAAATCCAGGAATTTAAGGTACAATTCCAATGATGATTCGATTCTGAGAAAGTTTGTGGGTGTGTTTCTAAAGGTTAAGGAATTTCTGTTACCTGAAATTCTAAACCACGCACAATGGTAATGTAAAGTAAATACTATATCTTAACTTATAGCTAACAAATATGTTTCTAGGTACTATTCTAACTAAACGCTATCTAAACTGTTGTATCTGTCCACATATCGATATCGAAAATCGATTTAATTTTACACGTAGGCGTATTTGCCCTTTTCGTCGTCTCGACTGGACTGCAAACATATGTAGATTCAATATCGAAATTATCTTTCATTGCTTTTGGTGTACATAGACAGCGATTAGCCGGCTTGTGGCGGTGAAAAGCAGTTTGCAAACAAAATTTTTAAACGATTTCTGATATATACTTTTTGATCTTCGAAAAAGAATACATACCTTCTTTGCTTGTAGCTTGGCAATATATTTCTAAACTTTTCGGATATGAATTAATAACATGTATACAAGATAACACGTTAATGAAAGTTGTCGCCGAAAAAGATGATCACTGTATGTGTGACAGTGTCGAGAACCGAAAAAACAGTGATATGTGGCACTGGCGTCTTTATCAGGTGGTACGTTTGGTCCAATGATAAGAGGAGATGAACGGAAGTAGTAAAGGTGGCAAAAAAAGATTTACTGGATAGGAAGGAATATATTTCCTGATTACTTAAAAATGAATCCTAACTGATTCGCTCTCGATGACAACTTTCTTAAATTGTCAGAACTAGCTTCAGTTATAATTTACAACATTTGAAGAGATTAATACCAAACAAGCGTGAGAACTTCTTGTGAACTGCATTTTCCAAAAATGCATTATTGAATACATTCTACGTTGAATAAAGTGGAAAACAATCTACTAGAATAGCATAACGTAGATATGCCGAAGGATTAATTGCAAAAAAAAAAAAAAAAACAAGAAAAAGTTATATATGATGCTGCTCCCAGATAGGAGGATTAGCATTATTAACAACATAACATTATTTGCTTATCAACTGCTTTTCATACAAAAGTCCAAGCCAGAGCACAAGTATATAAATCTTCGATTAGCTTGCGGCAGTGAGACGAAGAAATAGGAATGGCTCTATCACTACAAGAGATATACAAATGCCAGCAAACGTTAATCAGTTTAAGCCGAATTTACTCCGAAAATTCACTTTTCTGCCCCAAGAATATCACATAAGGAAACAAAAAGCCAGGTAGTCTGGTTAAGGTGCGTTTAGACAAGTAGTTTCATTTATTTTAATTGCATTTGCACTGAGCCGAATTCCATTATTTTATTGCAATGTAAACGCTGGAAGAACTGAGTCTCGAGCAATTAAAAAGACTTGCGCATAATTTCATACTGTATATTACACTACTATGCGACGCTATAAGGAACGCTATAGCATAATTCTCTAAGTCTCATTATTCTTTATATAGATGTGTGTGCGTGTGTGCGATACTATGTACTTTACCAGGGGTGCGAACCATTTTCCTTCAACGGGCCAATTTTAATTTTCATATCACGGCAGAAGCCAGAACAAGTCCCGGTAATGACGGCAGATACAATAAGTCATCATAAAATAATTCATTAAACGTAGCGGGTCGAATTCGACGATATCACGAACCGAATGCGGCCCGCAAGCCGGCGATTGCCCATTCCTGTATTACATTTTGCTATATGCTATATGATATTATATTTTGCTATCCTATAGTTTATCGTAACGTATTCTACTCTACTTTCTTTTTGGGGAGATGAACTATGCTTTGATGAGAAGCATAGATGTGCCGAAACTCTCACCTCCCAGCGGTGATCCCCGGGCAACGGCTTCGGCCGGCTAAGAAGAGTTTAAGGTTTTGGGCTGCTAACTCGGCGACGAGTTTCTGAGAGATGGTGGAGGGGTTGGCTGGAAGAAGAGCTCTTACTCAATAAGCTAGTTACTACCGAGGAAATATATTGAATGGTATTTAAGTACAATGAAGGTAGTAATCTAGCGAGTGCATGGTAGAGTGCATTAGACTAGTCTACCATGTTCAGTGCAATACCCGAGACCTATATATCTTGAAGAAAAGTAGTTCATTTGGGGCTGGCAACCAGGAAAGTATAGAGAATCCAAAGCAAGTACGGTTGTTTTTAACAACCGCCCAAAGTATGCCATAAGGCTTTGCAAAACAAACTGGGAGCCACGGGGGTCAGGAAGCTCGCCTCACAAAGCCACGTATGCCTGCGGGTATATGATGGACTTTGTCCTTAAGTCGTAATAAATAAATAAATTAATTATACTATTAATGCAAAAAGGAATTGACGGACGGCCTTCCCTTTGGCCGATTGATAGAAAATGTCTGGTAAATTAATTAATACATGCAAAAATGGAAAAGGGATATGACGAATAAGTTTTCCCCTTTTACCTATTTTTACTTTTGAACACATGTCACGGATGCCTGCGGGTAATGGTGGTAATTGATCAACAGCACAGTGGAAGCCTTATGGCGGAAGCAGTCAGTTGATCAATTTGTGAGTCCTGACTGCTTGGGTGCGGCCCTTCGGGGAGTACTCGTGGTGGTTGTGGTTGGCGAGTTCCTAGCTAAAATGGAACAATTGAGTGCAGCTAGGCCTCGCCATTCACCAGAGTGGGGTTTATTGTTCCATACACAATAAACTGTTCTGGACTCTGGTGCTGTTTAGGCCCCTACTCTGTGGGGATTGTCTAACTCGCCAGGGGGCGTAGTACGCTTAAAAGTGGCTTGGGCCACTGTGGGGTTAAGCTTTTCAGGCAGGAACCCACGTTAAACCCTTGCCACAAAATTCTACTAAACCGAAGCACAGTGTCCATCACTCCATATTATATTATACTATACTGTAACATAATACACGCTTTACTGTATTATAGGTTACTTTACTGAACTTAATAATAATCGAAACAATTTCTCCCAGCTCGTCATAAACGTAAAAATTAATTACTTATAAGCAATTTACAATTTTATCCAATCTAAGAAAAAAACAGCGACTCATTTCGAAAGAGCTGAAACGCATTTTTATAAAATGCAACACAAGGAGCTCAACATAATTTTGAAATCGAATATTTTATAGCCATCAATTTTAGTGCATAAGACCTAGTATGAATCGTGATGAATCAATGAATCAATCATGTTAATGAACAGAAAATGATCGATACGCAATACGCTTCTTGATTTATTTAGTTAAAGATCGGTTGCGCCCACGCGCCTCAGTTCAAGTCAAAGATTCGCTCATTACGGTCTTCGATATTCTCGCGGACGCTATTATCTTTACGATCCTCACGCACCTAGTTTTCGCAAGCTAATATCAACGCAGTATTACAATGTCTATCGGAAATGTTTCCTTTCCCCTACAGTTTCATATGTTAAAGTTAAAGTTATTTATAAATTGAACATAATGTACTTTCGGTTGTTTGGCAGTCGCAACGTGCCTCTACGCATTTTGATTAATTTCACCTTAAAGAGGAAAAAGCACGTGTGCACCGTTACTTTATTGACAGAGTTCTTTTGATTAGCTTTACTATTTTTTTTAAATTTATTTTAATTAATCCTCCATTCTCTCTCTGATGTTTTCCTTTTTATTCATATCTTTTCTCATTCTTCTTCTTCTTTTCTTTGCACAGCTAACGATGTTCGATTACTTGTTGATTGTTCATTTTTAAAGCTGCCAGTTTTCCATTTTATATATAAATTTTTTTTTTATTATTTGATTTTCTTTTAATGACTTTACGATTATAATTAAATGCCATAAGTTTAAGTGGAATGTAGAATCAAAGTTAACTCATAAAATGAAGAAAAAAATTTTTTATTATTATCATAATTATTATCATTGAGGCTAAGCGTTTTATCTAAACATTTATATTCATTAAACAATTATATATTTTCCTACTCTGTGCTTCAATTCACATTTAATTTTTTTTTATTTTATTTTATTTTTTTTTTCTATAAATGTTTCGTTAACGAATTCATTGCTTATTAATCGCATTTTTTTTTTTTCATGTTTTTTAATTATTTTGTCTTTTTATAAGCGCTTATGCGTTAAAGCCATAAATAATCTGTACGATCTATAATGTAACACATATAGAAGATGAAGAAAATTTTATGTGATATCTCAGCTACCATAGGTAGCACAAGGAAATATTTATATTACTCTGTGCATAATATTTCATAACCTCGATGACGACTCTGTTTAAAGTTTTTCTTTTTATGTCGGAGAGATTAGCAGTATGTGGAAAATAATTATACGCTTTGTGGAATTTAAATTCAAATTAAGAAAAAAAGGGGAAAAACAAGTAAGGAAATTGTATTCGGTAGTGATCGAATTTTTTACACTCACCGCCGTGATCCTTAAAAAAAATCTAAATTTCCATACTGCATAATAATAGGTAGAGGCGTATGATTTTTCATATATTCAATATTAAAAAGTTGAAATTTATATCGTGTATCTGTCATAGTTTATGACCACCACAGTTTTTGTTGCGCAGGCATTTGGCCGTCGTAGGCATGCTTTTCGAAAAGTCATTTGAGTCATTTTCAAATACTTTTGCAAATTTGTAGGAGGTGTCTTCACTTCTGCAAACGAGAGAATGTCAACGCGCAAATACTACACAGTCGGACAGACGAACAGACGGACATGCTTAGGTGCATTGCTATTTTGAAACTGATCAAGACCTTATAAATTTGATGGGGTTTTTTAAGCTTGCTTTTACGCATTATATAGGTGTTGAAAAAAGAATTCGATTTTGATACACTATAATACTGTGTAGGCGTGGTCAATTTCTACTATTTTTATACGGACACTGCACCATCGCCATAGATTTATCGGTCGTAATTTATGAATAAGGAGAAAAAAACAATATTTTATTTTTTTTGAAAAATAAACGAGTTCTCAGTTTATGTGCTAGTGTAGGCGTGTCCTTCACCCAATTAGACCCATTTCCAATATCAATCTCCGTGCAATAACTTCCAATGTTCTTGCTACATTAGAAGTGGACAGCTTCAGTTTTGCGGCCAATAGAATGTTTACAAAAGACCTTACACAGGCGGACAGAGAGACGGAAAGACAGACGGGCCTGCATGAAGATCAAGAATATGTACAATATGTTTCATGCACAGGCTGAGGTGGTAAACATTTCAATGAAATGGATATACCCGCAACGTGACGAAGCGATGGATATAAAAACAACATCAAATCTTGGAAAGCGGTTTTTTATAACATATTCGGAGAGTTTTCTGTCTTTTCGAAAACAAATCCTCAAAATTGAAAATTTTTTCTCTTAAAAAAAAATTTGATAAACGCAACCGATTATTAATTATGGTAAATTAAAATTTAATGTAACTTGGCAAATCAAGTAAAAATTACTCATTGCCGCTTATAATGAATTTCGAATACCCAACAACTAAAATCAATATCTTCTTCTGTTGTTCAGTAAACTTGTTTCTGGATCGAAAATCTCTTTGAAATCGTTTCGTTTTCATCAAATTTGTTACGGTATTTCAAGTATCGTTACCCTTTTTATGTTTCAGATCGGATATGACCCATATTTTCGGACCAAATCTGTGTAAATCTGTATAAGGCTATACATGAACATGATTTTCAAAATTCAGTTGAGGATCGAACAAATGTCCCATCTATGTATTGCAATAGTTGGGACGAATTTTTTAGTATCCATATTTAACTCTAATCTCTACTCTACTCACGTGTTGTGTCTATTTCATTATATGCGTATCGTCAATCGTCTATCGTCCATCTTATTACATTTATCGTATATCGTATATATTTCAAATAATATTTTTAGACAATTTAGTACAAGAATTCAGAATAAAGATCGTATTTATATACTTTGCTTTATCTATGCATGATTTTTTCACAATTGTAAGCGAGTCCCCGCCTACTCCGACTTAATGAATTTACGGGCTTGATATAGAAGCTTCATTAAAACAGAAAAATTCAATATGCCATTTAAAACTTTAAAGAAGTTTGCCCAAAATATTCAATGATATGATAAACTCTGTCAAGTTTTCGTTAAAAATGAGCGATCTGCTAGACCGATTAACTTGATGGGAGTTTTGAGAAAAATTTTTGGAAGGAAGATCAATTGCGTTTGTTAATTGCATTTATTAAAAATTTACACTCTTTAGGTGTATTATTGTTATCCACTTTATTCTATATTTTTATATCTTGTGTAATTATTTATTTAGATTTACTTTATCTGATGGCTGTTCCTAACCTTATCTTAATGCAGCTTTTTGATAACTGTGGGTGAACCCCTGCTTCACTTGACAAGTGTGGTGGGCGAACGCTTTTTCTGACTGCCCCCAATCAGTTCATTTCATTTGACAAGCGGGATCAGAAACAAATTAAAAATAACTTGGCTTTGGTATACGTAGTCTTAATAGAATCCTTCTTTTTTCACGAGGCATTTGCCAATGTGCCATACGATATACGACAGATATACAAATTAGACCAATGTGTTTGTAAATTAAGGCCATATTAGATAATTGTCCGCAATTTGCGGACTGATTACGTCTTACGATATTGATATTAGTTTTAATGAGATGCCAGCGTACTGAGATGATTTTCAAATATTAACAAGAACATATGGACGCTTTACTTAACCTTTTTTTTTTTTTTTGAAATTTTCGAGAGATATGTTAGAAAAAGTTCAAACCGTATGCTTGGTAATGGAGTCGGCCCTCTGACGTTAATTTTTCGCTGTTGCAAACTATTTAGTTTAGAAATTTATACGTTTAATTAGTTCGATGTTGGATGCCAAAAGCAATTCGTGAATAAAAAACTGGCGATCGTATGGTAGGTTTAAAATGACTAAAATCCATACACGTGTTTGTAATTTAATGTTTTTATTATTATATGGCAAACGTAATTAAAACTTTGATTTTATATTCTTTTCGTAAAGCACACAGCGCTATGTTGAAATATATTAGAAAAAAAGTAAATAATAATTAATAAATTAATACTTTCTGTATAAAATGAGCGGTAGGCATTCATTTATTTAATGACCGACACTCGACTGTGATTGCTGATCTTATTGTTGTGGGCTTTGCTGAATTTTGGAAACGGCATGCATTTCTTTTTTTGTTCTGTTTTTAAATTAAAAAATTAAAGTAAAATTTAAAACTCCCATATATATTGGTGAAGGAAATAAAAATGCGAAAGGAATTATCACTAAATAGAAAGCAAGTAAGCACATTATAGCCGATTAAAACCGAGTATTAGGCACCTTACACCACTCTTCGTTTATCTTCACGAATTATCTAAAATTATATTTACGAGCTTATAGACCTTCAATGGAAAAGAACTTCAAAAGGGAACCTGGAATCTTCTTCTCGAAGACCTTATTATTATTATTTACTTATTCTCGTCATAAAGTACATAGAATAAATAGGACTTTACTACCATTCTTCATGAATAAGGTGGGGTTTGAAATATTAGATATACAAATAAATTCGTTCCGCTGGAATTGGTTGCTTCATAAAATGTACCTGGCGAGCTCAACTTCCTCTAATTTCAGATATAGATAACTTAGATATTGTTGTTAGGACGATATAAGTTTGAGTTGTTTACAACCTTTCGTTCAATGCATAACAAAGCTTCAAGAGATGGATATCATTTATGGAACTGCATTTTCTCTGGTCTCAACTGCATTAAAGATGAAAAAATACAACTCAAGCTATGAAAATGATTAAGTTAGCTTGGACTGAAAACACAGTAAGATACGAGACGTGTAGATCGTGTCTTAAAAATCATGAAATCCGCATTCGTCCGTCTGTCGTTGGCAAAAGCAAGCAACCTGAAAATTTTCAGCTTAGACTGGGAAGATTTGCCGCACTACGTGCATTCTCCAGGTGTGCCCCTTTCGATTACCGCTTATTCAGGTTGACGGATTCATATTTAACCACTCCGCGGTTTATAGACGTTCAAGATGTTCGTAAATGGAGTACTCGATAGCTATGTCGCCTTGAAACTAACACTTTTCTACTGCGTGGGTATCCATAAGCTACGAAAGACCGTAGATAATGGTGATGTTTTGTACCGAGCAGATTTTAAAAACAGTTGAATTTTATCAAAACAAAGAAAAAAAAGAAAAATTTCTACGTCAAACTGCGTTTGTGGACTAACTCTCACTGTGAAACATTAAAAATTGCAGCGTAGGTGCTTCAATAGATCGGTCGGACAGTGATTGTTGTCGGAAAATTTAAAAAATTTGCAATTTTCTACACATATGAACACTTTTTTAACGAAACGATTCATTTGTGGCGTGGTCGTACAAATAGTCCGATAGTCAATTGAAGTAAATCGAAGCAGCTCAATTATTGCGGTGTTTAGGGTTAAATACAGGGGATAGGCAGAAGTGATGCAATCAATTCAGAAAATCACTTTGAATCGATCAGCGGAATAAGAGGTTTCTTAAGATCTTCTGAGTGTTGCAAAAAATCCGCACAAGCGGTATAGCGCACAATTAGCATTAAAACCATACTCACTTTGACACGAATTTTGAGTATTGGTCAATATAGGAGGAACGTAGGGTACTTTGTTCATATCTGCCCTAAATATTCGAAAAAATCATTATTAGTTTGTTCAAAGTTATAAAAAAAAAAAAAAAAAAAAAAAAAAACTATTTATGTTTTTTCATTTTGCTTCAATTTTATCAGAATTGAAGGCATAAAAACCATATCAACTTGTGCATCTTAGGTATGAAATGAGAAAGAAAATTTCATGTAAAGAAAATTTCAGTTTTGTATGTAAATTTTCGAAACCGTGAGAATTCCATTGCCATTTCCATTTCGGAGCCACGTCAACTAATAATTTCTTGCAAATTAAAAATATAGAATGATAGGATTAGTATATCGTCTATACTGTTTAGTAGTAACTACATATACAAAAATTTCACACATTTTTTACATAATTAATATCGAACTTGATAACTATGCAGAAATTTAACTCGGTACTCGGTGCTCGGAGACCTGTTGAGCAGTTAAATATCTATAAATAGTTGTACTAAAATGATTTTCTCATCTTATTAAGCAGATAAACATATATGCATGCATGCATCCATGTAAGCAAGCAAGCAAGCAGGCTGACTGGCTGGCTGGCTGACTATCATGTATGCAGATACACGTAAAATAATCATGTTTGTTGTTGTTAGTAATTAATCAAGGAAAAAATAATAATTAAAAAGCCATTCGCCTTAGGACGAACCTTGGATACCCGCCATCTCAAACCAGACATATAAGCTTTCAAATTGATTTATCCGAGCCACTTGGAGAGCGGACTTTTGTAGAATTCTCCTCAATATTTATAACAATTTTCATCCGTTCCACGAAATTATTAATCACAACGTTTACAAATCCTTTTTTCAGGAATTTTTTTGTTGGTTTTTTTTTTCTTTTTTATCAACGTTGTGGGAATAAGTGAATCAAGCCAACCTTTTTCCCAATGGGAAGAACAGAAAAAAAAAAAAAAAAGAAAAAAAAGGAAGACATACTTAGTTTGCTTGTTTTATATTCATTTTTGTTATTGCAAATTCGGACAACAGACCGCAGCATAGAGGGACATGGTAAAATACTGCTCAAATCTCAAGCTTATTAAGAATATACTTGTAAAGATAGAAGTATTTTTAATCTTCGGTGATGGGCATAAAAAATAAAAATTTATTATCAATTTACTCTTTATTGTTGTTGTTGTTGCTGCTTTTTTCATTTATTGTAATGTAATTGTTATTGTTTCGTTGAAAATATAATTTTCTCATCTAAGAATCGTTGCATGTACTGTACACATTTGTAGTGATTAATCTAACCAATCGGGGTTAGCAGAAAACTAAAATTAATGATCGGTTGTATAAAAATATAATTAAGGAAAGCGAGAAAAAAAAAGTATTTAAATTTAGTTGTTGTTTGACGTAAATAGAGTTAATAAATATTAATAATATCTATATGAATGATTTGTCGTCGATACTAAACACACTAAAAGCACACAATTCTCTAACAAGTTTAACTAAAATAATTCTCCTAGAAATTTTTTATACTTACATGTAACTAACTAAACATTTTTATTATTTATTATATATATATATATATATATATATATATGTATATATGTATATATATATATATATATATATATACATGGTTTTCTTGCAATACATACGAATGAGAATTAAACGAAACAATAACACAATACAAAAATGTTAAATTTCTCGTTTGTATATATAAACACAGATACACAACAATACTATTATTGTTGTTCTTTTTTTATTCTTTTTTTTTTTTACATTTCATTTAATATAGACGAAGATTAGATAGATAAACAAGAAAATGTAAAATGAAATGAAAAAATATAAATACCTTGTGCTGTTGTCGTTGCCGACAAGCTACCATTACCACCGCCACAACCGCCACAGTGTAAACTGCTTGCGCTACTGCTAAGACAAGTTGAGGCCGCTAACGCGGTATAATTGCCTTTTGGTGTGTAGACAAACGTATGAGGTTCACTTTTTTTGCCGCTCGATATTATCAATAATTGGACCGTGATCGGTTTTAAAATATTCTGATGAATATACGGCGGCACCGTGCAAATCAGATGAGTCTACGGCAAGTAGATAAAGTGAATAAATAAGTTCATGGGTAAAAATCGGTCTCCGACTAAACTCGAATTCTATTAATAATTTTTAATGACTTTAGTGACTTTGAATGAGAACAAGTTTTAAAGATCAGAAAAATAAACGATAATACGCAGTAAATGTAATATCGCTGCATACATGCATCACTATCTTGCAGTACAAATACGTTCCCCGTAATAAATACGATATAGCTACAGCAATGTAACAAAACCGTAAACATTTCCAAAATGCATTGGAACATTGCATTGGAACAATGCATCGCCACATTTTAGTCTTAAAAACGCACAAATGCACTTGTAACAGCGTGGGTTTAAATCGCAACGCGATAGAGTTTACATTAATTACAGCTATAGAGCGTTCTTCAGTCGGTAAGGCCGTAATACCTATCGATTGAATAAATACCCACTAGCCTGCGGCCTGTTCTTTTTTTCTTCTTCCTCTTTCCTCATTTCTTTTTTTTCACCGTCATCGCGTTACGTGAATAGAGGACATTCTTTGCATGATTGGTCATATCAAAAAAAACTATCGATGGGTATTTACTTAAATTGTCATAACGTTTGCAATTTAAAAAAAAAGAAAAAAATTCCCAGCTAAAATCTCATAAAAGGATTCATCATTTAAAACCTTATAATGTAAGAAAGTATGTGACTCTGTCTACATACAAGCCAGCAATAGGCAAAACGCTTTAATTTGTAGAATTGTAAAATATTTTAAACAGAACTTGGTACAATTAATAAAACTCTTTAGAGTGCATGTATGTATATTGGGTTTGTCCAAATATTTGCAACACGCATAACAAAGACACTTCAGAGAGTCCCTTATGTTGCATAATGTAAATGTAAATATTCCCGTCTAGCATGCAATTTTGAATCGATTCAGGCATATTCATTTATTTAACGAAAACACTGCAAATTACTGCACGCAGATTGGTATTCAAAATGGGCAGCGTAGTTCAAAGGCCCTACCATCAGTACAACGTGAACAGAGAGCATCTCTCAAAGGAAGAAGAATTAGATTTTTCGCTTATTTCTGCTGAGAGATATATCTAGTTCCAGAAACAATTTAACGAGCGATAACTAAATCATATTTCGCTGATCAAGGATATGTATACTGAACGTAAATATCAATTTTGCCCTGGCCGCAATAAATAAAATAGTTTCGCACTTTTTTTAGTTTGACGTAAACAGACAGTCACGCGTCAATTTCAGTTTATATAATCGCTCCTCACTCGTCTTTCTCCTCCGTCACCCTCCACTGATGCGATTCTTCGATTTCACTTTCTTTTATATATATATATATGTATAGATTAATATATATTTAAGTACCTGTTGAAGATATTCCTTATCGGGCATAACTGTCTGCTCCCAGCACGGCCCTATCAATGTTGATTGATGCATTACCGCAATATCAGCACATTTAAGGTCATCGACAGGATTATTACCATTACTATCATATAGTTCTTGAAATACCACATGCGTATCCTTTAGGAAGTTTTTACCAATTACAAACAACTCAAGACCTCCATCAACTGGGCAAGAATTTAATGATTTCTTACAAATTTCAGGAACACCAGGTGGTTGTGCTGAATAAATGATAGTAAAATGAAAGCGAAAACGAACACAAAAACGAAAACGAAAACGAAAATAGAAAACAATCGCGAAAAATGCAATTTGTCAATTTCATACTTACTGCATATAATTGGATTAGAGCAAACTTGCAATGTTTCTATAGTTCCATCGTCTAACGTGAGCTGGGTGCGGAACACCATACGGCATCGAGTTGATTTTTTTTTATTTTTCTGGGCAAGATGATCGGGAAAACGATGTTCAACATCGACGTTGCGTTCCTAAAAAATGATAAAAAGAAAAAGAAGAAGAAGAAAAAAAATTGAAATCGAATAAAATTTGTTAAACGACTTTCTTCGCTTAAATTTATTTACAAGTTTTTTTTTTTTTTTTTTTTTTGAAAAAAAATCTTCTAAAACAAAGTTCTTTTCATTAATAAGCGAATGGTTCACAGCCGGCCTGGTTCACAGATGGGATAAGTGAGCCTGCCTCAACTGCAACCTAATGGACAAATAGTTTTATTTTACCAGTTCTGTTAGTATAATAAAATAAAACATTTATACCTTTAAAATTCCAACGCAATCACAAGTTATGGTCATGTCTTGTTCGGGCTTAAAATCAATTTCAATAACCACAGTACCATCTACTTTTTTCTCATTGCATTGGGTGGAATTTTTACCGGCCACCTTGCAGGCTTGATAAAACATGTGCGGAGCTACACGGCCAATATCGGTACCAATAAATACTTGCAGAACGGCCAGTTTATTATAGCCAATCAAACGAACAATGGGGAAGCCATTGCCGCTTCGATCTTTAACCGCACCTCTGCTACCCTCAGTTTGATATCTAAACATATTTTCAATCATAATAATAGACAAAAAAGAATATGAAGGCGCACAATTCAAGCATAAGCATAACTAAAGTCTACCTAGCACGATGTTGCTGTTCAGGTTGCGAAACTATTTCCAATTGTATGCGACCGTCCGAAGAGGTGGCAACACTGTTTGGTGGCGTGAGTACTTGACGTTTATGAGCAACACGACTAATGACTCGAGAGCTGGGACCCATAAATCTAGAAAAGGATAATAATAAATGAAAATAAAAAAATAATAAAAATAAAAAAAAAAAAATTAAGTAAAAAACTTAAGCTAAATATAATTTACTTTTAATTTTTTAAAAACAATTTTGAAAAAATCAATGATAACACAGGGACAAAACAAACATTTTTTTCAAAAATACTATGATGAACATGAGATCGAAATAAGGTTTAACATAAAAAGTATATAAACATATTGCACAGTACAATAGAATGGGAAGAAGCGATAATTTTGCAAACACAAAGGAACACAATATTTCAAGTAAAGGCCAAAAATAATTTCAACAATAAAATATTGAAAGTCTTTATGGAAATCAATAGTTTTGCATAGTTATTGAACAAACAAGTGTTAAGCTTACTTTGTAGAAGACGTTACAATGGGGATAGCAGCAGGCACTGCAACCGGTGGCACGACGGCCAATATTGTTTCAACTACCGGCTCAGCGCTAGCACTGGCTATTTTACGTATAAAAGCATCTTCGCTGCAAGCATCATCATTATCCAGTAATTCGACTGGTGTAGTTTCCAACTTTTTACGTTTTATGCTACCGTGATAATGTGTTGTCATCGACATATGCAAATTATTAGTCGCTGGTGCCGTTGCGGCCACATTGTAACTTTGCTGTTGACGTTGCCCGTAATAATCATCAGAATCATCGGTGCAAAAATCTTCATCCTCATCGCCATCATCGGTATCACTTTTTGTATTATCATCGTCATTTAAAAATGGTAATCTTTTGGCTGGCCTTCTAGATCTACGATGGAATGGATGGGAGTTGGGATTTGTGGTTTGATTTAGTAAATAATTTGATAATAAATTGTAAATTAAGCCAATCATCTCATTGGAATATATATCAAAAAAATGCTTAACTTCTGAATATAAGTGTAAGTAAGTATCAAGTAGAAATCGTACAGCAGGACAAGGCCCACCATCAAGTGCTCTACACCTATTTACTCAATAGAATCGTTTTTATTAAGACTTTTAATAATAAGTTGTTATATGGGAAATGATCGAGAAACTGATCTGATCCGAATCATTTTGAAGAGCGCTCGTCGTCGGGCAAAAACGTACCGGTTTACCAAATTTCATCAAAATATCTTAAAAATTGTGACTTGTAGATTAAAGGCAAGAAAGTAAGAAAAAGCAAATCGAGGGGGAAATCCTGTATTCCCTGTGAAATATGTATGCGCCCGTGACTGTATTCGAAATTGCGGTCTTTTCATATAACTTCCCTGCTTTGGTGCATGTAAGCTGCAACATCAAATATAACTAAGGAAAGATCTTCATTGTCGTGTTCTTCCTCTTCATCATTATTGTCCTATAATTGTTTTACTAGATCTTATGCGACTGGATAATAATCAATTTCGTGTAGGTTACCCATATCTTCTTCCTTTTCAAAAATATCCCCATTTTCAAGTCCAACGAGTGTATCCACGATATGTCCGCGATATATCTTGTAGTCGCCTGCCTAGACATCGTATAAAGCAAAGCAAAATGAGCCAAAAAACAAAGAAACCACAAGCACTCGCTTATTATTACTTCTGTGAGAAACGGAAAAAATACACATCTTGTTACATACACTATTTCCAAAAAAACCGGCATATATCAAATATAATTGTCAAATACAACATCAAAACGTTGATAGCTTACATAACAATAAATGAAAAGTAATTTTTTTTCAATTGGATAAATCATTCGTCCACTCCAAGTAACACACTGAACTTTATCGCCCACCAAATTCACATGTTACCCGCCAAAGGTAATGACAAGTTTTCTCTTTCACACATGATTTATTGTCTACGAGTATCAACATGCATTCGAAAGCGCACACACTAAGGTTTTAAATAAAATTAAATGAAACTAGAATGTAGATAACTGGCAACAATATGCATTTAAGGGTTAAACTAAAAGTCACATTTTTAACACTAATACCAACCAAACAGCGCACCGTTAAGTTATAGGTAGAATATGTATGTATATAAAAATCTTCTTTGCCCTATTTCATCTCTAGACGGTTCTATAATTTATTCCGTTTAATTGATGTTGACATACACGTATCCATATATATAGTAGACGTCCGTATTTGAATAAAAACAAATATTTCGGTATAATGTTTAAATTAATTTTATATACAGCAAGTGAGACACTTATAATTGGCTGGGGCCGATTCACATCTCACATACTCTCTCATTAAAATTTTTGCCGCCCCATGTTTTTATTCATGGTTACAAAAATTTAAATGGGATAAAAATTACCATCCACCTTAAAGTCCACTAGAAGGTATTGTTAAGAAGAAGTCGTGATATTCACCATAATTAATTTAGAATTAACATACTGAGCTTGTCGCATTTTGCTCTCGAGGTCCTTTTATTTCCTACCCTTATTGATGGTATTGCTAAAACAAAATGAATCCATCATGTCGCGGTGGCTACCACGAAATGCTTATAACGCACTTTTGGACAGACAATATACATCAATTTGGCGAATGTGCAGAATAATCTTAAGCATTCTGCCTTGTTTACCTTAGGGTTTCTAAGCATTACAACCTCAAAAAAGTGGAAAAAGGAAAACTTAATCACTCGTAACTTTGTGTTCAGTTTCTGCATTATCGCGGACGTGTTCCCCGATCGATTTGACACATTTTCAATACCAAAGTGCGAGCAAAAACTTCCCATGTTTCTATCGAAGAGAGTGTCAACAACACACACGACACTGGCTCACAGATAAACAGACGGACAGATATGGTTTAATCGATTCAGAATTTCCCGCTGATGAAGAATGGCTATAATTTATAGAGTCTATGAAGTTTCCTTTTGGGTGTTGCAAACATCATGACAAATTGAGTATATTCCTACTCTTCGATGACGGGTATAAGAATGAAACAATTTGCACTAAAGGAATGCGAAGAAAATTCAAATAACAATAACAAAGACAACATGAACATCATGTTACGGTATATATACATAAGCGAAATCAACAGTTAGTCTATCTAATCTAAATAAATAGAGCATTAGGCACGTGTGGTGATCGACTAAACAAAAGCGATGTGCATTGCATGCATACATACATCTAAGCCTGTAAATATGAACCAATATGGGCGCTTCCCCACAGAAGTTAATAAATTTCGAATAATTAAAAATTTTTATGCCTTCGCTATAGTAAATGGAAAGGTGGTTCTTTAATATAAAAATTTTATGAAATAATCTTTTGAAAATATCGTGCAAACAATTAAACGTTCCATCAGAATATGGTGAAATGAGTGAATACCGTAGTTAGTAAAACCATCATCTATATTCAAATCGGACTCTGTATACTAGCTTTAAGTTTTTAACTTAATAACGCACCCGTAGAATGACATTCAGATGTACGAGGGGTATTGATTTTTAGATAGTACGAATGCGTTAAAATTTTATAACATTTCGATCATTAGTTTTTAATGGCGCTACTTCGGCAATTTTGCAAACCAGCCGATCAATTTGAAATCGAGTGCATTCCGAGGATGAAATACTGCTTTTTGATGAGAAAGCATTTGCTTGAAGAATGTTATCGACACTTTCATCTGTCGGACTTCTTTGAACTTCTTTTTCCCCCACCTACCATTTACAGCGTCATTAGAGTAGAGTAGAGTAGAGATGAATGTAAATGAGATATCCGGGCAGCGAGTCGTTGTTCAATATTGTACCAAAAAAATCGAACTTTTCATGTATTACGCCCATTGTTTAGCCCAATTGTTTCGATTATTAGACGTGGTACTTTTTGGGGATGGTTTCGTACTGCACGCTTAGCCGACCCGAGAATAAGACACTCAAGAATATTTGACCTTATTGTCGACGTTATTGGTTCGCATTCTCTGCCGCATGGTTACTCAGACTTTGGAAATTGTAGCGTATCCATTGTCCATCTCTTGTAAGGATTTAGCTGTGCTATCCTTTGAATTAAGCAGACAAAGTAAAGTTTCCCCCAAATTGCATTTTTGGGCGCAAAACTACATCTATTCAAAATTCCAAGAAACTAGATTGTGTGTAGCTTAAAGAAATTAGTGTGTAGCTTAAAGACAAACGCAGAAGTCACAACTTTATTCTATACTCTACGGTACTAATTCCAACCTCTCTTGTCGAAGCCGACCGAGTTAAATTGTACTCGTAAAGAAAGTAAGAGGAATGAATATTTTAATAATTATCAAATATGTTAACGGATATGTTGAGTTGTCGGGAATAATATATTATCGAACGATATATTCCAGATGATTGTATAAAGGGGCTTTTATGCCTTTGCAAGATCTCTTTCACTAAGTGATATGATTTAGATATTATCGATGATGTCTCATCATCACACAAGCCCAGCCTATTCATCCATACTCAATATTATACTCAATTGTTGTTCATCTTCTACTTTCCTCTTTCGCAATATTGTCTGAAATGTCTAAGAGAAGGCGCTTAATTGCTCTTAACATAAAGCTGCAAATATGGTATTTAAAGCAAGCAAAGCGATCAACTTTGATATATTAAAAAAATGTGTTGTGAGTTTTTCGACAACCCAATAGTGGTTTGAATGAAGAAAGCGTATACGAATAAATAGCCATAATAAATAAAGAAGATAGCCTATGTTAGCATCAAAAGAAGTGTGAATAAAAAGCCTATTAAGTAGACAAGCTATGAATGGCAAGACCGACCAACGTAAATAATTATAATTGCTTGTAAATAATTATAATAAGCTTGTTAAGTATTGATTGGGTTGCATTTCCAAAACCTGATATCGAAAAGAAATCGAGATAAAAATATTGAAAAACTATTTCAAATACTAATGTAGTTTGATATTCCACATAAAATGAACTTTTTCAAATTTTATGCTGCATCGAAAGGGTGGAGAAGTCCTCCAAAAACTATATTCAAAAAAAGAATCGACTAATTATATTATTGCTGTGTCACATTGATTAATTTTTATTCCCTAAACCGCGTGTGGTGCAAAAATATATTCGATTAGTGTGGATGTATGCAACAACTAGAACGTGGGAGAGACTCACGTTTTATTATGCCGTTCGATTGAGAATCACTGCCTATCTGTCAGCTCGCCTGTGTATCCTGTGTGTTTTCCTACGCTTAACTTGGTACACCGACCTGTTTTCGCCCAAAGACGGAAACTATTGAAAATGGTTCGCATCTCGAGCACTTTTGGTTTTTTGAAAAAGTCATTTTACGAATGACTCTAAGTTAAGCGAATCGATGTAGGGCATTTCGTACCGCACTTTAGTGTCGTTTCTTGTTAATAATCAATTCTTTGCCTTGCCAATTAGTAAAACATATAATTTCGTTTTCTTTCTTTTCTTTTCTTTTTTAGTTAAAACATTTTCACTCTCATCGCCTGCATGTGCACAGTAAATAATTATATGCATATTTGTTGTTTGTGTTTCATACTCTTGAATTTGCCTGAATTTCATGTGAGAATAAAAATAGAATTAAAAACAAAAAATTTAAATCAAATTTAACAATAACAACATTACAGTATGAAGTGGCGGCGGCGATAGCACTTTGCTTCTGAACGTTTTAATTAATATACAAAAAAAAAAAAAAGAAAAGAAAAAATAATTATATGAAAAACAAAAGCAAAGAAAAAAAAAAAAACAGTTTATAATTAACTTAAAATATTTGTTAAAGGCTCATTGCACTAAAATAATTATGACACTTGGATCCATTGAGAAATTAAAATATATATAACCGAAAAAGAAAACCACGCTCGTTTTCAACTGAGACTTACTTGGCTTACTTTATTTTCTTATCAGAATTCGTTTCTCGATTGGGCGGTACACATGTCGAACAACGAACTTCGCAATGAATGAACCCATATTGCATACTGAAGGCATTGCCTTCTCTTTATTCGCGATTGTCGAATTTTTCGCCTATGAAAACGTGAGTGATTTAGGCATAAGCCCACTAGGCTTCACTTGGCATACTCATAAAAGCTTCTAATGTAAGCGGCTGCTGAACACCCTTGCAAAGTAACACCAAATTGCGTTGGTATTAAATTAAACAACTACAAAACACTCTGGATAGGCACACGTTTATAATGAATAAAAGACTAATTTCTGTGTATTTAGTTCACGGGATAAGTATAGAGTGAAGTACATAATTTCTTCCTTGTTCAGACACACACTTTGCTCGGAAAGTAATTGAGTTTTTTTTCCAAACAGAGGAATTAATTTTATTCTTTCATGCACAACTTCACACTAAATTCGCATAATCGTTATATATATTGGCAGCTGATGTAGTAAGGCTTGCTTGTGAAAATGTTAGGTTGATTCTACGCAGTAGCTTTCGTTTGATGCCCTTTCAGTTTTTCATTATCGAAAAGATAAACATTATCCGATGGGTACGGCAAAGAAGTGCTGACACAAAAGTGAATTGCAAAATTGATGCATCACATTTCTTCGAAATTGTTTTATTAGGATTCAAATTTGCTGAAATATAATTATAAACGATCCACATTACATAGCGAGATGGAAAAGAATGTCTAAGCGTTCGATGAAAAAATACTTCACTTTACCTAATGGAGTCACTTGCGATTTTTATCTAGAATTCCGTCCAACGCCGTCTTGTTAAACTAAACTCTATCGGTATTCCTATCAAATTGGAGCATATTTTGAGAAACGAAATTCCATATAGGTTCTATGGGTGCTGGAAGGTCTCTATTTCTCACTGTCACTTATGTCGGGATGAGATTAAAATGCTCGCCGATATTGGGTACAAAATGTTGGGCGAAAGAAATCTAAATATTTATTGTATAAATGCCAGATTATATTCTAAAAATATTCACACAACAAATTAGGAAATGATGTGCAAAACTATTTATATAATGAAAACAAAGTCCGATAATTTAATAAAAATTTCATTTTACCTATTTGTATCCATTCATAGAGAATAAGAGGAGAGCTCTCATCATGTACAAAGTTTAAGATAATTTGGTTTTGTTTTTGTTTTTTTTTTTATTTTTATTTTCTATCCTTATCAAAAGATTCTTCAAATAAGTCCAAGATATTTTCGATTGGTATGAATAAGTTTTCCTTCTCCTTTTCTTATCATCGGAATTTCTTTAAGGACATATTTACACGGTGAGGTTAATTTCGGTGATTTTATAAAATCATTTCACTTACTTCCGGCTTGTTTAAGTATAAACAAGAAGCTGACTGCCGTGGTAGTACAGATTCCATACGTTTGACGGTTTTATTGTAATGTAACCATTGGTTTGTTTCTTATAAAATAAACATGCGAGCACACAATCACAATTACAAAAACACTATTGCATTTTAATATATTTCGCAATTTCACAAAAAAGCAGTGTGGCCAGTGTTGTCCATCCGTCCTTACGTGTATATCGCATACGCTATCCACTCCTATATGCAATCGACAAATCTGACTTGTACTAAGTTACAAAGGTTTTTCTTAAGCACCGGCAAGTATTCGATACTGATTTAAAAGTCTCCCTTTCAGAGTTCTACAGCAAAAAGTTCTCAACTTGCGGTTTCGTTTTTTTTTTTTTTTTTTTTTCATAATGTATGTAACACTCAAAAAGGAGCCTCACAGACGCTATATATATTTTCTTGATCAGCGTGAAATTCTGAATTGATTAAGCCATGTCTGTCCGTCTGTGAGGTGTTTGTTATTGGCACACTTCTAGTCGCAAAAATGCAGATATCAATTTCATATTTGGTTCAAAACATTGAAAGTTCTTACACGCAGGTTGGTATTGAAAATGGGCTAAATTGATTAAAACAGAAGCCCGCAGTGAAGTGTAAATTGAACGCAGCTCCGTTTTTCTTAATGAAAATTTGTGGGTTAGACGATAGGACGATAGTATCCACATTTACTTTACGAAACACACCACACTCTTTACGTGCAAAAATGGAAAAAATCCGCCATGCTCACGCACAGTTGCAAGTGATTACATTATATTTCCTTGCACTTTTTTGACAGACAAGTTTAAATTGATTTAGAAGATGATTCTAAATCGACCGGTATAGTGAAAGGTGACCATATCGCCAATTGTTTTGGGTGTTGCATACATTCGCACAAACCCAATATATACCCATGGGGGATATAATAGTTACTACACGTATATATACATTTAAAATTATTATTAGCTTTCAAACAAACATTGAGTTGTCTTTTTTGTATTGTTAATGGGTAAATAAAATATGAAATATATGTTATGTGGGGCACTTTTGAGTTGTCCATCCGAAGTGTTACCGTCATAGGAGTTCTTCGGATAGCATAAATTTTGTTATACTGTATATCAGGAACAACTTTAGCTACTTTAAATGCTGCCTCGACACGCTACTGGTGCTGTTGATAGAACAAATGAGATAATGGGATTATAAAATCTACGGATGTAGCAGTAAATTTCCTAAATACATTCTCAAATCTGTCAATGTAGGATGAGTTTCGCGTTTTGCTTGGACAATGAGAGACAAGATTTACTGGTTTTCAATCAAATTCAAGTACAAATATATGTGCGCTTTTATTAGCTTACTGCAAATAATTCTTCTAATTACTTTAAAAAGCATATGCAGTCGACTTTGAATCGAGCCTATGCGATGTGCAAAAACATGCTTAAAATGCAAAACGAAACACATAGAACGTAATGTGTAAAGGCATAATTACACACAAGTATTTATTATCTTTGCATTTAATTATTTATAGAAAGAAGTTTGCGCTTAAAACGATTGTTTTTAATTTCATGATTTATATAAACAATACAGAAAATATTTAAATACAAAACTTTTCTTTAATCTCCTACAACAAGTTTTACGTTCAATGCATTTTTTTCCCCCTTTTCCTTTTCATTTTATTTTATTTTGTTTACATATTATTTTTACGAATTTTCGGGATTTTCTAGGAGATATTTTAGCAATTATACGATATTATCGAGAGACTGCGAAAGTTCGCGTTTGAGCAGCCGTTAAGGTGATATTATCTATGCGTATAGGCATGATAGTGATCAGGAAGGACTATATGGTCAAGAAATGAGAAAGGAGTGTTGTTTGCCTAAGTTCAAATTGAAAGTGGGGGAGTGGCACGGTTAAAAAACAAGCATCTTCTTCAAGAAACTTCTTTTCGAAGGAAATTGTAAGAGAATTTTTGACTTATTTCATAGAAGCGAATTATTTTGCTGATGAAGAACAATTCTTTTGCAGAAGTTGATGGAAATTTCAACAAATAAGATGTAAAGAAAATGGCGAATGTGGTCATATATCGAAAAGTTTTTCAATGTCTGCTGAACGACCTGAAATTTAATCTGCATGGAAGAAGCAAATTAAAAAACTGCAGTTAAGACTAAGTACAGGGAGATGCCTTTTTGTTGACGGGCGTGCGAAATAAAAACTAATGAAACGCAATTGCGTTCTCTTAGAGTGCTTGCAACCCACATGCCGAAATATATTTAAAATATTAACAATTACTAATTGATAATCGCTTCTCAGCAATTCGTTGAGTAGTAGAATCTCTATCGCAACAAAGTTGATCTTTGCACGCTTCGGTCCGTTTCCAAAAAGAATTTTTACATCAGACATTGCATAGGCAGACAAAGGATCATGTCTAACTCGATTAGAACTTAATTCTGATCAAAACTTTATCCAATTTATAGCGTCTCTGAACTGTCCTCCTGAGAGCTTAGAACGTTTTGACAAAGTGAATACGCCTTCATCATTTCGACCAACGAATAACGCTTCGCTTATATTTCGCTATTAAAGTACCCCAGACGGACAGACAAGCTTAAGTCGATTCGGAAAACGATGTTGAGAACCGACTATATCGGAAAGTGTATTCATCTAACGCTCTTCTAGGTCTCTACGTAGGGTATGAAAAAATTCACTTTCCTGCCTATAAGCAGAGATTTTGAATGATATTCTTAAAAAAATTGTAGGTTTTTTTGGACTGCGTCAAGGAAAAGCACTTTTGCTTCGTAAGAACCGCCATATCTCCCTTTTCGGATAAAACCGTTTTATAAAACCAAAAACCTGTCCTTTCATATAGAAAACCCCGTACATTAAAAAATCTTCTTAACTCTTTTCTTATGAATTTAAGAAACGTAAAGTAAATACATCCGTTAAGTCCGTCCGTCGAGCTATCCAAAGGTGCATTTCATTGAAATAAATACTTGTCCGCTATGGTCGAGACCGATGAAAAAAAAGACTTACAGTAAGAAGAATATATATATTTCATATTGTTATATTGACCAAGCCTATAGCCCAATATGATTCGTACACTCTTATTCCGTCGATCATAATTATACTTAAAAGACGTACAAACAGAAACATGAGTTGCATACACCTTTTTGATTAGACGAATCGATCATATTGCATATATTTAGCAAAACTTTGTTTCTTTCTTTTCTATCACCGTAAATCAATTCTAATATTCAACAAGTAAGAAAATTATATTCGATCGTGAACTAATCTTTTATACCCGGTCAGCATTACAATAAAAAAAGACAAAACAAGTAAAAGAATTACATTTTAATGCTCAATAATATGGAGTGAAGATGGCTGATGTTTTCTACTTTGTGTAGATCTTGTAGACGTGTCCCGTGAAGAGTTTCGACCAGTTCCATATTGTTTTGCAAAGTGGTAGACAATATCTTCATTTACGCTAACGAGAGATTGTTTACCAAAAATACTACACAGCCGCGAAGACGTACAGATATATGGACGGACATGCAGGTGTTTTGAAGCATGTTTTTGCAATCGCTTGTTTTGCATTTGATCGTTCATATCGTCGATCATATATTGGGTAGGCGCGTACAACTTTTGCTGTTTTTACAGTACAGGTCCTACAGTATCGTCCATAGTGTATGCATTGAAGCTTTTGCACGTTTATTTGCTATAGTGTATTAGTATAGAGCAAAAAACCGATTTTTTTTATTACTTTTAGAAAACAAAAATTTCCTCAGTTTATGTCGTACTATGGGCGTTTATTTTCAATATGAACGTGCATACAAGAACTTTTAATGCTTCTGTCAATTTGAAGTTGATAGCTTCGTTTTTGCGGCAAGACAACGGACATTACACAGACAAACAGACGAGTATATTTAAATCGATTCGGATTGGGGTCTCTGAAGCGTCCTTCTGGGTGTTACAAATGTTTTGACAAAATGACTGTAACCCCGTTCCGCGTTGATGGGTATAAAAATATTGTTCTCATCTGTAAATACACACTGTTTTCATTGTTTCGGCCCTTATATATATTATAATATTATAAAATGCCCTACAAATACAAATTGTTGATGCAGTTAAAATATTTCTCTCCTAATGAAAAATTTCTATTTTCTGGTATTGAAAGGTATAATAAAATTGCGAAAATTTATAATTATTATGGGTAAATAATAGGCTGGTTGTTTCTGGCATAATAGCTAGCGTTCGTTTATTTCTTATTTATCAAATTGTTTACAATTATTTTACTGCTACCAATACTAAATTGCTTGATAGAGTATTAGCTTTTTAGCGAGCACCTGAACGTGCTGCAAGTACGCCCTCGTAAGTTTTTGAGGGATACATCAAAAATCATGGAGTAAATGCGAAACAATTTAATCTTTAACAAAAGAAGAGACTGCGCAGTAGGGTAAAGCAGTACGTAGGCGAACAACGAAAAGTAGTGCAAAGTCGATATTATAGAAATATAGATTTGCAAAAAAAATTTACTGAATTATTCCGTGGATGATGTTTTAGCAACTTTACGAAAATGGGAGAACTTGACCATGCCTGCCCAATATTATAGTATATCAAAATTTAATTATTTTTTCAATAACACGCAGAGCTAGGCTTCAAAAATCGCATAAAATATTTAAATCCTTGGCCAGTTCCAGATTTGGAATACATATAAACATGTTTGTCCGCCCATATGTCCGTCTGTCCAACTAAAGCTACTCAATCAGCCTTGGTATATCCACATGAATTAGTATTCTGTGGATACTGATGCCAGTGGCGGCATTAGGCTCCACTTTTCGCGGCGAACGATACCAAATTGCTGCACTGTAGTGAGCATCTGTTTTGTGACCAATTGATATAGTTGAATATCTTAGGAATATAGTTTCGGTGAAACGTGTAGCCAGTGAAGAAGGGAGGACAGCTTTGGCGAAAAAGTTTTCAGTAAAAACCACCGATTCAACATTTTGCTCATTCTGCCCAAAGTGGCAGTTTAAGTGGGACTACCTACGTCGTGAATAATTTTTAATAGCCGATATTTATTGGTAAAACACCATTAGAGCATATAAGTAGAGAGGTTATAAAAAGGCATCAGACTCCAAAAACTTCAAAATGTTACCAAAGAACGGATTATTTGCTCTGCTGCATATGCTCTACTTGCAGTTACAGTTGATATAACGGGGAACGAATGTGTGTAGCAAAGAATTTTAAATGCTTGGTTGATCTTCAACCTTCCTAGGGTAAAGAATTTTCTGCTGTGACGACTCCCGCCTTCAAATCTGTAGGTGAGTACTCTCTTTATTACAATTCCAGGACTCGAAATTCAAATTTTTTTTGACCTAAAAAAAAAAAGATCTACATATCAATCTAAGGCAAGTCTAATCTGTCTTGCGGATGGCAAACATCTGAGTTACGGTAAATATATATCAAAGTGAATTAAATTGTTTTTTCCCAAAATGCCGTATAAGAAACATGCTGTCCAGAACACAATTGTGCTACTCGTATACTCAAATAATAGCTAATCCTTTGAAATTCATCTTAGTGTTGCTAAGGTGGCGTAGGTCACACAATACTCGAAATAATTCATGGCATTCGCTCAATAAATCGACTAATCATTGTTTCGAAAGTGCTTTTTTCATTATTTAACTGCTGTAGAACATATTTTGGGCGGATTCAAAATTAATGTCTAGAATTTATTTTTTTCTTTTTTTTTTTTTTACTCCAGATATACAATATTAAGTTTCTTTATCATAAATTATGCTTTTTTCAAATAATCAAAATCAGGCGGACCGACGAAAAGTTTGTGAGTCTCAAATTGATCAAAGACTATGACTATAAAGCGAATAATAAATTTAGCATATTATCCAACGCAGGTAGCGCGTCGTACAAGTATTTCTTAAAAACAAGGAAATATTTTTTTAATGAGCATGAAATAATTCAATTTAAAATTAAAGTAAATAAAAAAAATATTTAAAAAAAATTTCGTTTTACAAAAAAAATAAAAAATTTATAAAAATATTAATGCGACTTACCTTGAGGCAGGTATAGTTCTGATCAAATGTTGATGTTGCTGTTGCTGTTGCTGCTGCTGCTGCTGCTGCTGCTGCTG